>NC_092730.1:15663022-15723022 GCF_047496885.1 Scyliorhinus torazame | reverse complement strand
GGGGTGGAACTGAACCCCGCCCAATCTCCGGGGAAACGGTGGAGCGGGCTGAGACCGACAAGGGGGGTTCTGGAGACTTGGATCTTCCTGTTCCATTTGAGGGACTCGGTGCCGCCCCTTAGTGGCCATCAGTTGTAACAGCAACTCCATGTGGTGGTACTCTGATCCCACTGGAGGTGCTGTTATCTCTGACAGTCACGGCCAGCGACAGGGAGGAATTCAGGATCGGACACGTCGCCACAGCAACGGTGCAGAGAAAAGTGGGAAATTCCTTCAATCAGAAATATTTAAATATTGGATGGGTATTTGATGGGGACAGTGTAGCGGGAGCTTTACTCTGTATCTAACCCCGTGCTGTACATGTCCTGGGAGTGTTTGATGGGGGCAGTGTCGAGGGACCTTTACTCTATATCTAACCCCGTGCTGTACCTGTCCTGGGAGTGTTTGATGGGGACAGTGTAGAGGGAGCTTTAATCTGTATCTAACCCCGTGCTGTACCTGTCCTGGGAGTGTTTGATGGAGACAGTGTAGAGGGAGCTTTACTCTGTATCTAACCCCGTGCTGTACCTGTCCTAGGAGTGTTTGATGGGGACAGTGTAGAGGAAGCTTTACTCTGTATCTAACCCCGTGCTGTACCTGTCCTGGGAGTGTTTGATGGGGACAGTGTAGAGGGAGCTTTACTCTGTATCTAACCCCGTGCTGTACCTGTCCTGGGAGTGTTTGATGGAGACAGTGTAGAGGGAGCTTTACTCTGTATCTAACCCCGTGCTGTACCTGTCCTAGGAGTGTTTGATGGGGACAGTGTAGAGGAAGCTTTACTCTGTATCTAACCCCGTGCTGTACCTGTCCTGGGAGTGTTTGATGGGGACAGTATAGAGGGAGCTTTACTCTGTATCTAACCCCGTGCTGTACCTGTCCTGGGAGTGTTTGATGGGGACAGTATAGAGGGAGCTTTACTCTGTATCTAACCCCGTGCTGTACCTGTCCTGGGAGTGTTTGATGGGGACAGTGTAGAGGGAGCTTTACTCTGTATCTAACCCCGTGCTGTACCTGTCCTGGGAGTGTTTGATGGAGACAGTGTCGAGGGAGCTTTACTCTGTATCTAACCCCGTGCTGTACCTGTCCTGGGAGTGTTTGATGGGGACAGTGTAGAGGAAGCTTTACTCTGTATCTAACCCCGTGCTGTAACTGTCCTGGGAGTGTTTGATGGGGACAGTGTAGAGGGAGCTTTACTCTGTATCTAACCCCGTGCTGTACCTGTCCTGGGAGTGTTTGATGGGGACAGTATAGAGGGAGCTTTACTCTGTATCTAACCCCGTGCTGTACCTGTCCTGGGAGTGTTTGATGGGGACAGTGTAGAGGGAGCTTTACTCTGTATCTATCCCCGTGCTGTACCTGTCCTGGGAGTGTTTGATGGGGACGGTGTAGAGGGAGCTTTACACTGTATCTAGCCCCGTGCTGTACCTGTCCTGGGAGTGTTTGATGGGGACAGTGTAGAGGGAGCTTTACTCTGTATCTAACCCAGTGCTGTACCGGTCCTGGGAGTGGTTGATGGGTACAGTGTAGAGGGAGCTTTACTCTGTATCTAACCCAGTGCTGTACCGGTCCAGGGAGTGTTTGATGGGGACAGTGTAGAGGGAGCTTTACTCTGTATCTAACCCCGTACTGTACCTGTCCTGGGAGTGTTTGATGGGGACAGTGTAGAGAGAGCTTTACTCTGTATCTAACCCCGTGCTGTACCTGTCCTGGGAGTGTTTGATGGGGACAGTGTAGAAGGAGCTTTACTCTGCATCTAACCCCGTGCTGTACCTGTCCTGGGAATGTTTGATGGGGATAGTGTAGAGGGAGCTTTACTCTGTATCTAACCCCATGCTGTACCTGTCCTGGGAGTGTTTGATGGGGACAGTGTAGAGGGAGCTTTACTCTGTATCTAACCCCGTGCTGTACCTGTCCTGCGGGGGGTTTGATAGGGGCAGTGTAGAGGGAGCTTTACTCTGTATCTAACCCCGTGCTGTACCTGTCCTGGGAGTGTTTAATGAGGACAGTGTAGAGGGAGCTTTACTCTGTATCTAACCCCGTGCTGTACATGTCCTGGGAGTGTTTGATGGGAACAGTGTAGAGGGAGCTTTACTTGTATCTAACCCCGTGCTGTACCTGTCCTGGGAGTGTTTGATGAGGACAGTGTAGAGGGAGCTTTACTCTGTAACTAACCCCGTGCTGTACATGTCCTGGGAGTGTTTGATGGGGACAGTGTAGAAGGAGCTTTACTCTGTATCTAACCCCGTGCTGTGGCTGTCCTGGGAGTGTTTGATGGGGACAGTGTAGAGGGAGCTTTACTCTGTATCTAACCCCGTGCTGTACCTGTCCTGGGAATGTTTGATGGGGACAGTGTAGAGGGAGATTTACTCTGTATCTAACCCCATGCTGTACCTGTCCTGGGAGTGTTTGACGGGGACAGTGTAGAGGGAGCTTTACTCTGTATCTAACCCTGTGCTGTACCTGTCCTGGGAGTGTTTGACGGGGACAGTGTAGAGGGAGCTTTACTCTGTATCTAACCCTGTGCTGTACCTGTCCTGGGAGTGTTTGCTGGGGACAGTGTAGAGGGAGCTTTACTCTGTATCTAACCCCGTGCTGTATCTGTCCTGGGAGTGTTTGATGGGGACAGTGTAGAGGGAGCTTTACTCTGTATCTAACCCCGTGCTGTACCTGTCCTGGGAGTGTTTGATGAGGACAGTGTAGAGGGAGCTTTACTCTGTATCTAACCCCGTGCTGTGCCTGTCCTGGGAGTGTTTGATGGGGACAGTGTAGAGGGAGCTTTACTCTGTATCTAACCCCGTGCTGTACCTGTCCTGCGGGGGGTTTGATGGGGGCAGTGTAGAGGGAGCTTTACTCTGTATCTAACCCCGTGCTGTACCTGTCCTGGGAGTGTTTGATGGGGACAATGTAGAGGGAGCTTTACTCTGTTCTAACCCCATGCTGTACCTGTCCTGGGAGAGTTTGATGGGGCAGTGTAGAGGGAGCTTTACTCTGTATCTAACCCCGTGCTGTACCTGTCCTGGGAGTGTTTGATGGGGACAGTGTAGAGGGAGCTTTACTCTGTTCTAACCCCATGCTGTACCTGTCCTGGGAGAGTTTGATGGGACAGTGTAGAGGGAGCTTTACTCTGTATCTAACCCCGTGCTGTACCTGTCCTGGGAGTGTTTGATGGGGACGGTGTAGAGGGAGCTTTACTCTGTATCTAACCCCGTGCTGTACCTGTCCTGGGAGTGTTTGATGGGGGCAGTGTAGAGGGAGCTTTACTCTGTATCTAACCCCGTGCTGTACCTGTCCTGCGGGGGGTTTGATGGGGGCAGTGTAGAGGGAGCTTTACTCTGTAACTAACTCCGTGCTGTACCTGTCCTGGGAGTGTTTGATGGGGACAGTGTAGAGGGAGCTTTACTCTGTATCTAACCCCGTGCTGTACCTGTCCTGCGGGGGGTTTGATGGGGACAGTGATGTGACGGAGCGGGGGCCTGGGAGTCACTGTTGTGGTGTCTGACGCTCACCGATTGCTGTAGGCTGGGTGCTGACCTGTGAGTTGACAGTCAGTCCTATCTGAATTCTGTCTGTTAACTCTGGAGGCCACCCCTCTGTCTGCCTGAAGCCGTCGAGACATGTCAAACGGGGAGAAGCACCGGATCCGTGACGTTTCGCGGAAGCTGACTGCAGCTTTGGGGGGGCAACATCGCTTCTTTGCACCCTGTCCAAAGCACCCACGTCCTTCTGGTCATGTGGCGACCAGAACTGCACGCAACATTCCACATGTGGTCTGACTCAAGTTTTATTTAACTATAACTCTTGTACTCAATGCCCTGGCCGATGAAGGCAAGCATGCCGTATGCCTTCGTGACCACCTTAGACCATAGGAGCAGAATTAGACCATTCGGCCCATCGAGTCTGCTCCGCCATTCAATTGTGGATTGTGGATAGCACAATTGCTTCACAGCTCCAGGGTCCCAGGTTCGATTCCCGGCTTGGGTCACTGTCTGTGCGCAGTCTGCACATCCTCCCCGTGTGTGCGTGGGTTTCCTCCGGGTGCTCCGGTTTCCTCCCACAGTCCAAAGATGTGCAGGTTAGGTGGATTGGCTGTGCTAACTTGCCCATAGTGTCCAAAATCCAAAAACAGCACGGAGTCAGAGGGATATGCCCACACCTGGCCTGAGTTAGATTGTCTCATTCAGACTTAAACTCGCCAGTGATAACCCTGTTCAGCCAGGGTGACTCACTCAAGATCCATTGTCCTTCGGGACACTTCTGTCTGACCAGCCACTGACCCATTACAGAGTCTGACTGCCTCTTTGTCCTTCAATGGGAGGTTCGTTACATATCAATAGCGTGGCTCGGTTATTTTGTGTAAACGGGAGTGGGAAATCAAACAGCCAAAACAACAATGATAGGTTCAGGTCTGGGTACCCCGGGAGAGAACCTTTGTTTGAGGGGTTGGGCAGAGCTCAGAGAGAGAGAGAGAAAGAGAGAAAGAGAAAGATTCTCCCCTACCCGGCGGGGCGGGCGTCCATGGCACAGGCCCGCCCGCGGATCGGTGGGCCCCGGTCGCGTGCCAGGCCACCGTGGGGGCACCACCCGGGGCCAGATCCCCCCCACCCCCCGCGACCTCCCAAGAACCCCGGAGCCCGCCCGCGCAGCCAGGTCCCGCCGGTAAGGGACCTACCCTAAGTTACGCCGGCGGGACCGGCATAGAACGGCCGGGACTTCGGCCCATCGCGGGCCTGAGAATCCGGACAGCCCCGGGGCCCATTGAGACGCGACGGACCCCGCCATTCTCCGAGGCGGGCGGCGCGACTCACGCCGCGTCCATTTTGGGGGGGGGGGCGGGAGAATTGGGAGGACGGCGGGGACGGGATTCACGCCGACCCCCGGCGATTCTTCCACCCGGCCGGGGGGGGGGGGGGGGGGGGTCGGAGAATCCCGCCCATGTTTTGAACAGGTCAAGGGAAGGATTTGAAAACCCACCGAGAGTGGTCATGACGAGGGTCCTAAAGGAACTTGACCAACAGCAGAAAATTGCTTCAGAAATGCAAGTGTCATCTCTGCCTGCCTGTGTAAGTGGAATGAGAGCTGTATGTTCATTTAAAGTGATGTTTGACAGGAACTTGTGTGTTAAGGTTAAGAAACTGCATGTAATGTTATTGGCAGGATTAAACTTTAAATATTGTTTTTCTTTTGTTTTAATAAAGTTTGTTTGGAATATAACCAAGCCCTATTTCTTAGGATATTCTCCTGGAACGAATCCGCACTGACTTAAAAAACATAAAACCCTTATGGTTCTGACCCTGTCTCTTAGCTACTATTGAGAGTGGACTAGGCGTCCATAACACCTTGCTGTCTAAGAACTGATTTTGTCCCAGAATTGAACAACCCTGGTTCCAAATAGCGCTTGGAAAACCTCTTGTCACTTGTTCACCCAGCCCCAGTAGCGAGAGTGGGTGTGTGTTGGGGAGGGTGAGAGTGAGGGGACGGGATATGGTGGGGAAAGAAGTCTCCCTAGAATCAATAATTATCCCTTAGTTAACATCACTAAAATTCACATTGTTACTGCTTGCTGTGTACCAATTCCTCCTGCCCCCCCCCCCCTCCCCTCCCCTCGCATTTCCTGCGTCGCGTCGTACCTGGATTGACCATGAGGTGATTTGGGATGTCCTGAGTGGAGAAAGGTGCTGCATGAATGCATTTATGCCCCCCCCCCCACACGCCCCCAACCCACTCCCCTCCCCAGGACCTCTGCAGATTGGGTATCGTTGCTGCAGTTCCAACGTTCGACAGCAGGTGGGGGTGCAGGCTGCATTTTCCCCTCAGTCTGCTACCACCCCCCCCCCCACACACGGCCACAAGGAGGCAGCGTTGTCCACGTTTCAGCGAAGACCGACTTTTGCATTTTACAATCCACACTGACGGTCTTTTATCATCGTCATATTTGATCTTGTTCGTACGCTGCCCGTCCAGCCTAAAACCTTCCACACTTCCGGGGTCCGTATCCCTCTATTCCCATCCTATTCATGTATTTGTCAAGATGCCCCTTAAATGTCACTATCGTCCCTGCTTCCACTACCTCCTCCGGCAGCGAGTTCCAGGCACCTACTACCCTCTGCGTAAAAAACTTGCCTCGTACATCTACTCTAAACCTTGCCCCTCTCACCTTAAACCTATGCCCCCTAGTAATTGACCCCTCTACCCTGGGGAAAAGCCTCTGACTATCCACTCTGTCTATGCCCCTCATAATTTTGTAGACCTCTATCAGGTCTCCCCTCAACCTCCTTCGTTCCAGTGAGAACAAACCGAGTTTATTCAACCGCTCCTCGTAGCTAATGCCCTCCATACCAGGCAACATTCTGGTAAATCTCTTCCGCACCCTCTCTAAAGCCTCCACATCCTTCTGGCGGTGTGGCGACCAGAATTGGGCGCAACATTCCAAACGAGGCCTTCCGAACTCCAGCGGAAACAACCTCGTCAGTCTCTCCTCCTACGTCAGTCCCGCCATCCCAGGAATCAGCCAGGCGAACCTTCGCTGCGCTCCCTCCGTAGCGAGAGCATCCACACGGAAGTGTGGAGTGACCTCTGTCCTCAGTGCCTCGAGTTGTATCAGCGACCGGTTGAGGTGGATGAAGTTATGAGGGGCGTCGATCGGGTCAATAGCCAGGGGGTTGGGGCAGGGGGTTGAGAGAAGGCAGATTGGCCCTCATCAAAGCGAACCTGTTGCCTTTTTTACCTACTCTAAATATGGAAGTCAACAGGTTTGCCCTTCTTTAGATCTCGATATTATATTGCTCGGAGCCGCCAGGTATCAAATGATACCACCACATAGTTCAACCGGACCCCGATCAAAGAGTCAAATACCAGTTAGTTAGTTCGGGATCAAGGGTACTTTATTTACACACAATTATCATGCAACATCAACACTGCTAGTTAAACTACACCTAACAACTATGACAAGCTGTACTTAACGTCAGGCACCCGGCTGAGGTCAGGGGAACAGTGGCCGTTGTTCGAGTCCGGGTCTATCGGGTCTGGAGGAGTAACTGCTGCTCCGCTGGGCTCGCCCGTCTGGTCGCGGGCGTCGAACTTGGACTTGCCTCTGGTGGTGCTGCAGTTGGAGGTGGACGTTGCGGGAGCGCCCGGCCCAAGAGAGGCCGAACACATGGCGGTGTCTCTCTTTATTCTTGGGGATTTCCCGGCTCTTTTGGGCGGCCCTTCAGTTTGGACCCCACTAATTGGGCGGTTCCTGATCATTGCGTTCGATTCGAACCAATAAATGGGCGGGTGCCTGGATGGCTGGGCGTGTCCCCAGCGGTCACTGACCCCGTTGTTTGCGTTTCCCTAGAACAGGGAGTGGCGCCGAAATGTCTAGAACTGTACTGGTCGCTCGAGTACCAGTCCTTTGTCTTGGTGTAGATGGGTCAGCAAATGCTAATCGGTCCATCAATTGCTAATTGGTCGGGGATTCGATACCGTCTGGATTCCTCACTCGCAAATATACATTCAGGCTCTGGGCCTGCCTGAGTCTCGCATTGTCCATTTTTCCCGCCAGGCTTTGCGACCTTCCCTGCTCCTGGTTGTAAGTGGCCATCCCAGATGGCTACAAGCCCGCGGAAAGAAACGTTGGGATTGTCTCCACCTGAACCGAGCTGGGACCAGTGTTCTGGCGAAAAGAGTAAATAGGGTGGTCAATAGGACTTTAAACTAGAGATTGGGGGGGGGAAGGGAAAGTCAGGGAACCAAGAGGTGAAGTAATCAGTGGGAAGCGTAGCTGCTTAGGAATACAAAAAAACACGAACAGACAAAACTCAGGAGAGGTTACGATAGTCCCCATCCCACAAAATATGACAGTGTATGGAAAGGCTCAGTAAACCAAGGTCCACCACACTAAGAAAACAAAAAGGGACGGTCAATAGAGAATTAAAGGTGCTATATTTAAATGCGCGCAGTGTACGGAACAAGGTAGATGAGCTTGTGGCCCAGATTGTGACTGGCAGGTATGATGTGGTAGGCATCACAGAGACATGGTTGCAGGGGGTTCAGGACTGGCATTTAAACATCCAGGGATTCACAACCTATCGAAAAGACAGAGAGGTGGGCAGAGGGGGCGGGGTTGCCTTGTTAATTAGGAATGAAATTAATTCAATAGCACTAAACGACATAGGGTCGGATGATGTGGAGTCTATGTGGGTAGAGTTGAGGAACCACAAAGGCAAAAAAAACATAATGGGAGTTATGTGCAGGCCTCCTAACAGTGGTCAGGACCGGGGGCACAAAATGCACCACGAAATAGAAAGTGCATGTCAGAAAGGCAAGCTCACAGTGATCATGGGGGACTTCAATATGCAGGTGGACTGGGTAAATAATACTGCCAGTGGACACAAGGAAAGGGAATTCATTGAATGTTTACAGGAGGGCTTTTTGGAACAGCTTGTGATGGAGCCCACGAGGGGACAGGCCATTCTGGACTTAGTGTTATGTAATGAGCCAGACTTGATTAAAGATCTTAAAGTAAGGGAGCACTTAGGAGGCAGTGATCATAATATGGTCGAATTCAATCTCCAATTTGAAAGAAAGAAGGTAGAATCAGATGTAAAGGTGTTACAGTTAAATAAAGGTAACTACAGGGGCATGAGGGAGGAACTGACAAAAATCGACTGGGAGCAGAGCCTAGTGGGAAAGACAGTAGAACAGCAATGGCAGGAGTTTCTGGGAGTAATTGAGGACACAGTACAGAGGTTCATCCCAAAGAAAAGAAAGGTTATCAGAGGGGGGATTAGGCAGCCATGGCTGACAAAGGAAGTTAGGGAATGCATCAAAGCAAAAGAGAAAGCCTATAATGTGGCAAAGAGTAGTGGGAAGTCAGAAGATTGGGAAGGCTACAAAAACAAACAGAGGATAACAAAGAGAGAGATAAGGAAAGAGAGGATCAAATATGAAGGTAGGCTAGCCAGTAACATTAGGAATGACAGTAAAAGTTTCTTTAAATACATTCAAAACAAACGGGAGGCAAAAGTTGACATTGGGCCGCTCCAAAATGACGCTGGTAATTTTGTGATGGGAGACAAGGAAATAGCCGAGGAACTGAATAAGTACTTTGCGTCAGTTACTCACAGTAGAAGACATGAGTAATATCCCAACAATTCCGGAGAGTCAGGGGGCAGAGTTGAATATGGTAGCCATCACAAAGGAGAAAGTGCTAGAGAAACTAAGAGGTCTAAAAATTGATAAATCTCCGGGCCCAGATGGACTACATCCTAGAGTTCTAAAGGAGATAGCTGAAGAAATAGTGGAGGCGTTAGTTATGATCTTTCAAAAGTCACTGGAGTCCGGGAAAGTCCCAGAGGATTGGAAAATCGCTGTTGTAACCCCCCTGTTCAAGAAGGGAACAAGGAAAAAGATGGGAAATTATAGGCCAATTAGCCTAACCTCGGTTGTTGGCAAGATTCTAGAATCCATTGTTAAGGATGAGATTTCTAAATTCTTGGAAGTGCAGGGTCAGATTAGGACAAGTCAGCATGGATTCAGTAAGGGGAGGTAGGTCGTGCCTGACAAACCTGTTAGAGTTCTTTGAAGAGATAACAAATAGGTTAGACCAAGGAGAGCCAATGGATGTTATCTATCTTGACTTCCAAAAGGCCTTTGATAAGGTGCCTCACGGGAGACTGCTGAGTAAAATAAGGGCCCATGGTATTCGAGGCAAGGTACTAACATGGATTGACGATTGGCTGTCAGGCAGAAGGCAGAGAGTTGGGATAAAAGGTTATTTTTCGGAATGGCAACCGGTGACGAGTGGTGTCCCGCAGGGTTCAGTGTTGGGGCCACAGCTGTTCTCTTTATATATTAACGATCTAGATGACGGGACTGGGGGCATTCTGGCTAAGTCCTAGTCCAGGATTCTCTAAAGGTAAACTTGCAGGTTGAGTCCGTAATTAAGAAAGCAAATGCAATGTTGTCATTCATCTCAAGAGGCTTGGAATATAAAAGCAGGGATGTACTTCTGAAGCTTTATAAAGCATTAGTTAGGCCCCATTTAGAGTACTGTGAGCAATTTTGGGCCCCACACCTCAGGAAGGACATACTGGCACTGGAGCGGGTCCAGCGGAGATTCACACGGATGATCCCAGGAATGGTAGGCCTAACATACGATGAACGTCTGAGGATCCTGGGATTATATTCATTGGAGTTTAGGAGGTTGAGGGGAGATCTAATAGAAACTTACAAGATAATGAATGGCTTAGATAGGGTGGACGTAGGGAAGTTGTTTCCATGAGCAGGGGAGACTAGGACCCGGGGGCACAGCCTTAGAATAAAAGGGAGTCACTTTAGAACAGAGATGAGGAGAAATTTCTTCAGCCAGAGAGTGGTGGGTCTGTGGAATTCATTGCCACAGAGGGCGGTGGAGGCCGGGACGTTGAGTGTCTTTAAGACAGAAGTTGATAAATTCTTGATTTCTCGAGGAATTAAGGGCTATGGAGAGAGAGCGGGTAAATGGAGTTGAAATCAGCCATGATTGAATGGTGGAGTGGACTCGATGGGCCGAATGGCCTTACTTCCGCTCCTATGTCTTATGGTCTTATGGGTCCTGAGGGAGTCCCTGGTGGTGCACTCAGATCCGGCGCGGACCAACTGGCGGATATGTTGGCGGACATCCTCAACCTCTCCCTACTCGGTTCCGAGATTCCCACCTGCAACATACCAGTGCCAGAGAACCAGGCCATGTGCCCGAGCGACTACCGTCCGGTGGCCCTGACATCCATCGGTTGAACTGCTCCAAGAGGCGTACTCTCAGAACGCCTCGATCCATCGCAATTTGCATACCCCTGCAACCGGTTCTCAACGGATACCATCTCCCTGGCCCTACTCCCATCCCTGGAGCATCTCGACAACAAGGACTCTCACGTCAGTATTCATTGACTACAGCTCCGCCTTCAACGCCATAATCCCAGCCAAGCTCATATCGAAACTCCAAAGCCCAGGACTTGGCTCCTCCCTCTGCAACTGGATCCTCAACTTCCTGACCCACGGACCGCAATCAGTAAGGATCAGCGATACCTCTTCCACGACATTCCTCAACACCGGCGCCCCGCAAGGCTGCGTACCTAGCCCCCTACTCTACTCCCTGTACACACACGACTGCGTGGCAAAACTGGGTTCCAACTCGATCTACAAGTTTGCTGACGATACGACCATAGTGGGCCGGATCTCGAATAATGACGAGTCCGAATACAGGAGGGAGATAGAGAACCTAGTGGAGTGGTGTAGCGACAACAATCTCTCCCTCAATGCCAGCAAAACTAAAGAGCTGGTCATTGACTTCAGGAAGCAAAGTACTGTACACACCCCTGTCAGCATCAACGGGGCCGAGGTGGAGATGGTGAGCAGTTTCAAATTCCTAGGGGTGCACATCTCCAAAAATCTGTCCTGGTCCACCCACATCGACGCTACCACCAAGAAAGCACAACAGCGCCTATACTTCCTCAGGAAATTAAGGAAATTCGGCATGTCCACATTAACCCTTACCAACTTTTACAGATGCACCATGCCCGGTGGGGAGGAGGGGGGATCCGGGGGGGGGGGGGGGGGGGCCTCCAAGTGGCCTGGCCCGCGATCGGAGCCTATCGATCGGCGGGCGGGCTTATCCTGGTGGGGGCCTACGTTCCTCCGCGCCGGGCCCCTGTAGCTCCCCGCCATGTTGAGTCAGGACCCGCGCTGCCCATGCTGATGCCCGGGTCGGCAGCTGGAGCTGCTTGGGGCTCTCCTGTGCCGTGCATGGCCCCCGGTGTGGCGCACGGTCGCCGATCCTAGGGGCCAGATGACGCCGTCGTGAAACGCTCCGGGGTTTACACCCCAGGATCGCAGAATCCCGACACCTATCGGGCTGCATCACAGCCTGGGTATGGCAACTGCTCGGCCCAGGATCGCAAGAAACTGCAGAGAGTCGTGAACACCGCCCAGTCCATCACACGAACCTGCCTCCCATCCATTGACTCCATCTACACCTCCCGCTGCCTGGGGAAAGCGGGCAGCATCATCAAAGACCCCTCCCACCCGGCTTACTCACTCTTCCAACTTCTTCCATCGGGCAGGAGATACAGAAGTCTGAGAACACGCACGAACAGACTCAAAAACAGCTTCTTCCCCGCTGTCACCAGACTCCTAAATGACCCTCTTATGGACCGAACTGATCTCTCCACACATCCTCGCTACTGAGTACCACACTCCGTGTGCTTCACCCGATGCCTGTGTCTCTGTATTTACATTGTGTTTCTATCATATGTCCTATGCTTTGCATGTATGGATCGAGGACGTCACGGGGTAGCACAGTGGTTAGCACAGTTGCTTCACAGCTCCAGGGTCCCAGGTTCGATTCCCGGCTTGGGTCACAGTCTGTGCGGAGTCTGCACATCCTCCCCGTGTGTGTGCGTGGGTTTCCTCCGGGTGCTCCGGTTTCCTCCCACAGTCCAAAGATGTGCAGGTTAGGTGGATTGGCCGCGATAAATTGCCCTTAACGTGGGGTTGCTGGGTTGAGGTGTGGGCTGAAGTCGGATGCTCTTTCTAAGGGCCGGTGCAGACTCGATGGGCCGAATGGCCTCCTTCTGCACTGTATGATCTGTCCGGACTGTACACAGAACAATACTTTTCACCGTACCTCGGTACGCGTGACAATAAATCCAAATCAAGTAGAACGTGAGGGGAAAGGTTAGCTGAGCTGGTGGGCAGCGGAGATGCGAAATCTATTGCCTGAAGGAGGTGTAGACGTCGGCGACTCTCACAACAATTGGGTGGTGTTGGGATGAGCACTCCGAATGGCCGCCGCTGGGATTGCAGTCCCCACGCAATGGGCCGCAGGGCCTCGTTCCCGGTTGGGAAACCCCGGCCCAGTCAGGATGGAAAGTCCTGGAAGGGGGGGGGTGGGGCAGGGTTAGCGAGGGGGCAGGGTTAGCGAGGGGGCAGGGTTAGCGAGGGGGCAGGGTTAGTGGGGGCGGGGTTAGTGGGGGCGGGGTTAGTGGGGGCGGGGTTAGTGCTGCGGTTAGAGGGGGCGGGGTTAAGGAGACTGTTAAATAAGTTAAGAACCCATGGTGTGAAGGGTAAGATCCTGGCATGGATAGAGGATTGGCTGACTGGCAAAGGCAGAGAGTGGGGATAAAGGGGTCTTTTTGGCAGCCGGAGACTAGTGGTGTGCCTCAGGGGTCGGTGCTGGGACCACAACTTTTCACAATATACATTAATGGTCTGGAAGAAGGTACTGAAGGCTCTGTTGCTAAGTTTACAGATGATACAAAGATCTGTAGAGGGACAGGTAGTATTGAGGAAGCAGGGGGGCTGTAGAAGACTAGGACAGGCTGGGAGAGTGGGCAAAGAAGTGGCAGATGAAATACAAAGTGGGAAAGTGTGAGGTTATGCACTTTGGAAGGAGGAATCTAGGCATAGACTATTTTCGAAATGGGGAAATGCTTCGGAAAGCAGAAGCACAAAGGGACTTGGGAGTCCTTGTTCACGATTCTCTTCAGGTTAACGTGCAGGTTCAGTCGGCAGTTAGGAAGGCAAATGCAAAGTTAGTCACGTCGAGAGGGCTAGAATACAAGAGCAGGGATGTACTTCTGAGGCTGTATAAGGCTCTGGTCAGGCCCCATTTGGAGTATTGTGAGCAGTTTTGGGCCCCGTATCTAAGGAAGGAGCCCGAGCTCTTCCCGACGGTGAGCGAGGGCCTGCGGCGGCTGTACTCCCAGAAGCTGCTGCCGCTGGAGGAGACGTACCGCTTCCACGACTTCCACTCGCCCGCCCTGGAGGAGGCCGACTTCGACCACAAGCCCATGGTGCTGCTGGTGGGCCAGTACTCCACCGGCAAGACCACCTTCATCCGCCACCTCATCGAGCACGACTTCCCCGGCATGCGCATCGGGCCCGAGCCCACCACAGACTCCTTCATCGCCGTCATGCACGGCGACCGCGACGGCGTGGTGCCCGGCAACGCGCTGGTGGTGGACCCCAAGAAGCCCTTCCGCAAGCTCAACGCCTTCGGCAACGCCTTCCTCAACAGGTGGGGACTGGCCCTTTAACTGGGGTGGACTGGCCCTTTGACTGGGGTGGACTGGCCCTTTAACTGGGGTGGACTGGCCCTTTAACTGGGGTGGACTGGCCCTTTAACTGGGGTGGACTGGCCCTTTAACTGGGGTGGACTGGCCCTTTGACTGGGGTGGACTGGCCCTTTGACTGGAGTGGACTGGCCCTTTAACTGGGGTGGACTGGCCCTTTGACTGGGGTGGACTGGCCCTTTAACTGGGGTGGACTGGCCCCTTTGACTGGGGCGGACTGGCCCTTTGACTGGGGTGGACTGGCCCTTTGACTGGGGTGGACTGGCCCCTTTGACTGGGGCGGACTGGCCCTTTAACTGGGGCGGAGTGGCCCTTTAACTGGGGCGGAGTGGCCCTTTAACTGGGGCGGACTGGCCCTTTAACTGGGGCGGACTGGCCCTTTAACTGGGGCGGACTGGCCCTTTAACTGGGTGGACTGGCCCTTTAACTGGGGTGGACTGACTTTGGTCATGGGTAAGATTTTAGAGTCTGTTATTAAAGATGAGATCGCGGAGTACTTGGAAGTGCGCGGTAAAATAGGACTGAGTCAGCACAGCTTTGTCAAAGGGAGGTCGTGTCTGACAAATCTGTTAGTGTTCTTTGAGGAGGTAACAAGGAAGTTAGACAAAGGAGAACCAGTGGACGCGATTTATTTAGATTTCCGGAAGGCCTTTGACAAGGTGCCGCACAGGAGACTGTTAAATAAGTTCAGAGCCCATGAAGGACTTGGACAGGCTAGGAGAGCGGGGAAAGAAGTGGCAGGTGGAATACAATGTGGGAAAGTGTGAGGTTAGGCACTTTGGAAGGAGGAATCTAGGCAGGGGCTATTTTCGAAATGGGGAAATGCTTCGGAAAGCAGAAGCACAAAGGGACTTGGGAGTCCTTGTTCACGATTCACTGAAGGTTAACGTGCAGATTCAGTCAGCAGTTAGGAAGGCAAATGCAAAGTTAGCATTTATGTCGAGTGGGCTAGAATACAAGAGCGGGGATGTACTTCTGAGGCTGTATAAGGCTCTGGTCAGACCCCATTTGGAGTATTGTGAGCAGTTTTGGGCCCCGTATCTAAGGAAGTACAGGTCCACAGGTCACTGAAAGGGGCAACACAGGTGGAGAAGGTAGTCAAGAAGGCATACGGCATGCTTGCTTTCATTGACCGGGGCATTGAGTATAAGAATTGGCAAGTCATGTTGCAGCTGTATAGAACCTTAGTTAGGCCACACTTGGAGTATAGTGTTCAATTCTGGTCGCCACACTACCAGAAGGATGTGGAGGCGTTAGAGAGGGTGCAGAAGAGATTTACCAGGATGTTACCTGGTATGGAGGGCATTAGCTATGAGGCGCGGTTGAATAAACTCGGTTTGTTCTCACTGGAACGAAGGAGGTTGAGGTGCGACCTGATAGAGATCGACAAAATTATGAGGGGCATAGACAGAGTGGATAGTCAGAGGCTTTTCCCCAGGGTAGAGGGGTCAATTACTAGGGGGCATAGGTTTAAGGGGCGAGGGGCAAGGTTCAGAGGAGATGTACGAGGCAAGTTTTTTTACGCAGAGGGTAGTGGGTGCCTGGAACTCGCTACCGGAGGAGGTGGTGGAAGCAGGGACGATAGTGACATTTAAGGGGCATCTTGACAAATACATGAATAGGATGGGAATAGAGGGATACAGACCCAGGAAGTGTAGAAGATTGTAGTTTAGTCGGGCAGCATGGTCGGCACGGGCTTGGAGGGCCGAAGGGCCTGTTCCTGTGCTGTACTTTTCTTTGTTCTTTGTTCTGGAAGGATGTGCTGGGGCCTTGGAAAGATGCGGCCGGCGTTGCGTAAATGAAGCCACCCGTCCTCCCCGAGGCCGCCCCGCAAGAAGATGGCGGATGGATCTTGCGGGGCGCGCAGGACAGGAGGACCTCCTTCAGAGAGGCCGGCCCGACGATCGGTGGGCCCTGATCGCGGGCCAGACCCCATCGGAGGCCCCCCCCCCGGTGAAGGAACCCCCCACCCCACACAGGCCGCACCCCCCCCAGCGTTCCCGCACAGTTCACACCCCATCAATGGGCGGAGCGAAGGGGGCACACCCATCAATGGGCGGGGCGAGGGGGACACGCCCCATCAATGGGCGGGGCGAGGGGGACACAACCATCAATGGGCGGAGCGAGGGGGACACACCCCATCAATGGGCGGGGCGAGGGGGACACGCCCCATCAATGGGCGGGGCGAGGGGGACACAACCATCAATGGGCGGGGCGAAGGGGGCACGCCCCATCAATGGGCGGGGCTAGGGGACACACCCCATCAATGGGCGGAGCGAGGGGGACACGCAGCATCAATGGGCGGAGCGAGGGGGGCACGCCCCATCAATGGGCGGAGCGAGGGGGGCACACCCATCAATGGGCGGGGCGAGGGGGACACGCCCCATCAATGGGAGGGGCGAGGGGGACACGCCTCATCAATGGGCGGGGCGAGGGGGACACGCCCCATCAATGGGCGGAGCGAGGGGGACACGCCCCATCAATGGGCGGAGCGAGGGGGACACGCCCCATCAATGGGCGGAGCGAGGGGGACACGCCCCATCAATGGGCGGGGCTGGGGGACACGCCCCATCAATGGGCGGAGCGAGGGGGACACGCCCCATCAGTGGGCGGAGCTAGTGGACACACCTCATCAATGGGCGGAGCGAGGGGGACACGCCCCAACAATGGGCGGAGCGAGGGGGACACGCCCCATCAATGGGCGGGGCGAGGGGGACACGCCCCATCAATGGGCGGGGCGAGGGGGACACGCCCCAACAATGGGCGGAGCGAGGGGGACACGCCCCATCAATGGGCGGGGCGAGGGGGACACGACCCATCAATGGGCGGGGCGAGGGGGACACGCCCCAACAATGGGCGGAGCGAGGGGGACACGCCCCATCAATGGGCGGAGCGAGGGGGACACGCCCCAACAATGGGCGGAGCGAGGGGGACACACCCATCAATGGGCGGGGCGAGGGGGACACGCCCCATCAATGGGCGGAGCGAGGGGGACACGCCCCATCAATGGGCGGGGCGAGGGGGACACACCCATCAATGGGCGGGGCGAGGGGGACACGCCCCATCAATGGGCGGAGCGAGGGGGACACGCCCCATCAATGGGCGGAGCGAGGGGGACACGCCCCATCAATGGGCGGAGCGAGGGGGACACGCCCCATCAATGGGCGGGGCGAGGGGGACACGCCCCATCAATGGGCGGAGCGAGGGGGACACGCCCCATCAATGGGCGGAGCGAGGGGGACACGCCCCATCAATGGGCGGGGCGAGGGGGACACGCCCCATCAATGGGCGGAGCAAAGGGACACGCCCATCAATGGGCGGAGCGAGGGGGACACGCCCCATCAATGGGCGGAGCTAAGGGACACGCAGCATCAATGGGCGGAGCGAGGGGGACACGCCCCATCAATGGGCGGGGCGAGGGGGACACGCCCCATCAATGGGCGGAGCTAAGGGACATGCCCCATCAATGGGCGGGGCTAGGGGGACACGCCCCATCAATGGGCGGAGCGAGGGGGACACGCCCCATCAATGGGCGGGGTGAGGGGGACACGCCCCATCAATGGGCGGAGCTAAGGGACATGCCCCATCAATGGGCGGGGCTAGGGGGACACGCCCCATCAATGGGCGGAGCGAGGGGGACACGCCCCATCAATGGGCGGGGCTAGGGGACACGCCCCATCATGGGCGGGGCTAGGGGACACGCCCCATCAATGGGCGGGGCGAGGGGGACACACCCATCAATGGGCGGAGCTAAGGGACACGCCTCATCAATGGGCGGGGCGAGGGGGACACGCCCCATCAATGGGCGGGGCGAGGGGGACACGCCCCATCAATGGGCGGGGCGAGGGGGACACGCCCCACTAATGGGCGGGGCGAGGGGGACACGCCCCATCAGTGGGCGGGGCTAGCGGGACACGCACCATCAATGGGCGGGGCGAGGGGGACACGCCCCATCAGTGGGCGGGGCTAGCGGGACACGTCCCATCAATGGGCGGGGCTAGGGGGCCCGTCCCATGAATGGGCGGAGCTAAGGGACACGCCCCATCAATGGGCGGGGCTAGGGGGCACGCCCCATCAATGGGCGGAGCTAAGGGACACACCTCATCAATGGGCGGGGCGAGGGAGACACGCCCCATCAATGGGCGGAGCTAACGGACACGCCCCATCAATGGGCGGGGCTAGGGGGCACGCCCCATCAATGGGCGGAGCGAGGGGGACACGCCCCACCAATGGGCGGGGCGAGGGGGACACACCCATCAATGGGCGGGGCGAGGGGGACACGCCTCATCAATGGGCGGGGCGAGGGGGACACGCCCCATCAATGGGCGGGGCGAGGGGGACACGCCCCATCAATGGGCGGGCCTAGCGGGACGCGCCCCATCAATGGGCGGGGCGAGGGGGACACGCCTCATCAATGGGCGGAGCGAGGGGGACACGCCTCATCAATGGGCGGAGCGAGGGGGACACACCCATCAATGGGCGGAGCTAGGGGGACACACCCATCAATGGGCGGGGCGAGGGGGACACGCCCATCAATGGGCGGGGCGAGGGGGACACGCCCATCAATGGGCGGAGCTAAGGGACACGCCCCATCAATGGGCGGGGCGAGGGGGACACGCCTCATCAATGGGCGGGGCGAGGGGACACGCCCCATCAATGGGCGGGGCTAGGGGGACACACCCATCAATGGGCGGGGCGAGGGGGACACGCCCCATCAATGGGCGGGGCGATGGGGACACGCCTCATCAATGGGCGGGGCTAGGGGGACACACCCATCAATGGGCGGGGCGAGGGGGACACACCCATCAATGGGCGGAGCTAAGGGACACGCCCCATCAATGGGCGGGGCGAGGGGGACACGCCTCATCAATGGGCGGGGCGAGGGGACACGCCCCATCAATGGGCGGAGCGAGGGGGACACGCCCCATCAGTGGGCGGGGCGAGGGGGACACGCCCCATCAATGGGCGGGGCGAGGGGGACACGTCCCATCAATGGGCGGAGCTAAGGGACACGCCCCATCAATGGGCGGGGCGAGGGGGACACGCCCCATTAATGGGCGGGGCTAGGGGGGCACGCCCCATCAATGGGCGGGGCTAGGGGGGCACGCCCCATCAATGGGCGGAGCTAAGGGACACGCCCCATCAATGGGCGGGGCTAGGGGGGCACGCCCCATCAATGGGCGGAGCTAAGGGACACACCTCATCAATGGGCGGGGCGAGGGGGACACGCCCCATCAATGGGCGGGGCGAGGGGGACACACCCATCAATGGGCGGGGCGAGGGGGACACGCCCCATCAATGGGCGGGGCGAGGGGGACACACCCATCAATGGGCGGGGCGAGGGGGACACGCCTCATCAATGGGCGGGGCGAGGGGGACACGCCCCATCAATGGGCGGAGCGAGGGGGACACGCCCATCAATGGGCGGAGCGAGGGGGACACGCCCCATCAATGGGCGGGGCGAGGGGGACACGCCCCATCAATGGGCGGGGCGAGGGGCACACGCCCCATCAATGGGCGGGGCGAGGGGCCACGACCCATCAATGGGCGGGGCGAGGGGGCACGCCCCATTAATGGGCGGAGCTAAGGGACACGCCCCATCAATGGGCGGAGCGAGGGGGACATGCCCCATCAATGGGCGGAGCGAGGGGGACACGCCCCATCAATGGGCGGGGCTAGGGGGACACACCCATCAATGGGCGGGGCGAGGGGGACACGCCCATCAATGGGCGGGGCGAGGGGAACACGCCCCATCAATGGGCGGGGCTAGGGGGACACACCCATCAATGGGCGGGGCGAGGGGGACACGCCCCATCAATGGGCGGGGCGAGGGGGACACGCCCATCAATGGGCGGAACTAAGGGACACGACCCATCAATGGGCGGAGCGAGGGGGACACGCCCCATCAATGGGCGGGGCGAGGGGGACACGCCCCATCAATGGGCGGAGCGAGGGGGACACGCCCCATCAATGGGCGGGGCGAGGGGGACACGCCCCATCAATGGGCGGGCCTAGCGGGACACGCCCCATCAATGGGCGGGGCGAGGGGGACACGCCCCATCAATGGGCGGGGCGAGGGGGACACGCCCCATCAATGGGCGGGCCTAGCGGGACACGCCCCATCAATGGGCGGGGCGAGGGGGACACGCCCCATCAATGGGCGGGGCGAGGGGGACACGCCCCGTCAATGGGCGGGGCGAGGGGGACACGCCCCATCAATGGGCGGGGCGAGGGGGACAGGCCCCATCAATGGGCGGGGCGAGGGGGACACGCCTCATCAATGGGCGGGGCGAGGGGGACAGGCCCCATCAATGGGCGGGGCGAGGGGGACACGCCTCATCAATGGGCGGGGCGAGGGGGACACGCCTCATCAATGGGCGGGGCGAGGGGGACAGGCCCCATCAATGGGCGGGGCGAGGGGGACACGCCTCATCAATGGGCGGGGCGAGGGGGACACGCCCCATCAATGGGCGGGGCGAGGGGGACACGCCTCATCAATGGGCGGGGCGAGGGGGACAGGCCCCATCAATGGGCGGGGCGAGGGGGACACGCCTCATCAATGGGCGGGGCGAGGGGGACACGCCCCATCAATGGGCGGGGCGAGGGGGACACGCCTCATCAATGGGCGGGGCGAGGGGGACAGGCCCCATCAATGGGCGGGGCGAGGGGGACACGCCTCATCAATGGGCGGGGCGAGGGGGACACGCCCCATCAATGGGCGGGGCGAGGGGGACACGCCTCATCAATGGGCGGGGCGAGGGGGACACGCCCCATCAATGGGCGGGGCGAGGGGGACACGCCTCATCAATGGGCGGGGCGAGGGGGACAGGCCCCATCAATGGGCGGGGCGAGGGGGACACGCCTCATCAATGGGCGGGGCGAGGGGGACACGCCCCATCAATGGGCGGGGCGAGGGGGACACGCCCCATCAATGGGCGGGGCGAGGAGGACACGCCCCATCAGTGGGCGGGGCTAGCGGGACACGCCTCATCAATGGTCGGAGCTAAGGAACACGTCCCATCAATGGGCGGGGCTAGGGGGCCCGTCCCATCAATGGGCGGAGCTAAGGGACACACCTCATCAAAGGGCGGGGCGAGGGGGACACGCCCCATCAATGGGCGGAGCTAAGGGACACGCCTCATCAATGGGCGGGGCTAGGGGGCACGCCCATCAATGGGTGGAGCTAAGGGACACACCTCTTCAATGGGCGGGGCGAGGGGGACACACCCATCAATGGGCGGGGCGAGGGGGACACGCCTCATCAATGGGCGGGGCGAGGGGGACACGCCCCATCAATGGGCGGGGCGAGGGGGACACGCCCCATCAATGGGCGGGGCTAGGGGGACACGCCCCATCAATGGGCGGGGCTAGGGGACACGCCTCATCAATGGGCGGAGCGAGGGGGACACACCCATCAATGAGCGGAGCGAGGGGGACACGCCCCATCAATGGGCGGGGCTAGGGGGACACACCCATCAATGGGCGGGGCGAGGGGGACACGCCCATCAATGGGCGGAGCTAAGGGACACGCCTCATCAATGGGCGGGGCGAGGGGGAGACGCCTCATCAATTGGCGGGGCGAGGGGGACACGCCCTATCAATGGGCGGGGCGAGGGGGACACGCCCCATCAATGGGCGGGGCGAGGTGGACACGTCCCATCAATGGGCGGGGCGAGGGGGACACGCCCCATCAATGGGCGGGGCTAGCGGGACACGCCTCATCAATGGGCGGAGCTAAGGGACACGTCCCATCAATGGGCGGGGCTAGGGGGCCCGTCCCATCAATGGGCGGAGCTAAGGGACACACCTCATCAATGGGCGGGGCGAGGGGGACACGCCCCATCAATGGGCGGAGCTAAGGGACACGCCCCATCAATGGGCGGGGCTAGGGGGGCACGCCCCATCAATGGGCGGAGCTAAGGGACACGCCCCATCAATGGGCGGGGCGAGGGGGACACGCCCCATCAATGGGCGGGGCGAGGGGGACACATCCATCAATGGGCGGGGCGAGGGGGACACGCCTCATCAATGGGCGGGGCGAGGGGGACACGCCCCATCAATGGGCGGAGCGAGGGGGACACGCCCATCAATGGGCGGAGCGAGGGGGACACGCCCATCAATGGGCGGAGCGAGGGGGACACGCCTCCTCAATGGGCGGGGCGAGGGGGACACGCCCCATCAATGGGCGGGGCGAGGGGGACACGTCCCATCAATGGGCGGAGCGAGGGGGACACGCCCCATCAATGGGCGGGGCGAGGGGGACACGCCCCATCAATGGGCGGTGCGAGGGGGACACGCCCCATCAATGGGCGGGGCGAGGGGACACGCAGCATCAATGGGCGGGGCGAGGGGGGCACGCCCCATCAATGGGCGGAGCGAGGGGGACACGCCCCATCAATGGGCGGGGTGGGGGACACGCCCCATCAATGGGCGGGGCGAGGGGGACACGCCCCATCAATGGGCGGGGCGAGGGGACACGCCCCATCAATGGGCGGGGTGGGGGGACACGCCCCATCAATGGGCGGGGCGAGGGGGACACGCCCCATCAATGGGCGGGGCGAGGGGGACACACCCATCAATGGGCGGAGCTAAGGGACACGCCCCATCAATGGGCGGGGTGGGGGGGACACACCCCATCAATGGGCGAGGCGAGGGGGACACACCCAATCAATGGGCGGGGCGAGGGGGACACGCCCCATCAATGGGCGGGGCGAGGGGGACACGCCCCATCAATGGGCGGAGCGAGGGGGACACGCCCAATCAATGGGCGGGGCGAGGGGGACACGCCCAATCAATGGGCGGGGCGAGGGGGACACACCCATCAATGGGCGGAACTAAGGGACACGCCCCACCAATGGGCGGAGCGAGGGGGACACGCCCCATCAATGGGCGGAGCGAGGGGGACACGCCCCACCAATGGGCGGAGCGAGGGGGACACGCCCCATCAATGGGCGGGGCGAGGGGGACACGCCCCATCAATGGGCGGGGCGAGGGGGACACGCCCCATCAATGGGCGGAGCGAGGGGGACACGCCCCATCAATGGGCGGGGCGAGGGGGACACGCCCCATCAATGGGCGGAGCGAGGGGGACACGCCCCATCAATGGGCGGGGCGAGGGGGACACGCCCCATCAATGGGCGGGGCGAGGGGGACACGCCCCATCAATGGGCGGGGCGAGGGGGACACGCCCCATCAATGGGCGGAGCGAGGGGGACACGCCCCATCAATGGGCGGGGCGAGGGGGACACGCCCCATCAATGGGCGGGGCGAGGGGGACACGCCCCATCAATGGGCGGGGCGAGGGGGACACGCCCCATCAATGGGCGGAGCGAGGGGGACACGCCCCATCAATGGGCGGAGCGACGGGGACACGCCCCATCAATGGGCGGGGCGAGGGGGACACGCCCCATCAATGGGCGGGGCGAGGGGGACACGCCCCATCAATGGGCGGAGCGAGGGGGACACGTCCCATCAATGGGCGGTGCGAGGGGGACACGCCCCATCAATGGGCGGGGCGAGGGGGACACGCCCCATCAATGGGCGGGGCGAGGGGGACACGCCCCATTAATGGGCGGGGCGAGGGGGACACGCCCCATCAGTGGGCGGGGCGAGGGGGACACGCCCCATCAATGGGCGGGGCGAGGGGGACACGCAGCATCAATGGGCGGGGCGAGGGGGACACGCAGCATCAATGGGCGGGGCGAGGGGACACGCCCCATCAATGGGCGGAGCTAAGGGACACGCCCCATCAATGGGCGGGACGAGGGGGACACGCCCCATCAATGGGCGGGGCGAGGGGGACACACCCATCAATGGGCGGGGCGATGGGGACACGCCCCATCAATGCGCGGTGCGAGGGGGACACGCCCCACCAATGGGCGGAGCGAGGGGAACACACCCCATTAATGGGCGGGGCGATGGGGACACGCCCCATCAATGGGCGGGGCGAGGGGGACACACCCATCAATGGGCGGGGCGATGGGGACACGCCCCATCAATGGGCGGGGCGAGGGGGACACACCCATCAATGGGCGGGGCGAGGGGGACACACCCATCAATGGGCGGGGCGATGGGGACACGCCCCATCAATGGGCGGGGCGAGGGGGACACGCCCCACCAATGGGCGGAGCGAGGGGAACACACCCCATTAATGGGCGGGGCGAGGGGAACACGACCCATCAATGGGCGGGGCGTGGGCGACACGCCCCATCAATGGGCGGAGCGAGGGGAACACGACCCATCAATGGGCGGGGCGAGGGGGACACGCCCCACCAATGGGCGGAGCGAGGGGAACACGCCCCATTAATGGGCGGGGCGAGGGGAACACGACCCATCAATGGGCGGGGCGTGGGCGACACGCCCCATCAATGGGCGGAGCGAGGGGAACACGACCCATCAATGGGCGGGGCGTGGGCGACACGCCCCACCAATGGGCGGAGCTAAGGGACACGCCCCATCAATGGGCGGAGCGAGGGGGACACGCCCCATCAATGGGCGGAGCTAAGGGACACGCCCCATCAATGGGCGGGGCGAGTGGGACACGCCCAATCAATGGGCGGGGCGAGGGGGACACGCCCCATCAATGGGCGGAGCGAGGGGGACACGCCCCATCAATGGGCGGGGCGAGGGGGACACGCCCCATCAGTTGGCGGAGCTAGTGGACACACCCCATCAATGGGCGGGGCGAGGGGGACACGCCTCATCAATGGGCGGTGCGAGGGGAACACGCCCCATCAATGGGCGGAGCGAGGGGGACACGCCCCATCAATGGGCGGGGCGAGGGGGACACGCCCCATCAGTGGGCGGAGCTAGTGGACACACCTCATCAATGGGCGGGGCGAGGGGGAAATGACCCATCAGTGGGCGGAGCGAGGGGGACACGCCCCACCAATGGGCGGAGCTAAGGGACACGCCCCATCAATGGGCGGAGCGAGGGGGACACACCCATCAATGGGCGGAGCTAAGGGACACGCCCCATCAATGGGAGGAGCGAGGGGGACACGCCCCATCAGTGGGCGGAGCTAAGGGACACGCCCCATCAATGGGCGGAGCGAGGGGGACACGCCCCATCAATGGGCGGGGCGAGGGGCACACGCCCCATCAATGGGCGGAGCGAGGGGGACACGCCCCATCAATGGGCGGGGCGAGGGGGACACGCCCCATCAATGGGCGGAGCTAAGGGACACGCCCCATCAATGGGCGGAGCGAGGGGGACACGCCCCATTAATGGGCGGGGCTAGCGGGACACGCCCCATCAATGGGCGGAGCGAGGGGGACACGCCCCATTAATGGGCGGAGCGAGGGGGACACGCAGCATCAATGGGCGGGGCGAGGGGGACACACCCATCAATGGGCGGAGCGAGGGGGACACGCCCCATCAATGGGCGGAGCTAAGGGACACGCCCCATCAATGGGCGGAGCGAGGGGGACACGCCCCATTAATGGGCGGGGCTAGCGGGACACGCCCCATCAATGGGCGGAGCGAGGGGGACACGCCCCATCAATGGGCGGAGCGAGGGGGACACACCCATCAATGGGCGGAGCGAGGGGGACACGCCCCATCAATGGGCGGAGCGAGGGGGACACGCCCCATCAGTGGGCGGAGCTAGTGGACACACCTCATCAATGGGCGGGGCGAGGGGGACACGACCCATCAATGGGCGGGGCGTGGGGGACACGACCCATCAATGGGCGGAACGAGGGGGACACGCCCCACCAATGGGCGGAGCTAAGGGACACGCCCCATCAATGGGCGGAACGAGGGGGACACGCCCCACCAATGGGCGGAGCTAAGGGACACGCCCCATCAATGGGCGGAACGAGGGGGACACGCCCCACCAATGGGCGGAGCTAAGGGACACGCCCCATCAATGGGCGGAACGAGGGGGACACGCCCCATCAATGGGCGGAGCTAAGGGACACGCCCCATCAATGGGCGGTGCGAGGGGGACACGCAGCATCAATGGGCGGGGCGAGGGGTACACGCCCCATCAATGGTCGGGGCGAGGGGGACACGCCCCATTAATGGGCGAAGCGCGGGGGACACGCAGCATCAATGGGCGGGGCGAGGGGTACACGCCCCATCAATGGGCGGAGCGAGGGGGACACGACCCATCAATGGGCGGGGCGAGGGGACACGACACATCAATGGGCGGAGCGAGGGGGACACGCCCCATCAATGGCGGAGCGAGGGGGACACGCCCCATCAATGGGCGGGGCGAGGGGGACACGCCCCATCAATGGGCGGGCCTAGCGGGACACGCCTCATCAATGGGCGGGGCGAGGGGGACACGCCCCATCAATGGGCGGAGCGAGGGGGACACGCCTCATCAATGGGCGGGGCGAGGGGGACACGCCCCGTCAATAGGCGGGGCGAGGGGGACACGCCCCATCAATGGGCGGGGCGAGGGGGACACGCCCCATCAATGGGAGGGGCGAGGGGGACACGCCCCATCAATGGGCGGGGCGAGGGGGACACGCCCCATCAATGGGCGGGGGTAGCGGGACACGCCTCATCAATGGGCGGAGCTAAGGGACACGTCCCATCAATGGGCGGAGCTAAGGGACACGCCCCATCAATGGGCGGGGCTAGGGGGGCACGCCCCATCAATTGGCGGAGCTAAGGGACACGCCCCATCAATGGGCGGGGCTAGGGGGACACGCCCCATCAATGGGCGGGGCTAGGGGACACGCCTCATCAATGGGCGGAGCGAGGGGGACACGCCCCATCAATGGGCGGGGCTAGGGTACACACCCATCAATGGGCGGGGCGAGAGGGACACGCCAATCAATGGGCGGAGCTAAGGGACACGCCTCATCAATGGGCGGGGCGAGGGGGACACGCCCCATCAATGGGCGGGGCGAGGGGAACACGCCTCATCAATGGGCGGGGCGAGGGGGACACGCCCCATCAATGGGCGGGGCGAGGGGGACACGCCCCATCAATGGGCGGGGCGAGGAGGACACGCCCCATCAGTGGGCGGGGCTAGCGGGACACGCCTCATCAATGGTCGGAGCTAAGGAACACGTCCCATCAATGGGCGGGGCTAGGGGGCCCGTCCCATCAATGGGCGGAGCTAAGGGACCCACCTCTTCAATGGGCGGGGCGAGGGGGACACGCCCCATCAATGGGCGGAGCTAAGGGACACGCCCCATCAATGGGCGGGGCTAGGGGACACGCCCCATCAATGGGCGGAGCTAAGGGACACACCTCATCAATGGGCGGGGAAAGGGGGACACGCCTCATCAATGGGCGGGGCGAGGGGGACACGCCCCATCAATGGGCGGGGTGAGGGGGACACGCCCCATCAATGGGCGGGGCTAGGGGGACACGCCCCATCAATGGGCGGGGCTAGGGGACACGCCTCATCAATGGGCGGAGCGAGGGGGACACACCCATCAATGGGCGGAGCGAGGGGGACACGCCCCATCAATGGGCGGGGCTAGGGGGACACACCCATCAATGGGCGGGGCGAGGGGGACACGCCCATCAATGGGCGGAGCTAAGGGACACGCCTCATCAATGGGCGGGGCGAGGGGGAGACGCCTCATCAATGGGCGGGGCGAGGGGGACACGCCCTATCAATGGGCGGGGCGAGGGGGACACGCCCCATCAATGGGCGGGGCGAGGGGGACACGTCCCATCAATGGGCGGGGCGAGGGGGACACGCCCCATCAATGGGCGGGGCTAGCGGGACACGCCTCATCAATGGGCGGAGCTAAGGGACACGTCCCATCAATGGGCGGGGCTAGGGGGCCCGTCCCATCAATGGGCGGAGCTAAGGGACACACCTCATCAATGGGCGGGGCGAGGGGGACACGCCCCATCAATGGGCGGAGCTAAGGGACACGCCCCATCAATGCGCGGTGCGAGGGGGACACGCCCCATCAATGGGCGGGGCTAGGGGGGCACGCCTCATCAATGGGCGGAGCTAAGGGACACACCTCATCAATGGGCGGGGCGAGGGGGACACGCCCCATCAATGGGCGGGGCGAGGGGGACACACCCATCAATGGGCGGGGCGAGGGGGACACGCCTCATCAATGGGCGGGGCGAGGGGGACACGCCCCATCAATGGGCGGAGCGAGGGGGACACGCCCATCAATGGGCGGAGCGAGGGGGACACGCCCATCAATGGGCGGAGCGAGGGGGACACGCCTCCTCAATGGGCGGGGCGAGGGGGACACGCCCCATCAATGGGCGGGGCGAGGGGGACACGCCCCATCAATGGGCGGAGCGAGGGGGACACACCCCATCAATGGGCGGGGCGAGGGGGACACGCCCCATCAATGGGCGGGGCGAGGGGGACACGCCCCATCAATGGGCGGGGCGAGTGGGACACGCCCCATCAATGGGCGGAGCGAGGGGGACACGCCCCATCAATGGGCGGGGCGAGGGGACACGCAGCATCAATGGGCGGGGCGAGGGGGACACGCCCCATCAATGGGCGGAGCGAGGGGGACACGCCCCATCAATGGGCGGGGCGAGGGGGACACGCCCCATCAATGGGCGGGGCGAGGGGGACACGCCCCATCAATGGGCGGAGCGAGGGGGACACACCCCATCAATGGGCGGGGCGAGGGGACACGCAGCATCAATGGGCGGGCGAGGGGGCACGCCCCATTAATGGGCGGAGCGAGGGGGACACGCCCCATCAATGGGCGGTGCGAGGGGGACACGCCCCATCAATGGGCGGGGCGTGGGGACACGCAGCATCAATGGGCGGGGCGAGGGGGACACGCCCCATCAATGGGCGGGGCGAGGGGGACACGCCCCATCAATGGGCGGGGCGAGGGGGACACGCCCCATCAATGGGCGGGGCGAGGGGGACACGCCCCATCAATGGGCGGGGTGGGGGGACACGCCCCATCAATGGGCGGGGCGAGGGGGACACGTCCCATCAATGGGCGGAGCGAGGGCGACACACCCATCAATGGGCGGGGCGAGGGGGACACGCCCCATCAATGGGCGGGGTGGGGGGACACGCCCCATCAATGGGCGGGGCGAGGGGGACACGCCCCATCAATGGGCGGAGCGAGGGGGACACACCCCATCAATGGGCGGAGCTAAGGGACACGCCCCATCAATGGGCGGGGCGAGGGGGACACGCCCCATCAATGGGCGGGGCGAGGGGGACACGCCCAATCAATGGGCGGGGCGAGGGGGACACACCCATCAATGGGCGGGGCGAGGGGGACACGCCTCATCAATGGGCGGGGCGAGGGGGACACGCCCCATCAATGGGCGGGGCGAGGGGGACACGCCCCATCAATGGGCGGGGCGAGGGGGACACGCCCCATCAATGGGCGGGGGTAGCGGGACACGCCTCATCAATGGGCGGAGCTAAGGGACACGTCCCATCAATGGGCGGAGCTAAGGGACACGCCCGATCAATGGGCGGGGCGAGGGGGACACGTCCCATCAATGGGCGGAGCGAGGGGGACACGCCCCATCAATGGGCGGAGCGAGGGGGACACACCCCATCAATGGGCGGAGCTAAGGGACACGCCCCATCAATGGGCGGGGCGAGGGGGACACACCCATCAATGGGCGGGGCGAGGGGGACACGCCCCATCAATGGGCGGGGCTAAGGGACACGCCCCATCAATGGGCGGTGCGAGGGGGACACGCCCCATCAATGGGCGGGGCGAGGGGGACACACCCATCAATGGGCGGGGCGAGGGGGACACGCCCCATCAATGGGCGGGGCGATGGGACACGCCCCATCAATGGGCGGGGCGAGGGGGACACGCCCCATCAATGGGCGGAGCGAGGGGGACACGCCCCATCAATGGGCGGGGCGAGGGGGACACGCCCCATCAATGGGCGGGGTGGGGGACACGCCCCATCAATGGGCGGGGCGAGGGGACACGCCCCATCAATGGGCGGGGTGGGGGGACACGACACATCAATGGGCGGGGCGAGGGGACACGCCCCATCAATGGGCGGGGTGGGGGGACACACCCCATCAATGGGCGGGGTGGGGGGACACGCCCCATCAATGCGCGGTGCGAGGGGGATACGCCCCATCAATGGGCGGGGCGAGGGGGACACGCCCCATCAATGGGCGGAGCTAAGGGACACGCCCCATCAATGGGCGGAGCGAGGGGGACACGCCCCATCAATGGGCGGGACGAGGGGGACACGCCCCATCAATGGGCGGGGCGAGGGGGACACGCAGCATCAATGGGCGGAGCGAGGGGGACACGCCCCATCAATGCGCGGTGCGAGGGGGACACGCCCCATCAATGCGCGGTGCGAGGGGGACACGCCCCATCAATGGGCGGGGCGAGGGGGACACGCCCCATCAATGGGCGGAGCTAGGGGGACACACCCCATCAATGGGCGGAGCGAGGGGAACACGCCCCATCAATGGGCGGGGCGAGGGGGACACGCCCCATCAATGCGTGGAGCGAGGGGGACACGCCCCATCAATGGGCGGGGCGAGGGGGACACGCCCCATCAATGGGCGGAGCTAGGGGGACACACCCCATCAATGGGCGGAGCGAGGGGAACACGCCCCATCAATGGGCGGAGCGAGGGGAACACGCCCCATCAATGGGCGGGGCGAGGGGGACACGCCCCATCAGTGGGCGGAGCTAGTGGACACACCTCATCAATGGGCGGGGCGAGGGGGACATGCCCCATCAGTGGGCGGAGCGAGGGGGACACGACCCATCAATGGGCGGGGCGTGGGCGACACGCCCCACCAATGGGCGGAGCTAAGGGACACGCCCCATCAATGGGCGGAGCGAGGGGGACACGCCCCATCAATGGGCGGAGCGAGGGGGACACGCCCCATCAATGGGCGGAGCGAGGGGGACACGCCCCATCAATGGGCGGGGCGAGGGGGACACGCCCCATCAGTGGGCGGAGCTAGTGGACACACCTCATCAATGGGCGGTGCGAGGGGGACACGCCCCATCAATGGGCGGAGCGAGGGGGACACGCCCCATCAATGGGCGGGGCGAGGGGGACACGCCCCTTCAGTGGGCGGAGCTAGTGGACACACCTCATCAATGGGCGGAGCGAGGGACACACACCCATCAATGGGCGGAGCGAGGGGGACACGCCCCATCAATGGGCGGAGCGAGGGGGACACGCCCCATCAATGGGCGGGGCGAGGGGGACACGCCCCATCAGTGGGCGGAGCTAGTGGACACACCTCATCAATGGGCGGTGCGAGGGGGACACGCCCCATCAATGGGCGGAGCGAGGGGGACACGCCTCATCAATGGGCGGGGCGAGGGGGACACGCCCCATCAATGGGCGGAGCGAGGGGGACACGCCCCATCAATGGGCGGAGCGAGGGGGCACGCCCCATCAATGGGCGGGGCGAGGGGGACACGCCCCATCAGTGGGCGGAGCTAGTGGACACACCTCATCAATGGGCGGGGCGAGGGGGACATGCCCCATCAGTGGGCGGAGCGAGGGGGACACGCCCCACCAATGGGCGGAGCTAAGGGACACGCCCCATCAATGGGCGGAGCGAGGGGGACACGCCCCACCAATGGGCGGGGCTAGCGGGACACGCCCCATCAATGGGCGGAGCGAGGGGCACACGCCCCATTAATGGGCGGAGCGAGGGGGACACGCCCCATCAATGGGCGGGGCGAGGGGCACACGCCCCATTAATGGGCGGAGCGACGGGGACACGCCTCATCAATGGGCGGAGCGAGGGGGACACGCCCCATCAATGGGCGGAGCGAGGGGGACACGCCCCATCAATGGGCGGAGCGAGGGGGACACGCCCCATCAATGGGCGGAGCGAGGGGGACACGCCCCATCAATGGGCGGAGCGAGGGGGACACACCCATCAATGGGCGGAGCGAGGGGGACACACCCCATCAATGGGCGGAGCGAGGGGGACACGCCCCATCAATGGGCGGAGCGAGGGGGACACGCCCCATCAATGGGCGGAGCGAGGGGGACACACCCCATCAATGGGCGGAGCGAGGGGGACACGCCCCATCAATGGGCGGAGCGAGGGGGACACGCCCCATCAATGGGCGGGGCGAGGGGGACACGCCCCATCAATGGGCGGAGCTAAGGGACACGCCCCATCAATGGGCGGAGCGAGGGGGACATGCCCCATCAATGGGCGGAGCGAGGGGGACACGACCCATCAGTGGGCGGAGCGAGGGGGACACGACCCATCAATGGGCGGAGCGAGGGGGACACGCCCCACCAATGGGCGGAGCTAAGGGACACGCCCCATCAATGGGCGGAGCGAGGGGGACGCGCCCCTTCAATGGGCGGGGCTAGCGGGACACGCCCCATCAATGGGCGGAGCTAAGGGACACGCCCCATCAATGGGCGGGGCGAGGGGGACACGCCCCATTAATGGGCGGAGCGAGGGGGACACGCAGCATCAATGGGCGGGGCGAGGGGGACACGCCCCATCAATGGGCGGAGCGAGGGGGACACACCCCATCAATGGGCGGAGCGAGGGGGACACGCCCCATCAATGGGCGGAGCGAGGGGGACACGCAGCATCAATGGGCGGGGCGAGGGGGACACGCCCCATCAATGGGCGGAACGAGGGGGACACGCCCCACCAATGGGCGGAGCTAAGGGACACGCCCCATCAATGGGCGGGGCGAGGGGGACACGCCCCATTAATGGGCGGAGCGAGGGGGACACGCAGCATCAATGGGCGGGGCGAGGGGGACACGCCCCATGAATGGGCGGAGCGAGGGGGACACGACCCATCAATGGGCGGGGCGAGGGGACACGACACATCAATGGGCGGAGCGAGGGGGACACGCCCCATCAATGGCGGAGCGAGGGGGACACGCCCCATCAATGGGCGGAGCGAGGGGGACACGCCCATCAATGGGTGGATCGAGGGGGACACGCCCCATCAATGGGCGGGGCGAGGGGGACACGCCCCATCAATGGGCGGAGCTAGGGGGACACGCCCCATCAATGGGCGGAGCGAGGGGCACACGCCCCATCAATGGGCGCAGCGAGGGGGACACGCCCCATCAATGGGCGGGGCGAGGGGGACACGCCCCATCAGTGGGCGGAGCTAGTGGACACACCTCATCAATGGGCGGGGCGAGGGGGACATGCCCCATCAGTGGGCGGAGCGAGGGGGACACGACCCATCAATGGGCGGGGCGTGGGCGACACGCCCCACCAATGGGCGGAGCGAGGGGGACACGCCCCATCAGTGGGCGGAGCTAGTGGACACACCTCATCAATGGGCGGGGCGAGGGGGACATGCCCCGTCAGTGGGCGGAGCGAGGGGGACACGACCCATCAATGGGCGGGGCGTGGGGGACACGACCCATCAATGGGCGGAGCGAGGGGGACACGCCCCACCAATGGGCGGAGCTAAGGGACACGCCCCATCAATGGGCGGAGCGAGGGGGACACGCCCCTTCAATGGGCGGGGCTAGCAGAACACGCCCCATCAATGGGCGGAGCGAGGGGGACACGCCCCATTAATGGGCGGAGCGAGGGGGACACGCAGCATCAATGGGCGGGGCGAGGGGGACACGCCCCATCAGTGGGCGGAGCGAGGGGGACACGACCCATCAATGGGCGGGGCGAGGGGACACGACACATCAATGGGCGGAGCGAGGGGGACACGCCCCATCAATGGGCGGAGCTAGTGGACATCCCCCACAATGGGCGGGTCTAGTGGACACACCTCATCAATGGGCGGGGCGAGGGGGACATGCCCCATCAGTGGGCGGAGCGAGGGGGGCACGCCGCATCATTGGGCGGAGCTCGTGGACATCCCCCACAATGGGCGGGGCTAGTGGACACACCTCACCAATGGGCGGAGCGCGGAGAGGAGACGACGCGTCGATGGGCGGGGCAGGGGAGGAGACGTCGTGTCGATGGGCGGGGCCGGTGAGGAGACGTCGCGTCGATGGGCGGGGCCGGGGAGGTGCGGGCGGGGGCGGGTCGACAGCGAGCAGCCGGCCGGCCGGCCGGCCAGCGGGGGGGCGGGGGGGGGCAATCTCGCGAGAGGCCGAGCCGGAGCCCCGCCCCCTGCCCGGCGGGCCGCTATATAAGGGCGGGCGCGCAGGCGCGCCGGCTCAGTGGCGGCGGTTGGGCGGCCGGGGCTGAGGCGGCGGGGGTCTGTGCGCGGCGGCCGGGGGCCATGTTCAGCTGGATGGGGAAGGACGCGCGGCGCAAGGAGCCCGAGCTCTTCCAGACGGTGAGCGAGGGCCTGCGGCGGCTGTACTCCCAGAAGCTGCTGCCGCTGGAGGAGACGTACCGCTTCCACGACTTCCACTCGCCCGCCCTGGAGGAGGCCGACTTCGACAACAAGCCCATGGTGCTGCTGGTGGGCCAGTACTCCACCGGCAAGACCACCTTCATCCGCCACCTCATCGAGCACGACTTCCCCGGCATGCGCATCGGGCCCGAGCCCACCACAGACTCCTTCATCGCCGTCATGCACGGCGACCGCGACGGCGTGGTGCCCGGCAACGCGCTGGTGGTGGACCCCAAGAAGCCCTTCCGCAAGCTCAACGCCTTCGGCAACGCCTTCCTCAACAGGTGGGGACTGGCCCTTTAACTGGGGTGGACTGGCCCTTTGACTCGGGTGGACTGGCCCTTTAACTGGGGTGGACTGGCCCTTTAACTGGGGTGGACTGGCCCTTTAACTGGGGTGGACTGGCCCTTTAACTGGGGTGGACTGGCCCTTTGACAGGGGTGGACTGGCCCTTTAACTGGGGTGGACTGGCCCTTTAACTGGGGTGGACTGGCCCTTTAACTGGGGTGGACTGGCCCTTTAACTGGGGTGGACTGGCCCTTTAACTGGGGTGGACTGGCCCTTTAACTGGGGTGGACTGGCCCTTTGACTGGGGTGGACTGGCCCTTTAACTGGGGTGGACTGGCCCTTTAACTGGGGTGGACTGGCCCTTTGACTGGGGCGGACTGGCCCTTGGACTGGGGTGGACTGGCCCTTGGACTGGGGCGGACTGGCCCTTGGACTGGGGCGGACTGGCCCTTTGACTGGGGCGGACTGGCCCTTTGACTGGGGAGGACTGGCCCTTTGACTGGGGCGGACTGGCCCTTTGACTGGGGCGGACTGGCCCTTTGACTGGGGCGGACTGGCCCTTTGACTGGGGCGGACTGGCCCTTGGACTGGGGCGGACTGGCCCTTGGACTGGGGCGGACTGGCCCTTGGACTGGGGCGGACTGGCCCTTGGACTGGGGCGGACTGGCCCTTGGACTGGGGCGGACTGGCCCTTGGACTGGGGCGGACTGGCCCTTGGACTGGGGCGGACTGGCCCTTGGACTGGGGCGGACTGGCCCTTGGACTGGGGCGGACTGGCCCTTGGACTGGGGCGGACTGGCCCTTGGACTGGGGCGGACTGGCCCTTGGACTGGGGCGGACTGGCCCTTGGACTGGGGCGGACTGGCCCTTGGACTGGGGCGGACTGGCCCTTGGACTGGGGCGGACTGGCCCTTGGACTGGGGCGGACTGGCCCTTGGACTGGGGCGGACTGGCCCTTGGACTGGGGCGGACTGGCCCTTGGACTGGGGCGGACTGGCCCTTGGACTGGGGCGGACTGGCCCTTGGACTGGGGCGGACTGGCCCTTGGACTGGGGCGGACTGGCCCTTGGACTGGGGCGGACTGGCCCTTGGACTGGGGCGGACTGGCCCTTGGACTGGGGCGGACTGGCCCTTGGACTGGGGCGGACTGGCCCTTGGACTGGGGCGGACTGGCCCTTGGACTGGGGCGGACTGGCCCTTGGACTGGGGCGGACTGGCCCTTGGACTGGGGCGGACTGGCCCTTGGACTGGGGCGGACTGGCCCTTGGACTGGGGCGGACTGGCCCTTGGACTGGGGCGGACTGGCCCTTGGACTGGGGCGGACTGGCCCTTGGACTGGGGCGGACTGGCCCTTGGACTGGGGCGGACTGGCCCTTGGACTGGGGCGGACTGGCCCTTGGACTGGGGCGGACTGGCCCTTGGACTGGGGCGGACTGGCCCTTGGACTGGGGCGGACTGGCCCTTGGACTGGGGCGGACTGGCCCTTGGACTGGGGCGGACTGGCCCTTGGACTGGGGCGGACTGGCCCTTGGACTGGGGCGGACTGGCCCTTGGACTGGGGCGGACTGGCCCTTGGACTGGGGCGGACTGGCCCTTGGACTGGGGCGGACTGGCCCTTGGACTGGGGCGGACTGGCCCTTGGACTGGGGCGGACTGGCCCTTGGACTGGGGCGGACTGGCCCTTGGGCTGGGGCGGACTGGCCCTTGGGCTGGGGCGGACTGGCCCTTTGCCTGGGGCGGACTGGCCCTTTGCCTGGGGCGGACTGGCCCTTTGCCTGGGGCGGACTGGCCCTTTGCCTGGGGCGGACCCCGGCCCTTTGCCTGGGGCGGACCCCGGCCCTTTGCCTGGGGCGGACCCCGGCCCTTTGCCTGGGGCGGACCCCGGCCCTTTGACTGGGGCGGACCCCGGCCCTTTGACTGGGGCGGACCCCGGCCCTTTGACTGGGGCGGACCCCGGCCCTTTGACTGGGGCGGACCCCGGCCCTTTGACTGGGGCGGACCCCGGCCCTTTGACTGGGGCGGACCCCGGCCCTTTGACTGGGGCGGACCCCGGCCCTTTGACTGGGGCGGACCCCGGCCCTTTGACTGGGGCGGACCCCGGCCCTTTGACTGGGGCGGACCCCGGCCCTTTGACTGGGGCGGACCCCGGCCCTTTGACTGGGGCGGACCCCGGCCCTTTGACTGGGGCGGACCCCGGCCCTTTGACTGGGGCGGACCCCGGCCCTTTGACTGGGGCGGACCCCGGCCCTTTGACTGGGGCGGACCCCGGCCCTTTGACTGGGGCGGACCCCGGCCCTTTGACTGGGGCGGACCCCGGCCCTTTGACTGGGGCGGACCCCGGCCCTTTGACTGGGGCGGACCCCGGCCCTTTGACTGGGGCGGACCCCGGCCCTTTGACTGGGGCGGACCCCGGCCCTTTGACTGGGGCGGACCCCGGCCCTTTGACTGGGGCGGACCCCGGCCCTTTGACTGGGGCGGACCCCGGCCCTTTGACTGGGGCGGACCCCGGCCCTTTGACTGGGGCGGACCCCGGCCCTTTGACTGGGGCGGACCCCGGCCCTTTGACTGGGGCGGACCCCGGCCCTTTGACTGGGGCGGACCCCGGCCCTTTGACTGGGGCGGACCCCGGCCCTTTGACTGGGGCGGACCCCGGCCCTTTGACTGGGGCGGACCCCGGCCCTTTGACTGGGGCGGACCCCGGCCCTTTGACTGGGGCGGACCCCGGCCCTTTGACTGGGGCGGACCCCGGCCCTTTGACTGGGGCGGACCCCGGCCCTTTGACTGGGGCGGACCCCGGCCCTTTGACTGGGGCGGACCCCGGCCCTTTGACTGGGGCGGACCCCGGCCCTTTGACTGGGGCGGACCCCGGCCCTTTGACTGGGGCGGACCCCGGCCCTTTGACTGGGGCGGACCCCGGCCCTTTGACTGGGGCGGACCCCGGCCCTTTGACTGGGGCGGACCCCGGCCCTTTGACTGGGGCGGACCCCGGCCCTTTGACTGGGGCGGACCCCGGCCCTTTGACTGGGGCGGACCCCGGCCCTTTGACTGGGGCGGACCCCGGCCCTTTGACTGGGGCGGACCCCGGCCCTTTGACTGGGGCGGACCCCGGCCCTTTGACTGGGGCGGACCCCGGCCCTTTGACTGGGGCGGACCCCGGCCCTTTGACTGGGGCGGACCCCGGCCCTTTGACTGGGGCGGACCCCGGCCCCTTGGACTATGGCGGGCGGGGAAAGAGGAGATTGGTGGGGAATGTGCTCTTTTCAGTAAAGGTGGCTGGAGGAGGGAAGTTTTGCAGACAAGGTTATGTTGATCATCAGTCAGATGTCAGACACTTGCAGTTTGGATCTGTCCCTCTTGATTAGGAATCTTTCATTGGAAAGGCAAGTGGGGGGAAAGGACTTTGTCAGACACTGCTTGATTAAAGTCCAATTGAAGACACACAGATCTAGTGTGGTGATCTCATAGAGCCATGGAAGTGCTGTGTGTGTGTCTCTCTGCCTGCAGACCGCCTCCACCCTTGGCCAATATGAGGGGTGACAGCTTGAGGTTTTTAAAAATTATTTTGATCCCAGGCCCAGCACTTATCGCCCATCCCTAACTGCCCCTCGAAGGTGGTGGGTGAGCCGCCATCTTGAACCCGCTGCAGTCCTCTGAGGTGTAGGTACACCCGCTGTGCTGTTAGGGAGGGAGTTCCCAGGATTTTGACCCCAGCCACAGCGAAGGAACGGCCGATATATTTCCGAGTCGGGATGGCGAGCGGCTCGGAGGGGGGGGGCTCGCAGGCGGTGACGTTCCCCGTGCGTCTGCTGCTGCCCTCGTCCTTCGAGACGGTAGAGGTGGCGGGTTTGGAAGGAGCGAGTGGCTGCGCCGCGTCTTGTAGACGGTGTACACGGCTGCCGCTGTGCGTCAGGCGCGGAGGGAGTTTGTGGTTAGCGTGTCGATCGAGCGGGGCTGCTTTGTCCTGGATGGTATTGAGCTTGTTGGATGTCGGGAGCCGCGCTCATCCAGGCGAGTGGAGAGTATTCCCTCACACTCCTGACTTGTGTCCTTGTAGACGGTGGACAGCCTTTGGGGAGTCTTGCAAATTGGAGCTAGTGTTGAGTGCGCCAAAGCGAGTCACACTCCACTTAACCAGGCCAAATTGAATTGCAGAGCTGTTGCTAGTATGTGGATGATTAATCAGCATGGGGCCGTGATATGTTTCTTGAATAGCCACAAGCTGTGAAGGAGGATGTGCAGTGTAAACTTGAGAGCGGGGTTCCTTCCTGCCCACTGCTCCTCGAGCACTGGAGGGAGATACTGCCTCCGATAACTGTCCCGTGAAGGAGAGTAGCCTTTGATCACCTGTATACTGCAGATATATTTAGCAGCAAAAGGCACCCTGGAGGAGAGGTGGCGATGAGGAACTTGCCCTGGAAATGCATGCAAGGGGCCAGTGGTGCTGAACCCTTGTGATAGTAAAATCGCAGGCAGTTGTCTTGGAGAAATGCCTACGGTACGGCAGGAATTCAGTGACATGCTATCAGTGGAATGCATCCAGTTGGAAGTTTTGTCTCCGTCAATGTATCCTGTAGAACTCTGAGTTCCTTTTTCCTCATGGCTGATTCCCGGGGGGGGGGGGTCTTAGGATAACTTGCGATTTGAAGATTTGCGAGGCGATCTGATCGAAACAGCCAGGATTCCGAGGGGGCTTGGCAGGGCGAGCGATGGAAGATGTGCGAGGGGGGGGGAGAAAGAGTTCAAAAAATATAGGGTCGCCCAGTTAAGACGGACGAGGTTAGAGTGTCTGCGGAACTCTTACTGTGCAGAGAGTGGTGGAGGCAAGGTCGGAATATTCTTGGGCCAACAAGGGGAGGGACATGCCTACCCCTGCCTCGGTTTCTATGCCTGTGCAGAGACTCCACATGGATGGTCTCCAGTGCTTGAGAGGTTTAGTGTCACTGGGGGTGGGGCAGGCTGGCCAGGTATTACTGATGGCAGGGAGAGCCGTGGCAGCTCTGAGATCTTGTCCGTGCCCGATACGGCTTTCCTCATTTCGAGGATTAATTTGTGAGGACAGGTAGCCCATACTGGGCTTGCGCGTCCCTCGAGAGTCTGAGGTTACGGGCTGATCTAATCGAGGTGTTTGAGGCAGTCCAAGGGGCTGATAGCATGCAAGTATTTCCTTCTGTTGGATAGAGAGCGGAGCAAGGATGGGGACCCGGCAGACATCTGGAACACTCTCCCGCCACAATGGGACATTTCCGAGCTAAATTGTTCAAAAGCAAAGGGTGTCAATCGAGGGTTATTGAGCCAGAAATCCGCTCCTGCGACGGGGGCATCTGACCGCTGCTCTCCCTGTCCCGTCGCCCCTGCTCCGAGCTCCCTTGTGACTGTCTCCGTGCTATCGAAGCCTGCGGTGGGTTTGGGTGTCAGCTCCGCCGCTATCTGCAGGACTCAACTTGCGAAAAAGACAGGAATTGTTGTCGAGATCTGCTGCTGATTAGCTTCAAAGCTCCCGACTTGATGTGGAATTCCGATTGGGAGCAGATCCTGTTACTGCTCTCGGCTGGGAATAGTTTCCATTTTGACCTAATCTTGTGGAATGCAACTTTTTTTAATCAAAGAAATGTATTAATTGGAACACGAGGTGATTGTCGTTGTGCCGGCAATGTGGCTGTGCTGGGCTTGAGTGCACCCCACCCTGCTTTGAACTCGAGCCAGAGTTTTTAAAATGGAGTGGGGGGGATGTTTGGGGAGGGTACATTCTCTACTGCAGGGTTAGCCAGTGGTCGGGCACATCTTGTCTCTTGAAGGCCGTGTTGAAGGCCTCTTGTCCTTGTGTCCTCTCGTCATGAGGGAGTGAATCGGCAGGCTTCCTCCCACTGGCAGGCTTCCTCCCACTGGCAGGCTTCCTCCCACTGGCAGGCTTCCTCCCACTGGCAGGCTTCCTCCCACTGGCAGGCTTCCTCCCACTGGCAGGCTTCCTCCCACTGGGTCCCATCGCCGGAGCCAGTTTGGGCGCAGGATTGCGAGCCCCCCCCCCTATTCCCGGTAACCCCACCCAACACGACGGGCAATTTATCACAGCCAATCCACCCAACCTGCCCATCTTTGGACTGCGGGAGGAAACCGGAGCACCCGGAGGAAACCCACGCAGACACGGGAGCGGGGGGGGGGGGGGGAGGGAGAACATGCAGACTCCGCACAGACAGTGACCCAAGCCGGGAATTGAACCTGGGACCCTGGAGCTGTGAAGCAATTGTGCTAACCACTGTGAATGTACGGGGAGGAAAGGATTACTGCTTGTACTGACTACCCCTCTTTTTTTTTTTCCCTCTCTCCCTGTCTCAAGATTTAACTGCGCACAACTGCCCAACCCGGTCCTGGAGAGCATCAGCATCATCGACACCCCTGGCATCCTCTCTGGGGAGAAGCAACGGATTAGCAGAGGTAAGAGCTAGATTTGGGGGCGGCGTCTGGGACGTCCGACTCTCCCCTCCCTTCGTCTTGCGGGTTCGGCACGGGGCCCACAATCTGGGGTGGGTGACTATTACTTAAAAGAGAGACACTTTGTGTGTGTGTGTGTGTGTGTGTGTGTGTGTGTGTGTGTCTCGCTCACGCCAAAATTCTAAGCAATCGCACCGATTGAGAGGGGGAATGGTGCCCATCAGGTGCGATGCAATGGAGAACCATCCCGCTCCCCCAAGCTCTCGGTCCATTCAGTGGACGCAAGGCCGGAACGTGTACTGGTTGCGCAGAATAGCTAACGCATATGTATGCCGCGCGTAAGTGAACTATTTTATGGCCTGGGTTGATCATCTTAAATTGGTTGCTAGTGTAACTATCGGCACACTCTGGATTGTTCAGCGAGTGCTGCTTCATCCCGGAGCCGCCTCCTAAATGGCCGTTTTGTTTTGGGCTTTGCCCAAGTAATAATAATAATCGCTTATTCTTGCCAGTAGGCTTTCAATGCAGTTGCTGTGAAAAGCCCCTAGTCGCCGCATTCCGGCGCCTGTTCGGGGAGGCCGGTACGGGGAATCGAGCCCGCGCCGCCGGCCTTGCTCTGTTGCGCCACAAGCCAGCTGTTTAGCCCCCCCTGTGCTAAACCAGCCCGTTTGTGTCGGCTGTGCTCTACCCGCGCGGAGCGCCCAAAGGGGAATGCCGTGAGACTCGGCCAGCCGATGATCGGGATGTATGGGTGGTCACCGAGGACGATCCCAATTCCAGCACTGCCTGCCGATCCTCCGGGGGGGGGGGGGGGGGGGGGGGGGGAGAGGAGGGTCTGATTATCTGGATCTCGCTGCCTGCCCCCTCCCTGACTAAGTTGAGAGGCGGCCCTGTTCGGTATTTTTAGAACGTCGGGTCTCTCGTGACGCTCCCAGTCCAGATGAAAACCTCGAGCTTCCCCCTTCAATTTGAGACGCTAATTAGCCAGGGAGGAGGAAACACTGCTTGCATTGATAAGGGCTGTATTCATCCGGGTTGCTTAACGCAAGTCTCAGCTGCCCCCGGCGTGGTGCCTGCTGCGTGTATTATCAGTTTGTACCCTCTGTTTACACTGGCTCCCGGCTATTTCCCTGCCCTCTGGGCTTCACATTAACTCGGTCTCTGGCTATGTTTTTGCGTGTGGCTGGTGTTTGTGTTGACTGCTCTTTGGGGAAGTGGCAGGTTTTAAGCTGGCGTCTGATGCCTGCTCGGAGATGCGCGTGGAAAGTTTGTTACGCAGAGGGTGGTGGGTGCCTGGAACGCTTTGCCAGCGGAGGTGGTAGAGGCGGGCACGATAGCATCATTCAAGATGCATCTAGACAGATATATGAACGGGGCGGGGAACAGAGGGAAGCAGATCCTTGGAAAATAGGCGACAGGTTTAGATAAAGGATCTGGATCAGCGCCGGCTGGGAGGGCCGAAGGGCCTGTTCCTGTGCTGTCATTTTCTTTTTTCTTATGGTGTTTCCAGGAAGCAGGCATCAGATGCTCAAAACCGGTTTTGTGCAGGAAATGAATGAGGAAGCTCGAGGGTGATTGAGCCGCTGTTGACTTGGCCTCGGGTCGAGGAGCATTGCATCACTCAGCGGTTCGGAGTCCTGGGGGTGGGGGATGGGGGGGGGGGCGCCAGGGTGGGGGGGGGGGGGCGCCAGGGTGGGGGGGGGGGGGGGGGGTTGCCGGACCTGCTTCATCATTATTACTGGGCGGCGAATGTGGACAAGGTGCGCCAGTGGCAGGAAGGACAAGGGGCAGAGTGGGTTAGGATGGAGGAGGAATCTTGTAAGGGGGCCCCTCATGGTGACAGCAGCGTTGCCAATGGCTCCGTGTAGGTATTGAGGGAGCCCGGAGGCATTTTCAGGTGGAAGGGATGTTGGCGTTAACGCCGCTGTGCGGGAATCATGGGTTGGAGGGGGGGGGTGGATAGTGAGTGATCTGTGTCTGGAGGAAGGGTTCGTCAGTCTGGAGGAGCTAAGGGAGAGGGTAGAGCTGCCGAGGGGGAGTGAGTTCAGGTATCTACAGGTTAGGGACTTGTGCAAGAAGGTCTGGAGAATACACCCTGCTGGAGCGACTGCTTCCGGATGTGGGAGGAGAGGGAAGAATTGGGGATATATACAAGTGGCTGGGGGAGCAGGGAGGCGAGCGGGTGGTGACGATGAAGGGGAGATCATTTGGGAGTATAGAGTGTGACACTGCGCAGGGTAAACGGGACCTCCTCTTGTGCGAGGATGAGCCTGATACAGTTTAAGGTGGTGCACAGGGTGCGTATGACTCGGGCGAGAATGAGTGGGTTCTTTCAGGGGGTAGCAGATGAGTGTGAGAGGTGTGGGCGGGGGCCAGCGAATCACGCGCACATGTTTTGGGGCAGCGCGGAAAATTGGGAAGATTCTGGGCGGGAGTGTTCGCGGTCTTGGCCAGGATAGTGGAGGAGGGAGTGGACCCGGACCCTTTGGTGGCGATATTTGGGGTCTCAGAGAAGCCGGAGCTCACGGAGAGGAGGAAGGCCGATGTCGTGGCCTTCGCCTCTCTGACCGCACGGCGGTGAATTTTGCTGGAGTGGCGGTCGGCATCGCCACCGGGGGTAGCGGCCTGGCTGGGGGACCTGTACGTCTTCCTGCGGTTAGAGAAGATAAAGTCTGAGTTAAGGGGCTCGGCCTTGAGGAAAGGTGGGGGGCGTTTGTGACCGTGTTTTCATAGATTATCATAGAATTTACGGTGTTTGTGACCGTGTTTTCATAGATTATCATAGAATTTACAGTGCAGAAGGAGGCCATTCGGCCCATCGAGTCTGCACCGGCTCTTGGAAAGAGCACCCTACCCAAGGTCAACACCTCCACCCCATCCCCATAACCCAGTAACCCCACCCAACACTAAGGGCAATTTTGGAAACTAAGGGCAATTTATCAGGGCCAATCCACCTAACCTGCACATCTTTGGACTGTGGGAGGAAACCGGAGCACCCGGAGGAAACCCACGCAGACACGGGGAGGATGTGCAGACTCCGCACAGGCAGTGACCCAAGCCGGAATCTAACCTGGGACCCTGGAGCTGTGAAGCAATTGTGCTAACCACTGTGCTACCGTGCTGCCCCAAGTCGGTGTGTTTCCGGGGTGTTTATTTACTGTAGCCTGTTTTGTCACATGTTTGGAATAAAAATGCATTTAAACAAAAAAAAAAGTGTCGCCCATCCCGTGACAAGGCAGTTGATCCACAGCCAGGTCCGAGCATTCCCCAAGCTGGCACAGTGGGATTTGAAATCGTGTCTCTGGGGCAATTGGCCCCTGAATTACTATTCCTCCACCCAATGCGGGCAGCTCCCGTTCGGAGTCCCGTTCGGAGTGTGTGGGGTTATCTTTGAGCACAGGCAGGCCAGCTAGTTAACAGGTTGTTTTACAAATTTTAGTTTTCCCCTCCCAGGTTCTGCCTGTTGGTCGAGACATTTAACATTGACAAGGGACCATTTCCTGTTTCCCACGACCCAGGCTATTCTCTTACTTTGACATGTTATGTCAGCAGTGGCTACATTTGTTTTTAAAGTAGCGATTTCAGACCTTTACCCTCCCTCGCCACCTGTAACCGCCTCCAGCACCGACAACCCTCCCTCGCCACCTGTAACCGCCTCCAGCACCGACAACCCTCCCTATCTCTCTAACCTCCTCGAGCCCCGACAACCCTCCCTCTCTCTAACCTCCTCCAGCCCCTACAACCCTCCCTATCTCTGTAACCTCCTCCAGCCCCTACAACCCTCCCCATCTCTGTAACCTCCTCCAGCCCCTACAACGCTCCCTATCTCTGTAACCTCCTCCAGCCCCTGCACCCCTCCCTATCTCTGTAACCTCCTCCAGCCCCTACAACCCTCCCTATCTCTGTAACCTCCTCCAGCCCCTACAACCCTCCCCATCTCTGTAACCTCCTCCAGCCCCTACAACGCTCCCTATCTCTGTAACCTCCTCCAGCCCCTGCACCCCTCCCTATCTCTGTAACCTCCTCCAGTCCCTACAACCCTCCCTATCTCTGTAACCTCCTCCAGCCCCAACACCCTCCCTATCTCTGTAGCCTCCCCCAGCCCCGACACCCCTCCCTATCTCTGTAACCACTTCCAGCCCCTACAACCCTCCCTATCTCTGTAACCTCTTCCAGCCCCTACAACTCTCCCTATCTCTGTAACCTCCAGACCCGACAACCCTCCCTATCTCTGTAACCTCCTCGAGCCCCTACAACCCTCCCTATCTCTGTAAGTGCCTCCAGCCCCTACAACCCTCCCAATCTCTGTAACTGCCTCCAGCCCTCCCTATCTCTGTAACCTCCTCCAGCCCCTACAACCCTCCCTATCTCTGTAACCTCCTACAACCCTCCCTATCTCTGTAACCTCCTCCAGCCCCTACAACCCTCCCTATCTCTGTAACCTCCTCCAGCCCCTACAACCCTCCCGACCTCTGTAACCTCCGACAACCCTCCCTATCTCTGTAACCTCCTCCAGCCCCTTAAAGATGTGCACGTTAGGAGGATTGGCTGTGATAAAATTGCCACTGTGTCCAACTGTTAAGTGGGGTTATGGTAGAGTGACCTGAGGTTAGGGTGCTCTTTCAGAGGATCGGTGCAGTTGGGCCGAATGGCTATCTCCAGCTCTGTAGCGATTCCATGACTCAGCTGCACGTGCCACTGACGGTACTGTGGCAGGCGTCCGCTGGTCTCCAGGCGTGGAGCTGGGGTGTGTCTGAAGGACTTTGGTCTTTGGATACCTCGACAGCACGCACTGCTTTATATAAAGGCTCCTGCTGCTGGGAGCCCTGTGGGAGCCGTACATCCCTGTCGTGTGTATGAGAGGGGGGAGAGGCCAAGGGATATTACTGTCCCCTGTGAAGGAGCTGCTTGTAGTGGAAGGGCTGGGGTGCCTGCCACTGAGCGTTGCAGGGTGAAATGGAGTCACTTTCTCACAGCGCTGCCATTGTTCAGGCTCCGTGTGCTTTTTTTTGTTTGGAAAACCTTTGTCTTGGAAGCAAACTGGAAATTCTGAGTTTGCATAAATTTTGCATCAACATCAGGAAGTGTGACTTTGCCTCCAGCTTGAGTGGCATAGATTACACCCTTAACCCTTTTGTCTTGGCTTAATAATAATCTTTATTAGTGTCACAAGTAGGCTCACATTAACGCTGCAATGAAGTTACTGTGAAAATCCCCTCGTCGCCACATTCTGGCGCCTGTTCGGGGACACAGAGGGGGAATTCAGAATGTCCGATTCACCCAACAAGCACGTCTTTTGGGGACTTGTGGGAGGAAACCGGAGCGCCCGGAGGAAACCCACGCAGACACGGGGGGAGAACGTGCAGACTCCACACAGACAGTGACCCAAGCTGGGAATCGAACCCGGGACTCTGGCACTGTGAAGCAACATGATGGAACCATCAGATAGGGTTGTAGCAGGCTGGAGGAGGTTACAGAGATAGGGAGGGTTGTAGCAGGCTGGAGGAGGTTACAGAGATGGGGAGGGTTGTAGGGGCTGGAGGAGGTTACAGAGATGGGGAGGGTTGTAGCAGGCTGGAGGAGGTTACAGAGATGGGGAGGGTTGTAGCAGGCTGGAGGAGGTTACAGAGATAGGGAGGGTTGTAGCAGGCTGGAGGAGGTTACAGAGATGGGGAGGGTTGTAGGGGCTGGAGGAGGTTACAGAGATGGGGGGAGGTTAAGAGGGAGGGAGGTGTTGGAGGAGGTTAAAAGGGAGGGAGGTGTTGGAGGAGGTTACAGAGGTAGGGAGGGTTGGAGGGGCTGGAGGAAGTTACAGATAGGGAGGGGCTGGAGGAGGTTACAGAGATGGGGTGGGTTGGAGATAGGGAGGTTACAGAGGTAAGGAGAGGCTGGAGGAGGTTGGGAGGAAGGTGTTGGAGGAGGTTACAGAGGTAGGGAGGGTTGGAGGGGCTGGAGGAGGTTACAAAGATAGGGAGGGTTGTAGGAACTGGAGGAGTTGGAGATAGGGAGGGAGGGCTGGAGGAGGTTAGAGAGATGGGGAGGGTTGGAGGAACTGGAGGAGTTGGAGATAGGGAGGTTACAGAGGTAGGGAGAGGCTGGAGAAGGTGAAGAGGGAGGGAGGTGTTGGAGGAGGTTACAGAGGTAGGGAGGGGCTGGATGAGGTTAGAGATAGGGAGGGGCTGAAGGATGTTGGAGCTGCTGGAGGAGGTTAGAGAGATGGGGAGGGGTGTGGGAGCTGGAGGAGGTTACAGAGAGGGAGGGTTGTAGGGGCTGGAGGAGGTTCGAGAGATAGGGAGGATTGTCGGGGCTGGAGGAGGTTACAGAGATAGGGAGGGCTGGAGGGGCTGGAGGAGGTTAGAGAGATAGGGAGGGTTGTAGGAGGTTACAGAGATATGGAGGGTTGTAGGAGGTTACAGAGATAGGGAGGGTTGTAGGAGGTTACAGAGATAGGGAGGGTTGTAGGAGCTGGAGGAGGTTAGAGAGAAGGGGAGGGGTGTGGGAGCTGGAGGAGGTTACAGAGATGGGGAGGGTTGTAGGGGCTGGAGGAGGTTAGAGAGATGGGGAGGATTGTCGGGGCTGGAGGAGGTTACAGAGAAAGGGAGGGTTGTAGGGGCTGCAGGAGGTTAGAGAGATGGGGAGGGTTGTAGGGGCTGGAGGAGGTTAGAGAGATAGGGAGGATTGTCGGGGCTGGAGGAGGTTAGAGAGATGGGGAGGGGTGTGGGAGCTGGAGGAGGCTACAGATAGGGAGGGTTGTAGGAGGTTACAGAGATAGGGAGGGTTGTAGGAGCTGGAGGAGGTTAGAGAGATGGGGAGGGGTGTGGGAGCTGGAGGAGTTTACAGATAGGGAGGGTTGTAGGAACTGGAGGTGTTCGAGATAGGGAGGTTACAGAGGTAGGGAGGGGCTGGAGGAGGTTGGAGCTGCTGGAGGAGGTTACAAAGAAGGACATGGCCATAGAGGGTTTGAGGTCGAGGTTGAGAATTGTAAATGAGTTTTATCTGGCCTGGGAGTCTGTAGGTCAGTAGGGCTTGTGGTGTGGGTGGAAGCCAAGGACACTGTCCTCAAACATTTGGCTGTTCAGACAGTTCTGTCCAGTGCTGATAACCAGGGACATTGCCTGTTAAATGTGGGAGAGCTTTGTTGCAATTGCCCAGGGCGCTGTTCAGCGGTTCTGTGACGTTTGGATTCCTCAGGCTGGTTCCAGAGTTTTCCAGTCGGGGCTCCTGCTGATCCCCGTGGTAATTGATGTCGGCTGCTCCAGACCTGTACCGTTTCCATTTATTTTCAGTGCTTTGACCTCAAACTTGTGTGAACATTCTTCAAACATGTTTTGTGCAATATAACTGGGGTCTGGGGGTGGTGCGACCCCGGTCTGTCACTGTATAACACACTGGGGTACAGTACTGGTGGGGACGGGTCTGTCACTGTATAACACACTGGGGTACAGTACTGGTGGGGGACGGGTCTGTCACTGTATAACACTGGGGTACAGTACTGGTGGGGACGGGTCTGTCACTGTATAACACTGGGGTACAGTACTGGTGGGGAGGGGTCTGTCACTGTATAACACACTGGGGTACAGTACTGGTGGGGACTGGTCTGTCACTGTATAACACTGGGGTACAGTACTGGTGGGGAGGGGTCTCTCACTGTATAACACACTGGGGTACAGTACTGGTGGGTACGGGTCTGTCACTGTATAACACTGGGGTACAGTACTGGTGGGGACGGGTCTGTCACTGTATTACACTGGGGTACAGTACTGGTGGGGACGGGTCTGTCACTGTATAACACTGGGGTACAGTACTGGTGGGGACGGGTCTGTCACTGTATAACACTGGGGTACAGTACTGGTGGGGACGGGTCTGTCACTGTATAACACTGGGATACAGTACTGGTGGGACGGGTCTGTCACTGTATAACACGGGTACAGTACTGGTGGGGACGGGTCTGTCACTGTATAACACTGGGATACAGTACTGGTGGGGATGGGTCTGTCACTGTATAACACTGGGGTACAGTACTGGTGGGGACAGGTCTGTCACTGTATAACACTGGGGTACAGTACTGGTGGGGACAGGTCTGTCACTGTATAACACTGGGGTACAGTACTGGTGGGGATGGGTCTGTCACTGTTTAACACTGGGGTACAGTACTGGTGGGGACGGGTCTGTCACTGTATAACACTGGGGTACAGTACTGGTGGGGACGGGTCTGTCGCTGTATAACACTGGGGTACAGTACTGGTGGGGATGGGTCTGTCGCTGTATAACACTGGGGTACAGTACTGGTGGGGACGGGTCTGTCGCTGTATAACACTGGGGTACAGTACTGGTGGGGATGGGTCTGTCACTGTATAACACTGGGGTACAGTACTGGTGGGGACGGGTCTGTCACTGTATAACACTGGGGTACAGTACTAGTGGGGACGGGTCTGTCACTGTATAACACTGGGGTACAGTACTGGTGGGGACGGGTCTGTCACTGTATAACACTGGGGTACAGTACTGGTGGGGATGGGTCTGTCACTGTATAACACTGGGGTACAGTACTGGTGGGGATGGGTCTGTCACTGTATAACACTGGGGTCCAGTACTGATGGGGACGGGTCTGTCACTGTAACACTGGGGTACAGTACTGGTGGGGACGGGTCTGTCACTGTATAACACTGGGGTCCAGTACTGATGGGGACGGGTCTGTCACTGTATAACACTGCGATACAGTACTGGTGGGGACGGGTCTGTCACTGTATAACACACTGGGGTACAGTACTGGTGGGGACGGGTCTGTCGCTGTATAACACTGGGGTACAGTACTGGTGGGGATGGGTCTGTCACTGTATAACACGGGTACAGTACTGGTGGGGATGGGTCTGTCACTGTATAACACTGGGGTACAGTACTGGTGGGGATGGGTCTGTCACTGTATAACACTGGGGTACAGTACTGGTGGGGACGGGTCTGTCACTGTACAACACTGGGGTACGGTACAGGTGGGGACGGTCTGTCACTGTAACACTGGGGTACAGTCCTGGTGGGGACGGGTCTGTCACTGTATGACACTGGGGTGCAGTACTGGTGGGGACGGGTCTGTCACTGTATAACACTGGGGTACAGTACTGGTGGGGACGGGTCTGTCACTGTATAACACTGGGGTACGGTACAGGTGGGGACGGGTCTGTCACTGTAACACTGGGGTACAGTCCTGGTGGGGACGGGTCTGTCACTGTATGACACTGGGGTGCAGTACTGGTGGGGATGGGTCTGTCACTGTATAACACTGGAGTACAGTACTGGTGGGGACAGGTCTGTCACTGTATAACACTGGGGTGCAGTACTGGTGGGGACTGGTCTGTCACTGTATAACACTGGAGTACAGTACTGGTGGGGACAGGTCTGTCACTGTATAACACTGGGGTACAGTACTGGTGGGGACTGGTCTGTCACTGTATAACACTGGGGTACAGTACTGGTGGGGACGGGTCTGTCACTGTGTAACACGGATGGGGAGTGATAATGGAATCCACGGAGCAGAGTTATGCGTTGGGGGCAGGTTTATTTTCTGCACACTGACACCTCTGATAAAAGGCATGTCCCTGCGAACGATTGGGGGAATCCTGGGGAAATCCTGCCCTCGGCTCTCCTGCACTTAACACAGCCATCCTTGAGAAATAATTTTCCGTGACCTCTGGAAATCCCCGGACCCAGTCAGGAAGGGGGAAGTTAAGAAATAAGAGGAGGAGTCGGCCTATCGAGCCCTCTCTGCCTTTGAGTAAGATCTGTGGAGGATTGAGGCTTTGTTCCTGGCCCCACATCACCTTCCTGTCTACCGCCTTGAGCTGGAGGGGGGTGGGACTGGGATCTCAGTCTCCCTCACCGCCTGGTTATTGTTGATCTTTCCCCTGCCATTGCAAATCCCGCTGGGCGTTCCAGCAGCTGCATTCGGTTTGGACTTTGTATGGATTTTGTTTATTGTCACGTGTACTGAGGTACAGTGAAAAGTATTTTTCTGCGAGCAGTTCAACAGATCATTTAGTACATGAAAGAAAATACATAATAGGGCAACACAAGGTACGTAATGTAAATACATAGACACCGGCATCGGATGAAGCACACAGGGTGTAGTGTTAATGAGGTCAGTCAATGAGAGGGTCATTTAGGAGTCTGGTAACAGCGGGGAAGAAGCTGATTTTGAGTCTGTTCGTGCGTGTTCTCAGACTTCTGTATCTCCTGCCCGATGGAAGAAGTTGGAAGAGGGAGTAAGCCAGGTGGGAGGGGTCTTTGATGATGCTGCCCCGCTTTCCCCAGGCAGCGGGAGGTGTAGATGGAGTCAATGGATGGGAGGCAGGTTCGTGTGATGGACTGGGCGGTGTTCACGACTCTCTGAAGTTTCTTGCGGTCCTGGGCCGAGCAGTTGCCGTACCCAGGCTGTGATGCAGCCCGATAGGATGCTTTCTATGGTGCATCTGTAAAAGTTGGTATGAGTTAATGTGGACACGCCGAATTTCCTTAGTTTCCTGAGGAAGTATAGGCGCTGTTGTGCTTTCTTGGTGGTAGCGTCGACGTGGGTGGACCAGGACAGATTTTTGGAGATGTGCACCCCGAGGAATTTGAAACTGCTCACCATCTCCAGTTTAGACCTGAAGGAGCAGCGCTCCAAAAGCTAGTGATTCGAAACAAACCTGTTGGACTTTAACCTGGTGTTGTCAGACTTCTTACTCTGCTCACCCCAGTCCAACGCCGACAACTCCAGTTTGATACTGTATGCGAACTGTCGGTTTGAATCACACTGCCTCGCCCAGGCTCGCTCCGTTCCCAGCCCAGCGAGCTTGCTGTGGAAGGCCCTGGTGTCTGTGGGTGAGTGTGGCTTTTTATAGAGCGACATTCCGGCACCAGACAGGCCCAGTCCGCAGCCCCGAGCGGCTGGCCAGCTTGATAAACGTTGGCGCTCCATTTCGATTCATTGGCTCTCGCTGTCTCTTGAACCTGAGACGCTCACCGGGGAAAACACACGTCACACTGGTCAAACCACGGCCCCACAGGTCAAAGGTCCTTGACCGACCGTCCTTGTGAGCGATTTGTAAAGTGCAGAAAGGTGCCTTTTAAAAATAAATTCATTTATCCCAATTAAGGGCAATTTAGCGTTGGCCAATCCACCTACCCTGCACATCTTTGGGTTGTGGGGTGGAACCCACGCAGACACGGGGAGAACGTGCAAACTCCACGTGGACAGTGACCCGGGGCCGGGATCGAACTGTGCTACCGTGCCGTCCCCCTTAAATTTCAAACCCGCATTAATAGGTTCAAATCCCTTGATATGCCTGTACCCTCCTCCCAGGTCCCTACACACTCTCTATTTTGTATTCTCTCTCCCTCCCTTTCCCCCTCTCTCTCTCCCTCCCTCCCCCCTCTCTCTCTCTCTCCCTCCCTCCCCCTCTCTGTCTCTCTCTCCCTCCCCCCCCTCTCTCTCTCTCCCTCCCTCCCCCCTCTCGCTCTCTCCCTCCTTTCCCCCTCTCTCTCTCTCCCTTCCCCCTCTCTCTCCCTCCCTTCCCCCCTCTCTCTCCCTCCCTTCCCCCCCTCTCTCCCTCCCTTCCCCCCTCTCTCTCTCTCCCTCCCTTCCCCCCTCTCTCCCCCTCTCCCTCTCCCTCCCTTCCCCCCCTCTCCCTCCCTTCCCCCCCTCTCTCTCTCCCTCCCTCCCTTACCCCCTCTCTCCCTCCCTCCCTTACCCCCCTCTCTCTCTCCCCCTCCCTTCCCCCCCTCTCTCCCCCTCCCCTCCCCCTCTCTCTCTCTCTCTCTCTCTCTCCCTCCCCCTCTCTCTCTCTCTCTCTCTCCCTTCCCCCTCTCCTTCTCTCTCTCTCCCTTCCCCCTCTCTCTCCCCCTCCCTTCCCCCTCTCTCTCTCCCTCCCTTCCCCCTCTCTCTCTCCCTCCCTTCCCCCTCTCTCTCTCCCTTCCCCCCCCTCTCTCTCTCTCCCTCCCTTACCCCCCCTCTCTCCCCCCTCCCTTACCCCCCTCTCTCCCCCTCCCTTACCCCCTCTCTCTCCCCCTCCCTTACCCCCTCTCTCTCCCCCTCCCTTACCCCCTCTCTCTCCCTCCCCTTACCCCCCCTCTCTCTCCCTCCCCTTACCCCCCTCTCTCTCTCTCTCCCTCCCCTTACCCCCCCCCTCTCTCTCTCTCCCCCTCCCTTACCCCCCTCTCTCTCCCTCCCTTCCCCCCCCTCTCTCTCTCTCTCTCTCTCTCTCTCACAATGGGTTGGTGAAGTGCAACATTCCAATCTCTTCCCTGTTCACCTGTCTGGGAATTCCTGTCCCATTATCATTCACTATTATCAATAGTTTGCAGCAAACTACCCAGTCTTCAGAACAGCGACCACGACACCACACAACCCTGTCATGGCAATCTCTGCAAGACGTGCCAGATCATCGACATGGATACCACTATTACACGTGAGAACACCACCCACCAGGTACGCGGTACATTCTTGTGCAACTCGGCCAACGTTGTCCACCTCATACGCTGCAGGAAAGGATGTCCCGAAGCGCGGTACATTGGCGAGACCACGCAGACGCTGCGACAACGAATGAACGGACATCGCGCGACAATCGCCAGGCAGGAATGTTCCCTTCCAGTCGGGGAACACTTCAGCAGTCAAGGGCATTCAGCCTCTGATCTCCGGGTAAGCGTTCTCCAAGGCGGCCTTCAGGACCCGCGACAACGCAGAATCGCCGAGCAGAAACTTATAGCCAAGTTCCGCACACATGAGTGCGGCCTCAACCGGGACCTGGGATTCATGTCGCATTACATTCATCCCCCACCATCTGGCCTGCGAAATCCTACCAACTGTCCTGGCTTGACACAATTCACACCTCTTTAACCTGGGGTTACCCCATCTCTGGATGTGTAAAGATTTAATCACCTGCTAATGGTCGCATTCCAAGCATTGTCTGGCATCTTTGAATTTGTCTATATATATGTTTCTGGAACATCCCTCTTCATTCACCTGAGGAAGGAGCAGCGCTCCGAAAGCTAGTGATTCGAAACAAACCTGTTGGACTTTCACCTGGTGTTGTAAGACTTCGTACTGTGCCCACCCCAGTCCAACGCCGGCATCTCCACATCATTATCATTCCCGTACTTGCAGGTTATCGACATTCCTGGCCGGGGCAAGCCCATACATCTGCTGAAAGAGTTGACTGAAGTGCTTGTTAACTTTCGTTTTCTATCCCGCTCCCTTTGGGCTCGGTTTGCTCCTTCACGACCCAGGACATCTGTGCTTATAACCAGAAGCTATAGTGTGGGACAGCACAGTGGTTAGCACTGTTGCTTCAGAGCTCCAGGGTCCCGGGTTCGATTCCCTGCTGGGTCACTGCCTGTGCGGAGTCTGCACATCCTCCCAGTGTCTGCGTGGGTTTCCTCCGGGTGCTCCGGTTTCCTCCCACAGTCCAAAGACGTGCAGTTAGGTGGATTGGCCATGATAAATTGCCCTTCGTGTCCGAAAAGGTTAGGTGGGGTAACGGGGGTAGGGTGCAGGTGTGGGTTCAGGTAGGGAGCTCTTTCCGAGGGTCGGTGCAGACTCGATGGGCCGAATGGCCTCCTTCTGCATTGTAAATTCTATGAATTTATAAATTCTATGATTTTACACCTCCTGGGCTTTCCAGCCTTGTGACTGTCAGCTCTCTGCTGGATCTGGTCCACTGTCTGTCTGGATAGCTGTACTTGCAAAGCCTGCATGGTCCACTGTCTGGATAGCTGTGCTTGCAAAGCCTGCATGGTCCACTGTCTGGATAGCTGTGCTTGCAAAGCCTGCATGGTCCACTGTCTGGATAGCTGTGCTTGCAAAGCCTGCATGACTGAATTACAGAAATGTGCTGTGCATCAGCTGAAAGCGACAGGGCATTTGCACGTCTGTCACCTCTATCTCTGCTTTAGTTGACGCCGTTAACGGGCTCCTCGGTGGGTCTTGCACTGCGTCCTGCAAACTCTCTCTCTGTCCTGTTCAAGGACCCCCAGATCCCTCTACAATAATCATCTTTATTGTCACAAGTAGGCTTACATTAACACTGCAATGAAGTTACTGTGAAAATCCCCTCGTCGCCACATTCCGGCGCCTGTTCGGGTACACGGAGGGAGAATTCAGAATGTCCGATTCACCCAACAAGCACGTCTTTCGGGACTTGTGGGAGGAAACCCACGCACACACGGAAAACGTGCAGATTCCGCACTGCCGGCGACCCAAGCCGGGAATCGAACCCGGGACCCTGGCGCTGTGAAGCCACAGTGCTAACCACTGCTATCGCACCGCCCACTTGCAACAGCTGTGTACTCCCGTTTTGTGAAAATGAAATGAAATGAAAATCGCTTCTTGTCACAAGTAGGCTCCAATGAAGTTACTGTGAAAAGCCCCTAGTCGCCACATTCCGGCGCCTGTTAGGGGAGGCTGGTACGGGAATTGAACCGTGCTGCTGGCCTGCCTTGGTCTGCTTTCAAAGCCAGCGATTTAGCCCAGTGTGCTAAACCAGCCCCTGTTGTTAGAGGGATTCGCATTCAAGTCCACTCCGATCCCTCTACCACCGCATTCTGCAGTCTCTCCATTTTAATGAGCTGCGTTTCTTTTCCATTTTTGCTTTCACTCTCTCGCTTTCACTCTCTCGCTTTCACTCTCTCGCTTTCACTCTCTCGCTTTCCCTCTCTCTCGCTTTCCCTCTCTCTCGCTTTCCCTCTCTCGCTTTCCCTCTCTCGCTTTCCCTCTCTCGCTTTCCCTCTCTCGCTTTCCCTCTTCCTCTCTCTCTCTCCTCCCCTCTCTCTCTCCCCCCCTCTCTCTCTCCCCCCTCCCTCTCTCCCCCCCTCTCTCTCTCTCCCCCCCTCTCTCTCTCTCCCCCCCTCTCTCTCTCTCCCCCCCCCTCTCTCTCTCTCCCCCCTCTCTCTCTCTCCCCCTCTCTCTCTCTCCCCCCCTCTCTCTCTCTCCCCCCTCTCTCTCCCTCCCCCCTCTCTCTCCCTCCCCCCTCTCTCTCCCTCCCCCCTCTCTCTCCCTCCCCCTCTCTCTCCCTCCCCCCTCTCTCTCCCTCCCCCCTCTCTCTCCCTCCCCCCTCTCTCTCCCTCCCCCCTCTCTCTCCCTCCCCCCTCTCTCTCCCTCCCCCCTCTCTCTCCCTCCCCCCTCTCTCTCCCTCCCCCCTCTCTCTCCCTCCCCCCTCTCTCTCCCTCCCCCCTCTCTCTCCCTCCCCCCTCTCTCTCCCTCCCCCCTCTCTCTCCCTCCCCCCTCTCTCTCCCTCCCCCCTCTCTCTCCCTCCCCCCTCTCTCTCCCTCCCCCCTCTCTCCCTCCCCCCTCTCTCTCCCTCCCCCCTCTCTCTCCCTCCCCCCTCTCTCTCCCTCCCCCCTCTCTCTCCCTCCCCCCTCTCTCTCCCTCCCCCCTCTCTCTCCCTCCCCCCCTCTCTCTCTCTCCCCCCCTCTCTCTCTCTCCCCCCCTCTCTCTCTCTCCCCCCCTCTCTCTCTCTCCCCCCCTCTCTCTCTCCCCCCCCTCTCTCTCTCCCCCCCCTCTCTCTCTCCCCCCTCTCTCTCTCTCCCCCCTCTCTCTCTTTCCCCCCCCCCCCCCTCTCTGTCTTCAGCTGTAACATTCTTCAAACATGTTTTGTGCAATATAACTGGGGTCTGGGGGTGGTGTGACCCCGGTCTGTCACTGTATAACACACTGGGGTACAGTACTGGTGGGGACGGGTCTGTCACTGTATAACACACTGGGGTACAGTACTGGTGGGGACGGGTCTGTCACTGTATAACACTGGGGTACAGTACTGGTGGGGACGGGTCTGTCACTGTGTAACACGGATGGGGAGTGATAATGGAATCCACGGAGCAGAGTTATGCGTTGGGGGCAGGTTTATTTTCTGCACACTGACACCTCTGATAAAAGGCATGTCCCTGCGAACGATTGGGGGAATCCTGGGGAATTTGTTCCTGGCCCCACATCACCTTCCTGTCTACCGTCTTGAGCTGGAGGGGGGTGGGACTGGGATCTCAGTCTCCCTCACCGCCTGGTTCTTGTTGATCTTTCCCCTGCCATTGCAAATCCCGCTGGGCGTTCCAGCAGCTGCATTCGGTTTGGACTTTGTATGGATTTTGTTTATTGTCACGTGTACCGAGGTACAGTGAAAAGTATTTTTCTGCGAGCAGCTCAACAGATCATTTAGTACATGAAAGAAAATACATAATAGGGCAACACAAGGTACACAATGTAACTACATAAGCACCGGCATCGGGTGAAGCATACAGGGTGTAGTGTTAATGAGGTCAGTCCATAAGAGGGTCATTTAGGAGTCTGGTGACAGTGGGGAAGAAGCTGTTTTTGAGTCTGTTTGTGCGTGTTCCCAGACTTCTGTATCTCCCGCCCAATGGAAGAAGTTGGAAGAGGGAGTAAGCCGGGTGGGAGGGGTCTTTGATTATGCTGCCCGCTTTCCCCAGGCAGCGGGAGGTGTAGATGGAGTCAATGGATGGGAGGCAGGTTCGTGTGATGGACTGGGCGGTGTTCGCGACTCTCTGCAGTTTCTTGCGGTCCTGGGCCGAGCAGTTGCCATACCAGGCTGTGATGCAGCCCGATAGGATGCTTTCTATGGTGCACCTGTAAAAGTTGGTATGAGTTAATGTGGACACGCCGAATTTCCTTCGTTTCCTGAGGAAGTATAGGCGCTGTTGTGCTTTCTTGGTGGTAGCGTCGACGTGGGTGGACCAGGACAGATTTTTGGAGATGTGCACCCCGAGGAATTTGAAACTGCTCACCATCTCCAGTTTAGACCTGAAGGAGCAGCGCTCCAAAAGCTAGTGATTCGAAACAAACCTGGTGTTGTAAGACTTCTTACTCTGCTCACCCCAGTCCAACGCCGCCAACTCCAGTTTGATACTGTATGCGAACTGTCGGTTTGAATCACACTGCCTCGCCCAGGCTCGCTCCGTTCCCAGCCCAGCGAGCTTGCTGTGGAAGGCCCTGGTGTCTGTGGGTGAGTGTGGCTTTTTATAGAGCGACATTCCGGCACCGGACAGGCCCAGTCCGCAGCCCCGAGCGGCTGGCCAGCTTGATAAACGTTGGCGCTCCATTTCGATTCATTGGCTCTCGCTGTCTCTTGAACCTGAGACGCTCACCGGGGAAAACACACGTCACACTGGTCAAACCACGCCCCACAGGTCAAAGGTCCTTGACCGACCGTCCTTGTGAGCGATTTGTAAAGTGCAGAAAGGTGCCTTTTAAAAATAAATTCATTTATCCCAATTAAGGGGCAATTTAGCGTTGGCCAATCCACCTACCCTGCACATCTTTGGGTTGTGGGGGTGGAACCCACGCAGGCACGGGGAGAATGTGCAAACTCCACACGGACAGTGACCCGGGGCCGGGATCGAACTGTGCTACCGTGCCGTCCCCCTTCAATTTCAAACCCACATTAATAGGTTCAAATCCCTGGATATGCCTGTAACCTCCTCCCAAGTCCCTACACACTCTCTATTTTGTATTCTCTCTCTCTCTCCCTTTCCCCCTCTCTCTCTCTCTCTCTCTCCCTCCCTTCCCCCCTCTCTCTCTCCCTCCCTTCCCCCCTCTCTCTCCCCCTCCCTTCCCCCCTCTCTCTCGCCCTCCCTTCCCCCCCTCTCTCTCGCCCTCCCTTCCCCCCCTCTCTCTCGCCCTCCCTTCCCCCCTCTCTCTCGCCCTCCCTTCCCCCCCTCTCTCTCGCCCTCCCTTCCCCCCCTCTCTCTCGCCCTCCCTTCCCCCCTCTCTCTCGCCCTCCCTTCCCCCCTCTCTCTCGCCCTCCCTTCCCCCCTCTCTCTCGCCCTCCCTTCCCCCCTCTCTCTCGCCCTCCCTTCCCCCCTCTCTCTCGCCCTCCCTTCCCCCCCTCTCTCTCTCCCTCCCTTCCCCCCCTCTCTCTCGCCCTCCCTTCCCCCCTCTCTCGCCCTCCCTTCCCCCTCTCTCTCCCTCCCTCTCCCTCCCTTCCCCCTCTCTCTCTCCCTCCCTTCCCCCTCTCTCTCTCCCTCCCTTCCCCCTCCCTCTCCCTCCCTTCCCCCCCTCCCTCTCCCTCCCTTCCCCCCCCTCTCTCCCCCTCCCTTACCCCCCTCTCTCCCCCTCCCTTACCCCCCCTCTCTCCCCCCTCCCTTACCCCCCTCTCTCCCCCTCCCTTACCCCCTCTCTCGCTTTCCCTCTCTCGCTTTCCCTCTCTCTCGCTTTCCCTCTCTCTCGCTTTCCCTCTCTCTCGCTTTCCCTCTCTCTCGCTTTCCCTCTCTCTCGCTTTCCCTCTCTCTCGCTTTCCCTCTCTCTCGCTTTCCCTCTCTCTCGCTTTCCCTCTCTCTCGCTTTCCCTCTCTCTCGCTTTCCCTCTCTCTCGCTTTCCCTCTCTCTCGCTTTCCCTCTCTCTCGCTTTCCCTCTCTCTCGCTTTCCCTCTCTCTCGCTTTCCCTCTCTCTCGCTTTCCCTCTCTCTCGCTTTCCCTCTCTCTCGCTTTCCCTCTCTCTCGCTTTCCCTCTCTCTCGCTTTCCCTCTCTCTCGCTTTCCCTCTCTCTCGCTTTCCCTCTCTCTCGCTTTCCCTCTCTCTCGCTTTCCCTCTCTCTCGCTTTCCCTCTCTCTCGCTTTCCCTCTCTCTCGCTTTCCCCCTCTCTCGCTTTCCCTCTCTCGCTTTCCCTCTCTCGCTTTCCCTCTCTCGCTTTCCCTCTCTCGCTTTCCCTCTCTCGCTTTCCCTCTCTCGCTTTCCCTCTCTCGCTTTCCCCCTCTCGCTTTCCCCCTCTCGCTTTCCCCCTCTCGCTTTCCCTCTCTCGCTTTCCCTCTCTCGCTTTCCCTCTCTCGCTTTCCCTCTCTCGCTTTCCCTCTCTCGCTTTCCCTCTCTCGCTTTCCCTCTCTCGCTTTCCCTCTCTCGCTTTCCCTCTCTCGCTTTCCCTCTCTCGCTTTCCCTCTCTCGCTTTC
>NC_092730.1:15648022-15660522 GCF_047496885.1 Scyliorhinus torazame | reverse complement strand
AAAATCGAGACTGACTGCACTCTGTCCGCTGCAGTACCGAGGGAGCCCTGCACTGCTGGAGGCGCTGTTTTCTTTTTTTTTATATCCGTTGAAACACTGCACCTCCCCGCTAGTGCGTGGGTGTAGAAAGACCCCATATTTCGACAAGTGGAGGAAGAGGTGGGGAGATCTTCCCCGGGATGGGGGGGGGGGGCAGGCAGGCAGGCAATGTTTTATCTCCTACAGCAGGAACAGGCGATTGGCCATCTCAAACTGCTTGTTTGTGCGAGCTTGCTGTGCTGATATTGGCTCCCGTCCTTCACAAGTGATTCCACGTCACAAGTACTTGGCTATTTTTTTGCAGCTTCCTCTGTATTTCTTGTATATCTGCAACGCTCAATAGCAGCCCGTAGCCCCAGATCATTAACATTAAAAGGCTGCAAGAAATCGGGACCGGCGTAGGGACCGAGGGCACATTCGAGCCTGTTTGCTTTTCCCAATTAAGGGGCAATTTAGCGCGGCCAATCCACCTACCCGGCACATCTTTGGGTTGTGCGGTTGAGAGCCGCACAGACACGGGGAGAATGTGCAAACTCCACACGGACGGTGACCCAGAGCCGGGATCGAACCTGGGACCTCGGCGCCGTGAGGCAGCAGTGTTCACCACTGCGCCACCGTGCTGCCCTGTATCCCAGCCTTAAATGTACACGAGGACTCTGCCCTCCCCCGCACAACTTTCGCTGGCAAGGGGTTCGGTAGACTCCCAACCTCCGAAGAAATTCCTCCTCCTCTCGGTCATACAGGGGCACCTCTTTATTCTTGAGGCTATGCCCTCTGGTCTGAGACCCTGCCATGAGGGGAAACATCGTCTCAGCATTTACCCTGTCAAGCCTCTTAATAATCCGAAACGTTTCAATGAGATCACCCCTCATTCTTCTAAACTCCTAACGAATCCCATCCCAGGATCATCCTCCTGAACCTTCTCTGAACCCCCTCCAACGAAACGATACCTTTCCTTAACTGCGGAGACCAAAACTGCTCCCAGCGCTCCATCTGGTCTCACCAGAATCTTGTACAGTTGCAGCAAGACTTCCCGACTCTTCTCCTCCAACCTCCTTGAAATGGGGACCAACATCCCATTAACCTCCCCGAAGACCTGCTGCACCCGTCTGCTAGCTTTCTCTCTTTCGTGCGCACGTGCCCCTGTTGCAGCTTTCCGCAGTTCACGCTTCCCAAATGTACAACGTCCTGTTTTCATAGACCCACGGCAGCCAATTGCGGGGAGAGGCAGCGTGGCGGCTGAGGGGGATTCTGGTCACGGCTGGACGTTGCGGACTGGCCGAGATTAGGGTAATAGCAGAGGAAATGAGCTGGAGCGATGGGGCTTTAGTCGTGGGCGCAGTGGGAGGGTGTGACGGCTGCATTTGTGTGTTTATGCTGGAGGTGTCTGCCCACCTAGCTTCCCGGGTTATAGAGTGAGGCCGCGAGTGAATCTCTGGCTAACCTCGCTTCTTCTCCCTCTCTGTGTCCCTCTCTCTCTCTCAGGTTATGACTTTGCGGCGGTGCTGGAGTGGTTTGCTGAGCGGGTGGACCGCATCATCCTGCTCTTCGACGCCCACAAGCTGGACATCTCGGACGAGTTCTCGGAGGTGATCAAGGCCATGAAAAACCACGAAGACAAGATCCGGGTGGTGCTGAACAAGGCGGATCAGATCCACACGCAGCAGCTGATGCGGGTGTACGGCGCCCTGATGTGGTCGCTGGGCAAGATCATCAACACCCCCGAGGTGATCCGCGTCTACATCGGCTCCTTCTGGTCCCAGCCGCTCCTCATCGCCGAGAACCGCAAGCTCTTCGAGGCCGAGGAGCAGGACTTGTTCAAGGACATCCAGAGCCTGCCCAGGAACGCCGCTCTGAGGAAGCTCAACGACCTGATCAAGAGGGCGCGGCTGGCGAAGGTACGGGCGTGCTGCCATCTGTCCCCGTGCGGTATCTCTGGTAAACCATGCAGGCCCTCGAGCCTGCTCCACTATTCCGCGCATTCGTGGCCAAACTGGCGTTTCAGCTCAGTTTTCCCCATTTGTCCCCTCTCCGAATTCCCCACGTATCGAGCGCATAAAAAAATGTATTCCCGAGAAGGAGCATCTGCCCCCCCCCCCAGTCTGGGGTGGAGGATTACAAACTATTCCCGGCCCGGTGAGGACGTTCCTCCCAGGCTGGATCCAAGATGGCCGACGGCTTGTCCAGAGGCTCTGACGCCCCCCCCCCCCCCCCCCTCTCCCACACACACATTCCTCCTCAGCTGGGCCCACAATGGCCGACAGCGTTTCTCCTCAGCTGGGCACACTTTGGCCGACTGCTTGTCCAGAGGCCCTGGCCGCCCCCCACGCACACATTCCTGCCTGCGTTGTCTCCAGTTGCGAGCACAACATCTGTCCTTCTTCCCTCGCCCCACATCAGACCCTTGTGCCCTCGCTCTTGCGCCCTCGCTCTTGCGCCCTCCCTCTTGCGCCCTCCCTCTTGCGCCCTCCCTCTTGCGCCCTCCCTCTTGCGCCCTCCCTCTTGCGCCCTCCCTCTTGCGCCCTCCCTCTTGCGCCCTCCCTCTTGCGCCCTCCCTCTTGCGCCCTCCCTCTTGCGCCCTCCCTCTTGCGCCCTCCCTCTTGCGCCCTCCCTCTTGCGCCCTCCCTCTTGCGCCCTCCCTCTTGCGCCCTCCCTCTTGCGCCCTCCCTCTTGCGCCCTCCCTCTTGCGCCCTCCCTCTTGCGCCCTCCCTCTTGCGCCCTCCCTCTTGCGCCCTCCCTCTTGCGCCCTCCCTCTTGCGCCCTCCCTCTTGCGCCCTCCCTCTTGCGCCCTCCCTCTTGCGCCCTCCCTCTTGCGCCCTCCCTCTTGCGCCCTCCCTCTTGCGCCCTCCCTCTTGCGCCCTCCCTCTTGCGCCCTCCCTCTTGCGCCCTCCCTCTTGCGCCCTCCCTCTTGCGCCCTCCCTCTTGCGCCCTCCCTCTTGCGCCCTCCCTCTTGCGCCCTCCCTCTTGCGCCCTCCCTCTTGCGCCCTCCCTCTTGCGCCCTCCCTCTTGCGCCCTCCCTCTTGCGCCCTCCCTCTTGCGCCCTCCCTCTTGCGCCCTCCCTCTTGCGCCCTCCCTCTTGCGCCCTCCCTCTTGCGCCCTCCCTCTTGCGCCCTCCCTCTTGCGCCCTCCCTCTTGCGCCCTCCCTCTTGCGCCCTCCCTCTTGCGCCCTCCCTCTTGCGCCCTCCCTCTTGCGCCCTCCCTCTTGCGCCCTCCCTCTTGCGCCCTCCCTCTTGCGCCCTCCCTCTTGCGCCCTCCCTCTTGCGCCCTCCCTCTTGCGCCCTCCCTCTTGCGCCCTCCCTCTTGCGCCCTCCCTCTTGCGCCCTCCCTCTTGCGCCCTCCCTCTTGCGCCCTCCCTCTTGCGCCCTCCCTCTTGCGCCCTCCCTCTTGCGCCCTCCCTCTTGCGCCCTCCCTCTTGCGCCCTCCCTCTTGCGCCCTCCCTCTTGCGCCCTCCCTCTTGCGCCCTCCCTCTTGCGCCCTCCCTCTTGCGCCCTCCCTCTTGCGCCCTCCCTCTTGCGCCCTCCCTCTTGCGCCCTCCCTCTTGCGCCCTCCCTCTTGCGCCCTCCCTCTTGCGCCCTCCCTCTTGCGCCCTCCCTCTTGCGCCCTCCCTCTTGCGCCCTCCCTCTTGCGCCCTCCCTCTTGCGCCCTCCCTCTTGCGCCCTCCCTCTTGCGCCCTCCCTCTTGCGCCCTCCCTCTTGCGCCCTCCCTCTTGCGCCCTCCCTCTTGCGCCCTCCCTCTTGCGCCCTCCCTCTTGCGCCCTCCCTCTTGCGCCCTCCCTCTTGCGCCCTCCCTCTTGCGCCCTCCCTCTTGCGCCCTCCCTCTTGCGCCCTCCCTCTTGCGCCCTCCCTCTTGCGCCCTCCCTCTTGCGCCCTCCCTCTTGCGCCCTCCCTCTTGCGCCCTCCCTCTTGCGCCCTCCCTCTTGCGCCCTCCCTCTTGCGCCCTCCCTCTTGCGCCCTCCCTCTTGCGCCCTCCCTCTTGCGCCCTCCCTCTTGCGCCCTCCCTCTTGCGCCCTCCCTCTTGCGCCCTCCCTCTTGCGCCCTCCCTCTTGCGCCCTCCCTCTTGCGCCCTCCCTCTTGCGCCCTCCCTCTTGCGCCCTCCCTCTTGCGCCCTCCCTCTTGCGCCCTCCCTCTTGCGCCCTCCCTCTTGCGCCCTCCCTCTTGCGCCCTCCCTCTTGCGCCCTCCCTCTTGCGCCCTCCCTCTTGCGCCCTCCCTCTTGCGCCCTCCCTCTTGCGCCCTCCCTCTTGCGCCCTCCCTCTTGCGCCCTCCCTCTTGCGCCCTCCCTCTTGCGCCCTCCCTCTTGCGCCCTCCCTCTTGCGCCCTCCCTCTTGCGCCCTCCCTCTTGCGCCCTCCCTCTTGCGCCCTCCCTCTTGCGCCCTCCCTCTTGCGCCCTCCCTCTTGCGCCCTCCCTCTTGCGCCCTCCCTCTTGCGCCCTCCCTCTTGCGCCCTCCCTCTTGCGCCCTCCCTCTTGCGCCCTCCCTCTTGCGCCCTCCCTCTTGCGCCCTCCCTCTTGCGCCCTCCCTCTTGCGCCCTCCCTCTTGCGCCCTCCCTCTTGCGCCCTCCCTCTTGCGCCCTCCCTCTTGCGCCCTCCCTCTTGCGCCCTCCCTCTTGCGCCCTCCCTCTTGCGCCCTCCCTCTTGCGCCCTCCCTCTTGCGCCCTCCCTCTTGCGCCCTCCCTCTTGCGCCCTCCCTCTTGCGCCCTCCCTCTTGCGCCCTCCCTCTTGCGCCCTCCCTCTTGCGCCCTCCCTCTTGCGCCCTCCCTCTTGCGCCCTCCCTCTTGCGCCCTCCCTCTTGCGCCCTCCCTCTTGCGCCCTCCCTCTTGCGCCCTCCCTCTTGCGCCCTCCCTCTTGCGCCCTCCCTCTTGCGCCCTCCCTCTTGCGCCCTCCCTCTTGCGCCCTCCCTCTTGCGCCCTCCCTCTTGCGCCCTCCCTCTTGCGCCCTCCCTCTTGCGCCCTCCCTCTTGCGCCCTCCCTCTTGCGCCCTCCCTCTTGCGCCCTCCCTCTTGCGCCCTCCCTCTTGCGCCCTCCCTCTTGCGCCCTCCCTCTTGCGCCCTCCCTCTTGCGCCCTCCCTCTTGCGCCCTCCCTCTTGCGCCCTCCCTCTTGCGCCCTCCCTCTTGCGCCCTCCCTCTTGCGCCCTCCCTCTTGCGCCCTCCCTCTTGCGCCCTCCCTCTTGCGCCCTCCCTCTTGCGCCCTCCCTCTTGCGCCCTCCCTCTTGCGCCCTCCCTCTTGCGCCCTCCCTCTTGCGCCCTCCCTCTTGCGCCCTCCCTCTTGCGCCCTCCCTCTTGCGCCCTCCCTCTTGCGCCCTCCCTCTTGCGCCCTCCCTCTTGCGCCCTCCCTCTTGCGCCCTCCCTCTTGCGCCCTCCCTCTTGCGCCCTCCCTCTTGCGCCCTCCCTCTTGCGCCCTCCCTCTTGCGCCCTCCCTCTTGCGCCCTCCCTCTTGCGCCCTCCCTCTTGCGCCCTCCCTCTTGCGCCCTCCCTCTTGCGCCCTCCCTCTTGCGCCCTCCCTCTTGCGCCCTCCCTCTTGCGCCCTCCCTCTTGCGCCCTCCCTCTTGCGCCCTCCCTCTTGCGCCCTCCCTCTTGCGCCCTCCCTCTTGCGCCCTCCCTCTTGCGCCCTCCCTCTTGCGCCCTCCCTCTTGCGCCCTCCCTCTTGCGCCCTCCCTCTTGCGCCCTCCCTCTTGCGCCCTCCCTCTTGCGCCCTCCCTCTTGCGCCCTCCCTCTTGCGCCCTCCCTCTTGCGCCCTCCCTCTTGCGCCCTCCCTCTTGCGCCCTCCCTCTTGCGCCCTCCCTCTTGCGCCCTCCCTCTTGCGCCCTCCCTCTTGCGCCCTCCCTCTTGCGCCCTCCCTCTTGCGCCCTCCCTCTTGCGCCCTCCCTCTTGCGCCCTCCCTCTTGCGCCCTCCCTCTTGCGCCCTCCCTCTTGCGCCCTCCCTCTTGCGCCCTCCCTCTTGCGCCCTCCCTCTTGCGCCCTCCCTCTTGCGCCCTCCCTCTTGCGCCCTCCCTCTTGCGCCCTCCCTCTTGCGCCCTCCCTCTTGCGCCCTCCCTCTTGCGCCCTCCCTCTTGCGCCCTCCCTCTTGCGCCCTCCCTCTTGCGCCCTCCCTCTTGCGCCCTCCCTCTTGCGCCCTCCCTCTTGCGCCCTCCCTCTTGCGCCCTCCCTCTTGCGCCCTCCCTCTTGCGCCCTCCCTCTTGCGCCCTCCCTCTTGCGCCCTCCCTCTTGCGCCCTCCCTCTTGCGCCCTCCCTCTTGCGCCCTCCCTCTTGCGCCCTCCCTCTTGCGCCCTCCCTCTTGCGCCCTCCCTCTTGCGCCCTCCCTCTTGCGCCCTCCCTCTTGCGCCCTCCCTCTTGCGCCCTCCCTCTTGCGCCCTCCCTCTTGCGCCCTCCCTCTTGCGCCCTCCCTCTTGCGCCCTCCCTCTTGCGCCCTCCCTCTTGCGCCCTCCCTCTTGCGCCCTCCCTCTTGCGCCCTCCCTCTTGCGCCCTCCCTCTTGCGCCCTCCCTCTTGCGCCCTCCCTCTTGCGCCCTCCCTCTTGCGCCCTCCCTCTTGCGCCCTCCCTCTTGCGCCCTCCCTCTTGCGCCCTCCCTCTTGCGCCCTCCCTCTTGCGCCCTCCCTCTTGCGCCCTCCCTCTTGCGCCCTCCCTCTTGCGCCCTCCCTCTTGCGCCCTCCCTCTTGCGCCCTCCCTCTTGCGCCCTCCCTCTTGCGCCCTCCCTCTTGCGCCCTCCCTCTTGCGCCCTCCCTCTTGCGCCCTCCCTCTTGCGCCCTCCCTCTTGCGCCCTCCCTCTTGCGCCCTCCCTCTTGCGCCCTCCCTCTTGCGCCCTCCCTCTTGCGCCCTCCCTCTTGCGCCCTCCCTCTTGCGCCCTCCCTCTTGCGCCCTCCCTCTTGCGCCCTCCCTCTTGCGCCCTCCCTCTTGCCCTCCCTCTTGCGCCCTCCCTCTTGCGCCCTCCCTCTTGCGCCCTCCCTCTTGCGCCCTCCCTCTTGCGCCCTCCCTCTTGCGCCCTCCCTCTTGCGCCCTCCCTCTTGCGCCCTCCCTCTTGCGCCCTCCCTCTTGCGCCCTCCCTCTTGCGCCCTCCCTCTTGCGCCCTCCCTCTTGCGCCCTCCCTCTTGCGCCCTCCCTCTTGCGCCCTCCCTCTTGCGCCCTCCCTCTTGCGCCCTCCCTCTTGCGCCCTCCCTCTTGCGCCCTCCCTCTTGCGCCCTCCCTCTTGCGCCCTCCCTCTTGCGCCCTCCCTCTTGCGCCCTCCCTCTTGCGCCCTCCCTCTTGCGCCCCTCCCTCTTGCGCCCTCCCCTCTTGCGCCCTCCCTCTTGCGCCCTCCCTCTTGCGCCCTCCCTCTTGCGCCCTCCCTCTTGCGCCCTCCCTCTTGCGCCCTCCCTCTTGCGCCCTCCCTCTTGCGCCCTCCCTCTGCGCCCTCCCTCTTGCGCCCTCCCTCTTGCGCCCTCCCTCTTGCGCCCTCCCTCTTGCGCCCTCCCTCTTGCGCCCTCCCTCTTGCGCCCTCCCTCTTGCGCCCTCCCTCTTGCGCCCTCCCTCTTGCGCCCTCCCTCTTGCGCCTCCCTCTTGCGCCCTCCCTCTTGCGCCCTCCCTCTTGCGCCTCCCTCTTGCGCCCTCCCTCTTGCGCCCTCCCTCTTGCGCCCTCCCTCTTGCGCCCTCCCTCTTGCGCCCTCCCTCTGCGCCCTCCCTCTTGCGCCCTCCCTCTTGCGCCCTCACCTCTTGCGCCCTCCCTCTTGCGCCCTCCCTCTTGCGCCCTCCCTCTTGCGCCCTCCCTCTTGCGCCCTCCCTCTTGCGCCCTCCCTCTTGCGCCCTCCCTCTTGCGCCCTCCCTCTTGCGCCCTCCCTCTTGCGCCCTCCCTCTTGCGCCCTCCCTCTTGCGCCCTCCCTCTTGCGCCCTCCCTCTTGCGCCCTCCCTCTTGCGCCCTCCCTCTTGCGCCCTCCCTCTTGCGCCCCTCCCTCTTGCGCCCTCCCTCTTGCGCCCTCCCTCTTGCGCCCTCCCTCTTGCGCCCTCCCTCTTGCGCCCTCCCTCTTGCGCCCTCCCTCTTGCGCCCTCCCTCTTGCGCCCTCCCTCTTGCGCCCTCCCTCTTGCGCCCTCCCTCTTGCGCCCTCCCTCTTGCGCCCTCCCTCTTGCGCCCTCCCTCTTGCGCCCTCCCTCTTGCGCCCCTCCCTCTTGCGCCCTCCCTCTTGCGCCCTCCCTCTTGCGCCCCTCCCTCTTGCGCCCTCCCTCTTGCGCCCTCCCTCTTGCGCCCTCCCTCTTGCGCCCTCCCTCTTGCGCCCTCCCTCTTGCGCCCTCCCTCTTGCGCCCTCCTCTCTTGCGCCCTCCCTCTTGCGCCTCCCTCTTGCGCCCTCCCCTCTTGCGCCCTCCCTCTTGCGCCCTCTCCTCTTGCGCCCTCCCTCTTGCGCCCTCCCTCTTGCGCCCTCCCTCTTGCGCCCTCCCTCTTGCGCCCTCCCTCTTGCGCCCTCCCTCTTGCGCCCTCCCTCTTGCGCCCTCCCTCTTGCGCCCTCCCTCTTGCGCCCTCCCTCTTGCGCCCTCCCTCTTGCGCCCTCCCTCTTGCGCCCTCCCTCTTGCGCCCTCCCTCTTGCGCCCTCCCTCTTGCGCCCCTCCCTCTTGCGCCCTCCCTCTTGCGCCCTCCCTCTTGCGCCCTCCCTCTTGCGCCCTCCCCTCTTGCGCCCCTCCCTCTTGCGCCCTCCCTCTTGCGCCCTCCCTCTTGCGCCCTCCCTCTTGCGCCCTCCCTCTTGCGCCCTCCCTCTTGCGCCCTCCCTCTTGCGCCCTCCCTCTTGCGCCCCTCCCTCTTGCCGCCCTCCCTCTTGCGCCCTCACCTCTTGCGCCCTCCCTCTTGCGCCCTCCCTCTTGCGCCCTCCCTCTTGCGCCCTCCCTCTTGCGCCCTCCCTCTTGCGCCCCTCGCCTCTTGCGCCCTCCCTCTTGCGCCCCTCCCTCTTGCGCCCTCCCTCTTGCGCCCTCCCTCTTGCGCCCTCCCTCTTGCGCCCTCCCTCTTGCGCCCTCCCTCTTGCGCCCTCCCTCTTGCGCCCTCCCTCTTGCGCCCTCCCTCTTGCGCCCTCCCTCTTGCGCCCTCCCTCTTGCGCCCTCCCTCTTGCGCCCTCCCCTCTTGCGCCCTCCCTCTTGCGCCCTCCCTCTTGCGCCCTCCCTCTTGCGCCCTCCCTCTTGCGCCCTCCCTCTTGCGCCCTCCCTCTTGCGCCCTCCCTCTTGCGCCCTCCCTCTTGCGCCCTCCTCTTGCGCCCTCCCTCTTGCGCCCTCCCTCTTGCGCCCTCCCTCTTGGCGCCCTCCCTCTTGCGCCCTCCCTCTTGCGCCCTCCCTCTTGCGCCCTCCCCTCTTGCGCCCTCCCTCTTGCGCCCTCCTCTGCCCTCCCTTGCGCCCTCCCTCTTGCGCCCTCCCTCTTGCGCCCTCCCTCTTGCGCCCTCCTCTTGCGCCCTCCCTCTTGCGCCCTCCCTCTTGCGCCCTCCCTCTTGCGCCCTCCCTCTTGCGCCCTCCCTCTTGCGCCCTCCCTCTTGCGCCCTCCCTCTTGCGCCCTCCCTCTTGCGCCCTCCCTCTTGCGCCCTCCCTCTTGCGCCCTCCCTCTTGCGCCCTCCCTCTTGCGCCCTCCCTCTTGCGCCCTCCCTCTTGCGCCCTCCCTCTTGCGCCCTCCCTCTTGCGCCCTCCCTCTTGCGCCCTCCCTCTTGCGCCCTCCCTCTTGCGCCCTCCCTCTTGCGCCTCCCTCTTGCGCCCCTCCCTCTTGCGCCCTCCCTCTTGCGCCCTCCCTCTTGCGCCCTCCCTCTTGCGCCCTCCCTCTTGCGCCCTCCCTCTTGCGCCCTCCCTCTTGCGCCCTCCCTCTTGCGCCCTCCCTCTTGCGCCCTCCCTCTTGCGCCCTCCCTCTTGCGCCCTCCCTCTTGCGCCCTCCCTCTTGCGCCCTCCCCTCTTGCGCCCCCTCCCCTCTTGCGCCCTCCCTCTTGCGCCCTCCCTCTTGCGCCCTCCCTCTTGCGCCCTCCCTCTTGCGCCCTCCCTCTTGCGCCCTCCCTCTTGCGCCCTCCCTCTTGCGCCCTCCCTCTTGCGCCCTCCCTCTTGCGCCCTCCCTCTTGCGCCCTCCCTCTTGCGCCCTCCCTCTTGCGCCCTCCCTCTTGCGCCCTCCCTCTTGCGCCCTCCCTCTTGCGCCCTCCTCTTGCGCCCTCCCTCTTGCGCCCTCCCTCTTGCGCCCTCCCTCTTGCGCCCTCCCTCTTGCGCCCTCCCTCTTGCGCCCTCCCTCTTGCGCCCTCCCTCTTGCGCCCCTCCCTCTTGCGCCCTCCCTCTTGCGCCCTCCCTCTTGCGCCCTCCCTCTTGCGCCCTCCTCTTGCGCCCTCCCTCTCGCGCCCTCCCTCTCGCGCCTCCCTCTCGCGCCCTCCCTCTCGCGCCCTCCCTCTCGCGCCCTCCCTCTCGCGCCCTCCCTCTCGCGCCCTCCCTCTCGCGCCCTCCCTCTCGCGCCCTCCCTCTCGCGCCCTCCCTCTCGCGCCCTCCCTCTCGCGCCCTCCCTCTCGCGCCCTCCCTCTCGCGCCCTCCCTCTCGCGCCCTCCCTCTCGCGCCCTCCCTCTCGCGCCCTCCCTCTCGCGCCCTCCCTCTCGCGCCCTCCCTCTCGCGCCTCCCTCTCGCGCCCTCCCCTCTCGCGCCCTCCCTCTCGCGCCCCCTCCCTCCTCTCGCGCCCCTCCCTCCTCGCGCCCTCCCTCTCGCGCCCTCCCTCTCGCGCCCTCCCTCTCGCGCCCTCCCTCTCGCGCCCTCCACTCTCGCGCCCTCCCTCTCGCGCCCTCCCTCTCGCGCCCTCCCTCTCGCGCCCTCCCTCTCGCGCCCTCCCTCTCGCGCCCTCCCTCTCGCGCCCTCCCTCTCGCGCCCTCCCTCTCGCGCCCTCCCTCTCGCGCCCTCCCTCTCGCGCCCTCCCTCTCGCGCCCTCCCTCTCGCGCCCCTCCCTCTCGCGCCCTCCCCTCTCGCGCCCTCCCTCTCGCGCCCTCCCTCTCGCGCCCTCCCTCTCGCGCCCTCCCTCTCGCGCCCTCCCTCTCGCGCCCTCCCTCTCGCGCCCTCCCTCTCGCGCCCTCCCTCTCGCGCCCTCCCTCTCGCGCCCTCCCTCTCGCGCCCTCCCTCTCGCGCCCTCCCTCTCGCGCCCTCCCTCTCGCGCCCTCCCTCTCGCGCCCTCCTCTCTCGCGCCCTCCCTCTCGCGCCCTCCCTCTCGCGCCCTCCTCTCGCGCCCTCCCTCTCGCGCCCTCCCTCTCGCGCCCTCCCTCTCGCGCCCTCCCTCTCGCGCCCTCCCTCTCGCGCCCTCCCTCTCCGCGCCCTCCCTCTCGCGCCCTCCCTCTCGCGCCCTCCCTCTCGCGCCCTCCCTCTCGCGCCCCTCCTCTCGCGCCCTCCCTCTCGCGCCCTCCCTCTCGCGCCCTCCCTCTCGCGCCCTCCCTCTCGCGCCCTCCCTCTCGCGCCCTCCCTCTCGCGCCCTCCCTCTCGCGCCCTCCTCTCGCGCCCTCCCTCTCGCGCCCTCCCTCTCGCGCCCTCCCTCTCGCGCCCTCCCTCTCGCGCCCTCCCTCTCGCGCCCCTCCCTCTCGCGCCCTCCCTCTCGCGCCCTCCCTCTCGCGCCCTCCCTCTCGCGCCCTCCCTCTCGCGCCCTCCCTCTCGCGCCCTCCCTCTCGCGCCCTCCCTCTCGCGCCCTCCCTCTCGCGCCCTCCCTCTCGCGCCCTCCCTCTCGCGCCCTCCCTCTCGCGCCCTCCCTCTCGCGCCCTCCCTCTCGCGCCCTCCCTCTCGCGCCCTCCCTCTCGCGCCCTCCCTCTCGCGCCCTCCCTCTCGCGCCCTCCTCTCGCGCCCTCCCTCTCGCGCCCTCCCTCTCGCGCCCTCCTCTCGCGCCCTCCCTCTCGCGCCCTCCCTCCGCGCCCTCCCTCCCGCGCCCTCCCTCCCGCGCCCTCCCTCCCGCGCCCTCCCTCCCGCGCCCTCCCTCCGCGCCCTCCTCCCGCGCCCTCCCTCCCGCGCCCTCCCTCCCGCGCCCTCCCTCCGCGCCCTCTCGCGCCCTCGCGCCTCCTCGCGCCCTCTCGCGCCCTCCCTCGCGCCCTCTCGCGCCCTCCCTCGCGCCCTCTCGCGCCCTCCCTCCCTCTCCCTCTCTCGCGCCCGCCCTCCCTCTCCCTCTCTCGCGCCCCTCCCCTCTCCCTCTCTCTCTCTCGCGCTCGTTATTGCACAAAGTTTTCCCCCAGTGTCCGCAGTTTCCGAGAACTCTTGCGACAGGTTCCTGGGTCACTGAAATGTGTCAATGCTGGGATTGTTCCGCTCCCGAGAGAGTGTCTCGGCCTCTAGCTTCCCTTATTTCTGTTTGCCCTGTCCAGCGCCAGAGTTCATTAACCCTTTACTCTCCCCCTTCACCCTGAATGCCTGAGGGGTGGCCTTCCCCACCAACCACTCCAGTCCCCCAAAGTGTCGTCGCTGCGCTAATGTAGGGGGGATGCTGCAGCCAGATTGGGATCATGCTGTGCACCCAAACCAGTTTTAATTTTTATAAAACTAAGGGAT
>NC_092730.1:15594926-15647922 GCF_047496885.1 Scyliorhinus torazame | reverse complement strand
CATCCCGTGACCTTTGCAAGAATTCTGTTTGAACAGCAAGCAAACCATTTCTCTTCCCCTGAATTTCATCCCCAACCACCCTCCCTCGAAAAAAGCGACTTGCCCCCCCCCCCCCCCCCCCCCCCCCCCCCCAAAGTTTAGACTGGGAATATATTCGGCACCATTTGAAATGATTCTGCCGTTATTTTGATTGTGGTTTTCTGATGCGTTCTGTTAAATTACTTCACGTTTTGCTGTATGACCAACAGTACAATAAAGTTTCACTATGAATTTATGGAAAAAAAACGTTTCTCATTTGCTCATTGAGGGAACGTCGCACTGTCGGAGTGACAGTGCGGCACTCCCTCAGTACTGACTCTCTGACAGTGCAGCACTCCCTCAGTACTGACCCTCTGACAGTGCGGCGCTCCCTCAGTACTGACCCTCTGACAGTGCAGCAGTCCCTCAATACTGACCCTCTGACAGTGCGGCACTCCCTCAGTACTGACCCTCTGACAGTGCGGCGCTCCCTCAGTACTGAACCTCTGACAGTGCAGCGCTCCCTCAGTACTGACCCTCTGACAGTGCGGCACTACCTCAGTACTGACCCTCTGACAGTGCAGCACTCCCTCAGTACTGACCCTCTGACAGTGCGGCTCTCCCTCAGATTGACCCTCTGACAGTGCGGCACTCCCTCAGTACTGAACATCTGACAGTGCAGCGCTCCCTCAGTACTGACCTCTGACAGTGCGGCACTCCTTCAATAATGCCCTTCCAACCAGGTGGAGCTCCCTCAGTACCCTACCCAGGTCCACTCCCCCTATCCCCGTAACCTCTCCTAACCAACACACCCTTGGACACTAAGGGCAATTTAGCACGGCCAATCCACCTAATCTGTGCATCTTTGGACTGTGGGAGGAAACCGGAGCACCCGGAGGAAACCCACGCACACCCGGGGAGGACGTGCAGACTCCGCACAGACAGTGGACCCAAGCGGGGAATCTAACCCGGGACCCTGGCACCGTGAGCCTCTGGGGTTTGGGTGCTTTGGACAATCAAAACATTTACATTATTCTTTCTTTTTCGCACAAATTTAGAGTACCCAATTCTTTATTTCCAATTAAGGGGCAATTTAGCGCGGCCAATCCACCTTAACCCTGCACATCTTTGGGTTGTGGGGGGGCGAAACCCACGCAGACACGGGGAGAAATGTGCAAACTCCACACGGACAGTGACCCAGAGCCGGGATCGAACCCGGGTCCTCGGCGCCGTGAGGCAGCAGTGCTAACCACTGCGCCACCGTGCTGCCCAAAACATTTATATTATAACCACAGCTGTTCCAGAATGTTCTTTCTGCTCCAAGACTTGCTTTTATTCTTGCTGGGCCATGAGAGCGAGAGTAAATCCCTGGTGTGATCGCTGATCCTTCCCGGACAGGCACTCCCAGTGACAATATTCAGGTCTGAACCTGGTTTGTTTGTTTTAACTTTACCTGGAAGCTGATACCCGCACGCTGACCTTTAACTTGCCTTGCGCTCCCACACGTGTTGTCATGGTGATTTGGTGTGCTGCAAATTCCCGGCCTTTAATCCCACAGACAAAGAGGAAATAAAGAGTTTGTTCATGCGGAAGAAAACAAAGGGACCGACCACTCCCACTGTGCCTCACCCTGTCCTGAGCAGGATCAGGCCATTCGGCCCATCGAGATGCCCCCGCCGTTCAATGAGACCGTGACTGATCTGACGGCATGATCCCCGAATCCACTTTCCCGCATGTTATGATATTCAGATGGACATCACAGCACATAGACACACATAATGACGGACAAGAGCAGACACAGTACAAAGCAGGGAACACGACAACTTCCTGGGCACTCGAGCAGGAGAGGGCTCAGGGCACAGACCTCATTGCCAGCCACTCCGAGGTTCACCATGTGCTGAATATCAGAGTTTAATATGTTAATAGTTCATTGAAATAAAACTGCGTTGTACCATTCGCAACCGTGTTGGTTCGTCTGTGTATCAGAGTACCCAACACCTCATGGTACCAGGAGTGATTTGTCACCTACCCACAAATCTGCCATCCTGCGCCATGGACACCGTCAGCACACCGCAGCCGCTGCAAGTCGCTGGGAACCTCGGCGTAACTTGGAAGCTGTTCAAGCAGTGCTTCCGGCTCTTTCTGGAAGCCAACGAAAAAGAGAGCGCCTCGGACACCAGAAAGATCGCCATCCTCCTCACCACCGCAGGGCAGCGCGCCCATCCATGTCTACAACTCCCTGTGTTCGCGGAAGGCGAGGACAAATCCAAATACGAGACGGTCCTCCTCAAGCTCGACCAACACTTCAACGTCGAGGTCAACGAAAGCTTCGAGAGATATCTCTTCCAGCAGCGCCTGCAAGGTAAGGATGAGCTCTTTCAATCCTTCCTTACCCATCTCCGTATCCTCGCGCAGTCCTGCGGTTACGACACCACCTCCGATCCCATGATTCGGGACCAGATCGTTTTTGGGGTCGCCTCGTGCACCCTACGCCAGCAGCTTTTAAAAATAAAAGGCCTGACCTTAGCCTCCGCAATCGAAGCCTGTGTCCTGCACGAAAACGCGACTAGCCGCTATGCCCAATTTCAGGCGACCGAATCGGCGCGGCGGGGGGTCCTACGCGGCCGGATCGGCGAGCCAGGTGCCCCACGAGGCCGAACGGGTCCAGGCGATCGAGTTCCTCCCGGCCCGCGGCCCGGATGAGGGCGGCCGTTTCGCGCGCTTTTCGGGGCCTCCCGCGCTCGTGTGCGCCAAAACCTACGGCAACACCGAGGGACGTGATGCGCAGGCGCGCCCGACGCAAGACCGGACTGCGCATGTGCAGTGGCGCAACGAACGCCATGACGTCGCGACGCGCGGCAACTGTGGAGCCGCACATTTAAAGCGGCAATGTCCCGCAAGAACCCGCCAATGCCTCCGCTGTGGCAAGGTGGGCCACTACGCTGCCTGCTGTCGAGCAGCTCAACCTGTCGATCTTCCACAACTCCGACAACCTCGCAGGGACGTGCGGACCATTCAGCCTCCCCATTACGAATCTTGCCCAGGCGATATCCAGGCCGGTGACACAGACGACCGAGACGCCTTCCGTGTTGCGGTCATTGATGGGAACCGAGTTAACACGAGCAATCCGGGCGATGAATGGTGTGCCACCCTGACGGTCAACCCGAATTCGTCGCCCACCTACTAGACTGGACTTAAGAGACTGTTTACACGTTGAACTCATGCTACCACTTTGTTAATACGTTTATGTTCTTATCGTTACAGGAATTCGTTTTATCGTTCAACATTTCCCCGTTCTTTGTTTATGGTACAACCTCGTTGTTATGTCACACCCGACATCGCCCCTTGTATATAGTTAAGCCCCGTGTACATGCTGTAAATATTACCCACACACACATTTAGCTGCACTCAGTACACATCTCTATTTATAACCACGTAGGCACATAATCCTGTAAAAAAGGGGGGGATGTCATGATATTCAGATGAACATCACAGCACATAGACACACACATAATGACGGACAAGAGCATACACAGTTCAAAGCAGGGAACACAACACTTCCTGAGCACTCGAGCAGGAGAGGGCTCAGGGCACAGACCTCATTGCCAGCCACTCAGACATTCACCATGTGCTGAGTACCAGAGTTTAATATGTCAATAGTTCATTGAAATAAAACTGCGTTGTACCATTCGCAACCGTGTTGGTTCGTCTGTGTATCAGAGTACCCAACACTTCACTGCATTCTTCCCCGAAACCCTCACTGATTAAAGATCCGTCTCTCTGTCTCGGCCTTGAATACTAGGACCCAGCCTCTCAAACTCTCTGCGGGGAAAACTCCACACATTCACTGCCCTGTGAGAGAAGAAATTCCTCCTCGCCCCCTGCCTCAAATGGGCCGCCCCCTCACCCTGAGATTGTGCCCTGTGGTCCCAGACTCTCCCACAAGAGGGAACATGAGGCATAGAAGATATTAGCCCTTGTGGCCCTTCGAGCCCGCTCCGTCATTCATCACCATCATGGCTGACCATCCAACTCAATAGCCCAATCCTGCTTTCTCCCCACAGCCTTGGATTCCATTCTCCCCGAGTGCCGCATCTAGCCGCCTCTTGAGAATATTCGAAGCTTTGGCAACACCTTCTTCCTGTGGCAATGCATCTTCCCTGTCAAACCGGAGATTCCAGTCCGTGCAAACAGTTGGCTGCTGTCGCGTGTCCTCAGCACATTGTAGCTTTCCTGGAAACACCCTGACTCAATCTTTGCCCAACGTGACCTCGGGCTGGGCTATCCGAGGGAACGGGACACTTTAAGCACAGCCCCAGCACCGAGCCCGACAGCAGAGTGAGAGGGGCAGCACCGAGCTCGGCAGCAGAGTGAGAGGGGCAGCACCGAGCCCGGCAGCAGAGTGAGAGGGGCAGCACCGAGCCCGACAGCAGAGTGAGAGGGGCAGCACCGAGCTCGACAGCAGAGTGAGAGAGGCAGCACCGAGCACGGCAGCAGAGTGAGAGGGGCAGCACCGAGCCCGGCAGCAGAGTGAGAGGGGCAGCACCGAGCTCGGCAGCAGAGTGAGAGGGGCAGCACCGAGCCCGACAGCAGAGTGAGAGGGGCAGCACCGAGCCCGACAGCAGAGTGAGAGGGGCAGCACCGAGCCCGACAGCAGAGTGAGAGGGGCAGCACCGAGCCCGACAGCAGAGTGAGAGGGGCAGCACCGAGCCCGACAGCAGAGTGAGAGGGGCAGCACCACGCCCGACAGCAGAGTGAGAGGGGCAGCACCGAGCCCGACAGCAGAGTGAGAGGGGCAGCACCGAGCCCGACAGCAGAGTGAGAGGGGCAGCACCGAGCTCGACAGCAGAGTGAGAGGGGCAGCACCGAGCCCGGCAGCAGAGTGAGAGGGGCAGCACCGAGCTCGGCAGCAGAGTGAGAGGGGCAGCACCGAGCTCGACAGCAGAGTGAGAGGGGCAGCACCGAGCTCGACAGCAGAGTGAGAGGGGCAGCACCGAGCTCGGCAGCAGAGTGAGAGGGGCAGCACCGAGCCCGACAGCAGAGTGAGAGGGGCAGCACCGAGCTCGGCAGCAGAGTGAGAGGGGCAGCACCGAGCCCGACAGCAGAGTGAGAGGGGCAGCACCGAGCCCGACAGCAGAGTGAGAGGGGCAGCACCGAGCCCGACAGCAGAGTGAGAGGGGCAGCACCGAGCTCGACAGCAGAGTGAGAGGGGCAGCACCGAGCTCGGCAGCAGAGTGAGAGGGGCAGCACCGAGCCCGACAGCAGAGTGAGAGGGGCAGCACCGAGCCCGGCAGCAGAGTGAGAGGGGCAGCACCGAGCTCGGCAGCAGAGTGAGAGGGGCAGCACCGAGCTCGGCAGCAGAGTGAGAGGGGCAGCACCGAGCTCGGCAGCAGAGTGAGAGGGGCAGCACCGAGCCCGACAGCAGAGTGAGAGGGGCAGCACCGAGCCCGACAGCAGAGTGAGAGGGGCAGCACCGAGCCCGACAGCAGAGTGAGAGGGGCAGCACCGAGCTCGACAGCAGAGTGAGAGGGGCAGCACCGAGCCCGACAGCAGAGTGAGAGGGGCAGCACCGAGCTCGGCAGCAGAGTGAGAGGGGCAGCACCGAGCCCGACAGCAGAGTGAGAGGGGCAGCACCGAGCCCGACAGCAGAGTGAGAGGGGCAGCACCGAGCCCGACAGCAGAGTGAGAGGGGCAGCACCGAGCTCGACAGCAGAGTGAGAGGGGCAGCACCGAGCTCGACAGCAGAGTGAGAGGGGCAGCACCGCGCCCGACAGCAGAGTGAGAGGGGCAGCACCGAGCCCGACAGCAGAGTGAGAGGGGCAGCACCGAGCCCGACAGCAGAGTGAGAGGGGCAGCACCGAGCTCGGCAGCAGAGTGAGAGGGGCAGCACCGAGCCCGACAGCAGAGTGAGAGGGGCAGCACCACGCCCGACAGCAGAGTGAGAGGGGCAGCACCGAGCCCGACAGCAGAGTGAGAGGGGCAGCACCGAGCTCGACAGCAGAGTGAGAGGGGCAGCACCGAGCTCGACAGCAGAGTGAGAGGGGCAGCACCGAGCTCGGCAGCAGAGTGAGAGGGGCAGCACCGAGCCCGACAGCAGAGTGAGAGAGGCAGCACCGAGCCCGACAGCAGAGTGAGAGGGGCAGCACCGAGCCCGACAGCAGAGTGAGAGGGGCAGCACCGAGCCCGGCAGCAGAGTGAGAGGGGCAGCACCGAGCTCGGCAGCAGAGTGAGAGGGGCAGCACCACGCCCGACAGCAGAGTGAGAGGGGCAGCACCGAGCCCGGCAGCAGAGTGAGAGGGGCAGCACCGAGCTCGGCAGCAGAGTGAGAGGGGCAGCACCGAGCCCGACAGCAGAGTGAGAGAGGCAGCACCGAGCCCGACAGCAGAGTGAGAGGGGCAGCACCGAGCCCGACAGCGGAGTGAGAGGGGCAGCACCGAGCCCGACAGCAGAGTGAGAGGGGCAGCACCGAGCCCGACAGCAGAGTGAGAGGGGCAGCACCGAGCCCGACAGCAGAGTGAGAGGGGCAGCACCGAGCCCGACAGCGGAGTGAGAGGGGCAGCACCGAGCCCGACAGCAGAGTGAGAGGGGCAGCACCGAGCCCGACAGCAGAGTGAGAGGGGCAGCACCGAGCCCGACAGCAGAGTGAGAGGGGCAGCACCGAGCCCGACAGCAGAGTGAGAGGGGCAGCACCGAGCCCGACAGCAGAGTGAGAGAGGCAGCACCGAGCCCGACAGCAGAGTGAGAGGGGCAGCACCACGCCCGACAGCAGAGTGAGAGGGGCAGCACCGAGCCCGACAGCAGAGTGAGAGGGGCAGCACCGAGCTCGACAGCAGAGTGAGAGGGGCAGCACCGAGCTCGACAGCAGAGTGAGAGGGGCAGCACCGAGCTCGGCAGCAGAGTGAGAGGGGCAGCACCGAGCCCGGCAGCAGAGTGAGAGGGGCAGCACCGAGCCCGACAGCAGAGTGAGAGGGGCAGCACCGAGCCCGACAGCAGAGTGAGAGAGGCAGCACCGAGCTCGGCAGCAGAGTGAGAGGGGCAGCACCGAGCTCGACAGCAGAGTGAGAGGGGCAGCACCGAGCTCGGCAGCAGAGTGAGAGGGGCAGCACCGAGCCCGACAGCAGAGTGAGAGGGGCAGCACCGAGCCCGGCAGCAGAGTGAGAGGGGCAGCACCGAGCCCAACAGCAGAGTGAGAGGGGCAGCACCACGCCCGACAGCAGAGTGAGAGGGGCAGCACCGAGCTCGGCAGCAGAGTGAGAGAGGCAGCACCGAGCACGGCAGCAGAGTGAGAGGGGCAGCACCGAGCTCGGCAGCAGAGTGAGAGCGGCAGCACCGAGCTCGACAGCAGAGTGAGAGGGGCAGCACCGAGCTCGACAGCAGAGTGAGAGGGGCAGCACCGAGCTCGGCAGCAGAGTGAGAGGGGCAGCACCGAGCTCGGCAGCAGAGTGAGAGGGGCAGCACCGAGCCCGACAGCAGAGTGAGAGGCGCAGCACCGAGCCCGGCAGCAGAGTGAGAGGGGCAGCACCGAGCCCGGCAGCAGAGTGAGAGGGGCAGCACCGAGCTCGGCAGCAGAGTGAGAGGGGCAGCACCGAGCCCGACAGCAGAGTGAGAGGAGCAGCACCACGCCCGACAGCAGAGTGAGAGGGGCAGCACCACGCCCGACAGCAGAGTGAGAGGGGCAGCACCGAGCTCGGCAGCAGAGTGAGAGGGGCAGCACCGAGCCCGACAGCAGAGTGAGAGGGGCAGCACCGAGCTCGGCAGCAGAGTGAGAGGGGCAGCACCGAGCCCGACAGCAGAGTGAGAGGGGCAGCACCGAGCCCGACAGCAGAGTGAGAGGGGCAGCACCACGCCCGACAGCAGAGTGAGAGGGGCAGCACCGAGCCCGACAGCAGAGTGAGAGGGGCAGCACCGAGCCCGACAGCAGAGTGAGAGGGGCAGCACCGAGCCCGACAGCAGAGTGAGAGGGGCAGCACCGAGCCCGACAGCAGAGTGAGAGGGGCAGCACCGCGCCCGGCAGCAGAGTGAGAGGGGCAGCACCGAGCCCGACAGCAGAGTGAGAGGGGCAGCACCGAGCTCGACAGCAGAGTGAGAGGGGCAGCACCGAGCCCGACAGCAGAGTGAGAGGGGCAGCACCGAGCCCGACAGCAGAGTGAGAGGGGCAGCACCGAGCCCGGCAGCAGAGTGAGAGGGGCAGCACCGAGCTCGGCAGCAGAGTGAGAGGGGCAGCACCGAGCCCGGCAGCAGAGTGAGAGGGGCAGCACCGAGCCCGACAGCAGAGTGAGAGGGGCAGCACCGAGCCCGACAGCAGAGTGAGAGGGGCAGCACCGAGCCCGACAGCAGAGTGAGAGGGGCAGCACCGAGCCCGTCAGCAGAGTGAGAGGGGCAGCACCGAGCCCGTCAGCAGAGTGAGAGGGGCAGCACCGAGCTCGACAGCAGAGTGAGAGGGGCAGCACCGAGCCCGACAGCAGAGTGAGAGGGGCAGCACCGAGCCCGACAGCAGAGTGAGAGGGGCAGCACCGAGCCCGACAGCAGAGTGAGAGGGGCAGCACCGAGCCCGACAGCAGAGTGAGAGGGGCAGCACCGAGCCCGACAGCAGAGTGAGAGGGGCAGCACCGAGCCCGACAGCAGAGTGAGAGGGGCAGCACCGAGCCCGACAGCAGAGTGAGAGGGGCAGCACCGAGCTCGACAGCAGAGTGAGAGGGGCAGCCCGACAGCAGAGTGAGAGAGGCAGCACCGAGCTCGGCAGCAGAGTGAGAGGAGCAGCACCGAGCCCGGCAGCAGAGTGAGAGGGGCAGCACCGAGCCCGACAGCAGAGTGAGAGGGGCAGCACCGAGCCCGACAGCAGAGTGAGAGGGGCAGCACCGAGCCCGACAGCAGAGTGAGAGGGGCAGCACCGAGCTCGGCAGCAGAGTGAGAGGGGCAGCACCGAGCCCGGCAGCAGAGTGAGAGGGGCAGCACCGAGCCCGACAGCAGAGTGAGAGGGGCAGCACCGAGCCCGGCAGCAGAGTGAGAGGGGCAGCACCGAGCTCGGCAGCAGAGTGAGAGGGGCAGCACCGAGCCCGACAGCAGAGTGAGAGGGGCAGCACCGAGCCCGGCAGCAGAGTGAGAGGGGCAGCACCGAGCCCGACAGCAGAGTGAGAGGGGCAGCACCGAGCCCGACAGCAGAGTGAGAGGGGCAGCACCGAGCCCGACAGCAGAGTGAGAGGGGCAGCACCGAGCCCGACAGCAGAGTGAGAGGGGCAGCACCGAGCCCGGCAGCAGAGTGAGAGGGGCAGCACCACGCCCGACAGCAGAGTGAGAGGGGCAGCACAGAGCTCGACAGCAGAGTGAGAGGGGCAGCACCGAGCCCGACAGCAGAGTGAGAGGGGCAGCACCACGCCCGACAGCAGAGTGAGAGGGGCAGCACCGAGCCCGACAGCAGAGTGAGAGGGGCAGCACCGAGTCCGACAGCAGAGTGAGAGGGGCAGCACCGAGCCCGACAGCAGAGTGAGAGGGGCAGCACCGAGCCCGGCAGCAGAGTGAGAGGGGCAGCACCGAGCCCGACAGCAGAGTGAGAGGGGCAGCACCGAGCCCGACAGCAGAGTGAGAGGGGCAGTACCGAGCCCGACAGCAGAGTGAGAGGGGCAGCACCGAGCCCGACAGCAGAGTGAGAGGGGCAGCACCGAGCCCGGCAGCAGAGTGAGAGGGGCAGCACCGAGCTCGGCAGCAGAGTGAGAGGGGCAGCACCGAGCTCGGCAGCAGAGTGAGAGGGGCAGCACCGAGCCCGACAGCAGAGTGAGAGGGGCAGCACCGAGCTCGGCAGCAGAGTGAGAGGGGCAGCACCGAGCTCGACAGCAGAGTGAGAGGGGCAGCACCGAGCCCGACAGCAGAGTGAGAGGGGCAGCACCGAGCTCGACAGCAGAGTGAGAGGGGCAGCACCGAGCCCGGCAGCAGAGTGAGAGGGGCAGCACCGAGCTCGGCAGCAGAGTGAGAGGGGCAGCACCGAGCCCGGCAGCAGAGTGAGAGGGGCAGCACCGAGCCCGGCAGCAGAGTGAGAGGGGCAGCACCGAGCCCGGCAGCAGAGTGAGAGGGGCAGCACCGAGCCCGACAGCAGAGTGAGAGGGGCAGCACCGAGCCCGACAGCAGAGTGAGAGGGGCAGCACCGAGCCCGACAGCAGAGTGAGAGGGGCAGCACCACGCCCGACAGCAGAGTGAGAGAGGCAGCACCGAGCTCGACAGCAGAGTGAGAGGGGCAGCACCGAGCCCGACAGCAGAGTGAGAGGGGCAGCACCGAGCCCGACAGCAGAGTGAGAGAGGCAGCACCGAGCCCGACAGCAGAGTGAGAGGGGCAGCACCACGCCCGACAGCAGAGTGAGAGAGGCAGCACCGAGCTCGACAGCAGAGTGAGAGGGGCAGCGCCACGCCCGACAGCAGAGTGAGAGGGGCAGCACCGAGCCCGACAGCAGAGTGAGAGGGGCAGCACCGAGCTCGACAGCAGAGTGAGAGGGGCAGCACCACGCCCGACAGCAGAGTGAGAGAGGCAGCACCGAGCCCGACAGCAGAGTGAGAGGGGCAGCACCGAGCCCGACAGCAGAGTGAGAGGAGCAGCACCGAGCCCGACAGCAGAGTGAGAGGGGCAGCACCAAGCTCGACAGCAGAGTGAGAGGGGCAGCACCGAGCCCGACAGCAGAGTGAGAGGGGCAGCACCGAGCCCGACAGCAGAGTGAGAGGGGCAGCACCGAGCCCGGCAGCAGAGTGAGAGGGGCAGCACCGAGCTCGGCAGCAGAGTGAGAGGGGCAGCACCGAGCCCGACAGCAGAGTGAGAGGAGCAGCACCGAGCCCGACAGCAGAGTGAGAGGGGCAGCACCATGCCCGACAGCAGAGTGAGAGGGGCAGCACCGAGCCCGACAGCAGAGTGAGAGGGGCAGCACCACGCCCGACAGCAGAGTGAGAGAGGCAGCACCGAGCTCGACAGCAGAGTGAGAGGGGCAGCACCGAGCTCGACAGCAGAGTGAGAGGGGCAGCACCGAGCCCGGCAGCAGAGTGAGAGGGGCAGCACCGAGCCCGGCAGCAGAGTGAGAGGGGCAGCACCGAGCCCGGCAGCAGAGTGAGAGGGGCAGCACCGAGCTCGGCAGCAGAGTGAGAGGGGCAGCACCGAGCTCGGCAGCAGAGTGAGAGGGGCAGCACCGAGCCCGGCAGCAGAGTGAGAGGGGCAGCACCGAGCTCGGCAGCAGAGTGAGAGGGGCAGCACCGAGCTCGACAGCAGAGTGAGAGGGGCAGCACCGAGCCCGACAGCAGAGTGAGAGGGCAGCACCGAGCTCGGCCACAGAGTGAGAGGGGCAGCACCGAGCCCGGCAGCAGAGTGAGAGGGGCAGCACCGAGCCCGACAGCAGAGTGAGAGGGGCAGCACCGAGCCCGACAGCAGAGTGAGAGGGCAGCACCGAGCTCGGCCACAGAGTGAGAGGGGCAGCACCGAGCCCGGCAGCAGAGTGAGAGGGGCAGCACCGAGCCCGACAGCAGAGTGAGAGGGGCAGCACCGAGCTCGGCAGCAGAGTGAGAGGGGCAGCACCGAGCCCGGCAGCAGAGTGAGAGGGGCAGCACCGAGCCCGACAGCAGAGTGAGAGGAGCAGCACCGAGCCCGACAGCAGAGTGAGAGGGGCAGCACCATGCCCGACAGCAGAGGGAGAGGGGCAGCACCGAGCCCGACAGCAGAGTGAGAGGAGCAGCACCGAGCCCGACAGCAGAGTGAGAGGGGCAGCACCATGCCCGACAGCAGAGTGAGAGGGGCAGCACCACGCCCGACAGCAGAGTGAGAGAGGCAGCACCGAGCCCGACAGCAGAGTGAGAGGGGCAGCACCGAGCCCGTCAGCAGAGTGAGAGGGGCAGCACCGAGCCCGACAGCAGAGTGAGAGGGGCAGCACCGAGCCCGGCAGCAGAGTGAGAGGGGCAGCACCGAGCCCGGCAGCAGAGTGAGAGGGGCAGCACCGAGCCCGGCAGCAGAGTGAGAGGGGCAGCACCGAGCCCGGCAGCAGAGTGAGAGGGGCAGCACCGAGCCCGGCAGCAGAGTGAGAGGGGCAGCACCGAGCCCGACAGCAGAGTGAGAGGGCAGCACCGAGCTCGGCCACAGAGTGAGAGGGGCAGCACCGAGCCCGGCAGCAGAGTGAGAGGGGCAGCACCGAGCCCGACAGCAGAGTGAGAGGGGCAGCACCGAGCTCGGCAGCAGAGTGAGAGGGGCAGCACCGAGCTCGACAGCAGAGTGAGAGGGGCAGCACCGAGCCCGACAGCAGAGTGAGAGGGGCAGCACCGAGCCCGACAGCAGAGTGAGAGGGGCAGCACCGAGCCCGGCAGCAGAGTGAGAGGGGCAGCACCGAGCTCGGCAGCAGAGTGAGAGGGGCAGCACCGAGCCCGGCAGCAGAGTGAGAGGGGCAGCACCGAGCCCGACAGCAGAGTGAGAGGGGCAGCACCGAGCCCGACAGCAGAGTGAGAGGGGCAGCACCGAGCCCGACAGCAGAGTGAGAGGGGCAGCACCGAGCCCGTCAGCAGAGTGAGAGGGGCAGCACCGAGCCCGTCAGCAGAGTGAGAGGGGCAGCACCGAGCTCGACAGCAGAGTGAGAGGGGCAGCACCGAGCCCGACAGCAGAGTGAGAGGGGCAGCACCGAGCCCGACAGCAGAGTGAGAGGGGCAGCACCGAGCCCGACAGCAGAGTGAGAGGGGCAGCACCGAGCCCGACAGCAGAGTGAGAGGGGCAGCACCGAGCCCGACAGCAGAGTGAGAGGGGCAGCACCGAGCCCGACAGCAGAGTGAGAGGGGCAGCACCGAGCCCGACAGCAGAGTGAGAGGGGCAGCACCGAGCTCGACAGCAGAGTGAGAGGGGCAGCACCGAGCCCGACAGCAGAGTGAGAGGGGCAGCACCGAGCCCGACAGCAGAGTGAGAGAGGCAGCACCGAGCTCGGCAGCAGAGTGAGAGGAGCAGCACCGAGCCCGGCAGCAGAGTGAGAGGGGCAGCACCGAGCCCGACAGCAGAGTGAGAGGGGCAGCACCGAGCCCGACAGCAGAGTGAGAGGGGCAGCACCGAGCCCGACAGCAGAGTGAGAGGGGCAGCACCGAGCCCGACAGCAGAGTGAGAGGGGCAGCACCGAGCTCGGCAGCAGAGTGAGAGGGGCAGCACCGAGCCCGGCAGCAGAGTGAGAGGGGCAGCACCGAGCCCGACAGCAGAGTGAGAGGGGCAGCACCGAGCCCGGCAGCAGAGTGAGAGGGGCAGCACCGAGCCCGGCAGCAGAGTGAGAGGGGCAGCACCGAGCCCGACAGCAGAGTGAGAGGGGCAGCACCGAGCCCGGCAGCAGAGTGAGAGGGGCAGCACCGAGCCCGACAGCAGAGTGAGAGGGGCAGCACCGAGCCCGACAGCAGAGTGAGAGGGGCAGCACCGAGCCCGACAGCAGAGTGAGAGGGGCAGCACCGAGCCCGACAGCAGAGTGAGAGGGGCAGCACCGAGCCCGGCAGCAGAGTGAGAGGGGCAGCACCACGCCCGACAGCAGAGTGAGAGGGGCAGCACAGAGCTCGACAGCAGAGTGAGAGGGGCAGCACCGAGCCCGACAGCAGAGTGAGAGGGGCAGCACCACGCCCGACAGCAGAGTGAGAGGGGCAGCACCACGCCCGACAGCAGAGTGAGAGGGGCAGCACCGAGCCCGACAGCAGAGTGAGAGGGGCAGCACCGAGTCCGACAGCAGAGTGAGAGGGGCAGCACCGAGCCCGACAGCAGAGTGAGAGGGGCAGCACCGAGCCCGGCAGCAGAGTGAGAGGGGCAGCACCGAGCCCGACAGCAGAGTGAGAGGGGCAGCACCGAGCCCGATAGCAGAGTGAGAGGGGCAGTACCGAGCCCGACAGCAGAGTGAGAGGGGCAGCACCGAGCCCGACAGCAGAGTGAGAGGGGCAGCACCGAGCCCGACAGCAGAGTGAGAGGGGCAGCACCGAGCTCGGCAGCAGAGTGAGAGGGGCAGCACCGAGCTCGGCAGCAGAGTGAGAGGGGCAGCACCGAGCCCGACAGCAGAGTGAGAGGGGCAGCACCGAGCTCGGCAGCAGAGTGAGAGGGGCAGCACCGAGCTCGACAGCAGAGTGAGAGGGGCAGCACCGAGCCCGACAGCAGAGTGAGAGGGGCAGCACCGAGCTCGACAGCAGAGTGAGAGGGGCAGCACCGAGCCCGGCAGCAGAGTGAGAGGGGCAGCACCGAGCTCGGCAGCAGAGTGAGAGGGGCAGCACCGAGCCCGGCAGCAGAGTGAGAGGGGCAGCACCGAGCCCGGCAGCAGAGTGAGAGGGGCAGCACCGAGCCCGACAGCAGAGTGAGAGGGGCAGCACCGAGCTCGGCAGCAGAGTGAGAGGGGCAGCACCGAGCTCGGCAGCAGAGTGACAGGGGCAGCACCGAGCCCGACAGCAGAGTGAGAGGGGCAGCACCGAGCCCGGCAGCAGAGTGAGAGGGGCAGCACCGAGCCCGGCAGCAGAGTGAGAGGGGCAGCACCGAGCCCGGCAGCAGAGTGAGAGGGGCAGCACCGAGCCCGGCAGCAGAGTGAGAGGGGCAGCACCGAGCCCGGCAGCAGAGTGAGAGGGGCAGCACCGAGCCCGACAGCAGAGTGAGAGAGGCAGCACCGAGCCCGACAGCAGAGTGAGAGGGGCAGCACCGAGCCCGACAGCAGAGTGAGAGGGGCAGCACCGAGCCCGGCAGCAGAGTGAGAGGGGCAGCACCGAGCTCGGCAGCAGAGTGAGAGGGGCAGCACCGAGCCCGGCAGCAGAGTGAGAGGGGCAGCACCGAGCCCGGCAGCAGAGTGAGAGGGGCAGCACCGAGCCCGGCAGCAGAGTGAGAGGGGCAGCACCGAGCTCGGCAGCAGAGTGAGAGGGGCAGCACCGAGCCCGGCAGCAGAGTGAGAGGGGCAGCACCAAGCCCGGCAGCAGAGTGAGAGGGGCAGCACCAAGCCCGGCAGCAGAGTGAGAGGGGCAGCACCGAGCCCGGCAGCAGAGTGAGAGGGGCAGCACCGAGCCCGACAGCAGAGTGAGAGGGGCAGCACCGAGCTCGGCAGCAGAGTGAGAGGGGCAGCACCACGCCCGACAGCAGAGTGAGAGGGGCAGCACCGAGCCCGACAGCAGAGTGAGAGGGGCAGCACCGAGCCCGACAGCAGAGTGAGAGGGGCAGCACCGAGCCCGGCAGCAGAGTGAGAGGGGCAGCACCGAGCCCGACAGCAGAGTGAGAGGGGCAGCACCGAGCTCGACAGCAGAGTGAGAGAGGCAGCACCGAGCACGGCAGCAGAGTGAGAGGGGCAGCACCACGCCCGACAGCAGAGTGAGAGGGGCAGCACCGAGCTCGGCAGCAGAGTGAGAGGGGCAGCACCGAGCCCGTCAGCAGAGTGAGAGGGGCAGCACCGAGTCCGGCAGCAGAGTGAGAGAGGCAGCACCACGCCCGACAGCAGAGTGAGAGGGGCAGCACCGAGCTCGACAGCAGAGTGAGAGAGGCAGCACCACGCCCGACAGCAGAGTGAGAGGGGCAGCACCGAGCCCGACAGCGGAGTGAGAGGGGCAGCACCGAGCTCGACAGCAGAGTGAGAGGGGCAGCACCGAGCCCGTCAGCAGAGTGAGAGGGGCAGCACCGAGCCCGACAGCAGAGTGAGAGGGGCAGCACCGAGCCCGACAGCAGAGTGAGAGGGGCAGCACCGAGCCCGACAGCAGAGTGAGAGGGGCAGCACCGAGCCCGACAGCAGAGTGAGAGGGGCAGCACCGAGCCCGACAGCAGAGTGAGAGGGGCAGCACCGAGCTCGGCAGCAGAGTGTGAGGGGCAGCACCGAGCTCGGCAGCAGAGTGAGAGGGGCAGCACCGAGCTCGGCAGCAGAGTGAGAGGGGCAGCACCGAGCTCGGCAGCAGAGTGAGAGGGGCAGCACCGAGCCCGACAGCAGAGTGAGAGGGGCAGCACCGAGCCCGGCAGCAGAGTGAGAGGGGCAGCACCGAGCCCGGCAGCAGAGTGAGAGGGGCAGCACCGAGCCCGACAGCAGAGTGAGAGGGGCAGCACCGAGCCCGACAGCAGAGTGAGAGTGGCAGCACCGAGCTCGACAGCAGAGTGAGAGGGGCAGCACCGAGCCCGACAGCAGAGTGAGAGGGGCAGCACCGAGCCCGGCAGCAGAGTGAGAGGGGCAGCACCGAGCTCGGCAGCAGAGTGAGAGTGGCAGCACCGAGCCCGACAGCAGAGTGAGAGGGGCAGCACCGAGCCCGACAGCAGAGTGAGAGGGGCAGCACCGAGCCCGACAGCAGAGTGAGAGAGGCAGCACCGAGCCCGACAGCAGAGTGAGAGGGGCAGCACCACGCCCGACAGCAGAGTGAGAGGGGCAGCACCGAGCTCGGCAGCAGAGTGAGAGTGGCAGCACCGAGCCCGACAGCAGAGTGAGAGGGGCAGCACCGAGCCCGGCAGCAGAGTGAGAGGGGCAGCACCGAGCCCGACAGCAGAGTGAGAGGGGCAGCACCGAGCCCGACAGCTGAGTGAGAGGGGCAGCACCGAGCCCGACAGCAGAGTGAGAGGGGCAGCACCGAGCCCGACAGCAGAGTGAGAGGGGCAGCACCGAGCCCGACAGCAGAGTGAGAGGGGCAGCACCGAGCCCGACAGCAGAGTGAGAGGGGCAGCACCGAGCCCGGCAGCAGAGTGAGAGGGGCAGCACCGAGCCCGGCAGCAGAGTGAGAGGGGCAGCACCGAGCTCGGCAGCAGAGTGAGAGGAGCAGCACCGAGCCCGGCAGCAGAGTGAGAGGGGCAGCACCGAGCCCGACAGCAGAGTGAGAGGGGCAGCACCGAGCCCGACAGCAGAGTGAGAGGGGCAGCACCGAGCCCGACAGCAGAGTGAGAGGGGCAGCACCGAGCCCGACAGCAGAGTGAGAGGGGCAGCACCGAGCCCGACAGCAGAGTGAGAGGGGCAGCACCGAGCTCGACAGCAGAGTGAGAGGGGCAGCACCGAGCTCGGCAGCAGAGTGAGAGGGGCAGCACCGAGCCCGACAGCAGAGTGAGAGAGGCAGCACCGAGCCCGACAGCAGAGTGAGAGGGGCAGCACCGAGCCCGACAGCAGAGTGAGAGGGGCAGCACCGAGCCCGACAGCAGAGTGAGAGGGGCAGCACCGAGCCCGACAGCAGAGTGAGAGGGGCAGCACCGAGCTCGACAGCAGAGTGAGAGGGGCAGCACCGAGCTCGGCAGCAGAGTGAGAGGGGCAGCACCGAGCCCGACAGCAGAGTGAGAGAGGCAGCACCGAGCCCGGCAGCAGAGTGAGAGGGGCAGCACCGAGCCCGGCAGCAGAGTGAGAGGGGCAGCACCGAGCCCGACAGCAGAGTGAGAGGGGCAGCACCACGCCCGACAGCAGAGTGAGAGGGGCAGCACCGAGCCCGGCAGCAGAGTGAGAGGGGCTGCACCGAGCTCGGCAGCAGAGTGAGAGAGGCAGCACCGAGCCCGACAGCAGAGTGAGAGGGGCAGCACCGAGCCCGACAGCAGAGTGAGAGGGGCTGCACCGAGCTCGGCAGCAGAGTGAGAGAGGCAGCACCGAGCCCGACAGCAGAGTGAGAGAGGCAGCACCGAGCCCGACAGCAGAGTGAGAGGGGCAGCACCGAGCCCGACAGCAGAGTGAGAGGGGCAGCACCGAGCTCGGCAGCAGAGTGAGAGGGGCAGCACCGAGCCCGACAGCAGAGTGAGAGGGGCAGCACCACGCCCGACAGCAGAGTGAGAGGGGCAGCACCGAGCCCGACAGCAGAGTGAGAGGGGCAGCACCGAGCTCGACAGCAGAGTGAGAGGGGCAGCACCACGCCCGACAGCAGAGTGAGAGGGGCAGCACCACGCCCGACAGCAGAGTGAGAGGGGCAGCACCGAGCCCGACAGCAGAGTGAGAGGGGCAGCACCGAGCCCGGCAGCAGAGTGAGAGGGGCAGCACCGAGCCCGGCAGCAGAGTGAGAGGGGCAGCACCGAGCTCGGCAGCAGAGTGAGAGGGGCAGCACCGAGCCCGGCAGCAGAGTGAGAGGGGCAGCACCACGCCCGACAGCAGAGTGAGAGGGGCAGCACCGAGCCCGGCAGCAGAGTGAGAGGGGCAGCACCGAGCCCGACAGCAGAGTGAGAGGGGCAGCACCGAGCTCGGCAGCAGAGTGAGAGGGGCAGCACCGAGCCCGGCAGCAGAGTGAGAGGGGCAGCACCGAGCTCGACAGCAGAGTGAGAGAGGCAGCACCGAGCTCGACAGCAGAGTGAGAGGGGCAGCACCGAGCTCGGCAGCAGAGTGAGAGGGGCAGCACCGAGCCCGGCAGCAGAGTGAGAGGGGCAGCACCGAGCCCGACAGCAGAGTGAGAGGGGCAGCACCGAGCCCGACAGCAGAGTGAGAGGGGCAGCACCGAGCCCGGCAGCAGAGTGAGAGGGGCAGCACCGAGCCCGACAGCAGAGTGAGAGGGGCAGCACCGAGCCCGACAGCAGAGTGAGAGGGGCAGCACCGAGCCCGGCAGCAGAGTGAGAGCCCCAGCACCGAGCCCGACAGCAGAGTGAGAGGGGCAGCACCGAGCCCGACAGCAGAGTGAGAGGGGCAGCACCACGCCCGACAGCAGAGTGAGAGGGGCAGCACCGAGCTCGGCAGCAGAGTGAGAGAGGCAGCACCGAGCACGGCAGCAGAGTGAGAGAGGCAGCACCGAGCACGGCAGCAGAGTGAGAGGGGCAGCACCGAGCTCGGCAGCAGAGTGAGAGCGGCAGCACCGAGCTCGACAGCAGAGTGAGAGGGGCAGCACCGAGCTCGACAGCAGAGTGAGAGGGGCAGCACCGAGCCCGACAGCAGAGTGAGAGGGGCAGCACCGAGCTCGGCAGCAGAGTGAGAGGGGCAGCACCGAGCTCGGCAGCAGAGTGAGAGGGGCAGCACCGAGCCCGACAGCAGAGTGAGAGGGGCAGCACCGAGCCCGACAGCAGAGTGAGAGAGGCAGCACCGAGCCCGACAGCAGAGTGAGAGGGGCAGCACCGAGCCCGACAGCAGAGTGAGAGGGGCAGCACCGAGCCCGACAGCAGAGTGAGAGGGGCAGCACCGAGCTCGGCAGCAGAGTGAGAGGGGCAGCACCGAGCCCGGCAGCAGAGTGAGAGGGGCAGCACCGAGCCCGGCAGCAGAGTGAGAGAGGCAGCACCGAGCCCGACAGCAGAGTGAGAGGGGCAGCACCGAGCCCGACAGCAGAGTGAGAGGGGCAGCACCGAGCCCGACAGCAGAGTGAGAGGGGCAGCACCGAGCCCGACAGCAGAGTGAGAGGGGCAGCACCGAGCCCGACAGCAGAGTGAGAGGGGCAGCACCGAGCCCGACAGCAGAGTGAGAGGGGCAGCACCACGCCCGACAGCAGAGTGAGAGGGGCAGCACCGAGCCCGACAGCAGAGTGAGAGGGGCAGCACCGAGCCCGGCAGCAGAGTGAGAGGGGCAGCACCGAGCCCGGCAGCAGAGTGAGAGGGGCAGCACCGAGCTCGGCAGCAGAGTGAGAGGGGCAGCACCGAGCCCGGCAGCAGAGTGAGAGGGGCAGCACCCCGCCCGACAGCAGAGTGAGAGGGGCAGCACCGAGCCCGGCAGCAGAGTGAGAGGGGCAGCACCGAGCTCGGCAGCAGAGTGAGAGGGGCAGCACCGAGCTCGGCAGCAGAGTGAGAGGGGCAGCACCGAGCCCGACAGCAGAGTGAGAGGGGCAGCACCGAGCCCGACAGCAGAGTGAGAGAGGCAGCACCGAGCCCGACAGCAGAGTGAGAGGGGCAGCACCGAGCCCGACAGCAGAGTGAGAGGGGCAGCACCGAGCCCGACAGCAGAGTGAGAGGGGCAGCACCGAGCTCGGCAGCAGAGTGAGAGGGGCAGCACCGAGCCCGGCAGCAGAGTGAGAGGGGCAGCACCGAGCTCGACAGCAGAGTGAGAGAGGCAGCACCGAGCACGGCAGCAGAGTGAGGGGCAGCACCGAGCTCGGCAGCAGAGTGAGAGGGGCAGCACCGAGCTCGACAGCAGAGTGAGAGGGGCAGCACCGAGCACGGCAGCAGAGTGAGAGGGGCAGCACCGAGCCCGGCAGCAGAGTGAGAGCGGCAGCACCGAGCTCGGCAGCAGAGTGAGAGGGGCAGCACCGAGCTCGGCAGCAGAGTGAGAGGGGCAGCACCGAGCCCGGCAGCAGAGTGAGAGGGGCAGCACCGAGCCCGGCAGCAGAGTGAGAGGGGCAGCACCGAGCTCGGCAGCAGAGTGAGAGGGGCAGCACCGAGCCCGACAGCAGAGTGAGAGGAGCAGCACCACGCCCGACAGCAGAGTGAGAGGGGCAGCACCACGCCCGACAGCAGAGTGAGAGGGGCAGCACCGAGCCCGACAGCAGAGTGAGAGGGGCAGCACCGAGCCCGACAGCAGAGTGAGAGGGGCAGCACCACGCCCGACAGCAGAGTGAGAGGGGCAGCACCGAGCCCGGCAGCAGAGTGAGAGGGGCAGCACCGAGCCCGACAGCAGAGTGAGAGGGGCAGCACCGAGCCCGACAGCAGAGTGAGAGGGGCAGCACCGAGCCCGACAGCAGAGTGAGAGGGGCAGCACCGAGCCCGACAGCAGAGTGAGAGGGGCAGCACCGAGCCCGACAGCAGAGTGAGAGGGGCAGCACCGAGCTCGGCAGCAGAGTGAGAGGGGCAGCACCGAGCCCGACAGCAGAGTGAGAGGGGCAGCACCGAGCCCGGCAGCAGAGTGAGAGGGGCAGCACCGAGCGCGGCAGCAGAGTGAGAGGGGCAGCACCGAGCCCGGCAGCAGAGTGAGAGGGGCAGCACCGAGCCCGACAGCAGAGTGAGAGGGGCAGCACCGAGCCCGGCAGCAGAGTGAGAGGGGCAGCACCGAGCCCGGCAGCAGAGTGAGAGGGGCAGCACCGAGCCCGGCAGCAGAGTGAGAGGGGCAGCACCGAGCCCGACAGCAGAGTGAGAGGGGCAGCACCGAGCCCGACAGCAGAGTGAGAGGGGCAGCACCGAGCCCGACAGCAGAGTGAGAGGGGCAGCACCGAGCCCGACAGCAGAGTGAGAGGGGCAGCACCGAGCCCGACAGCAGAGTGAGAGGGGCAGCACCGAGCCCGACAGCAGAGTGAGAGGGGCAGCACCGAGCCCGACAGCAGAGTGAGAGGGGCAGCACCGAGCCCGTCAGCAGAGTGAGAGGGGCAGCACCGAGCTCGACAGCAGAGTGAGAGAGGCAGCACCGAGCCCGACAGCAGAGTGAGAGGGGCAGCACCGAGCCCGGCAGCAGAGTGAGAGGGGCAGCACCACGCCCGACAGCAGAGTGAGAGGGGCAGCACCGAGCCCGGCAGCAGAGTGAGAGGGGCAGCACCGAGCTCGGCAGCAGAGTGAGAGGGGCAGCACCACGTTCGGCAGCAGAGTGAGAGGGGCAGCACCGAGCTCGGCAGCAGAGTGAGAGGAGCAGCACCGAGCCCGACAGCAGAGTGAGAGGGGCAGCACCGAGCCCGGCAGCAGAGTGAGAGGGGCAGCACCACGCCCGACAGCAGAGTGAGAGGGGCAGCACCGAGCCCGACAGCAGAGTGAGAGGGGCAGCACCGAGCCCGGCAGCAGAGTGAGAGGGGCAGCACCACGTTCGGCAGCAGAGTGAGAGGGGCAGCACCGAGCCCGACAGCAGAGTGAGAGGGGCAGCACCGAGCCCGGCAGCAGAGTGAGAGGGGCAGCACCACGTTCGGCAGCAGAGTGAGAGGGGCAGCACCGAGCCCGACAGCAGAGTGAGAGGGGCAGCACCGAGCTCGGCAGCAGAGTGAGAGGGGCAGCACCGAGCCCGGCAGCAGAGTGAGAGGGGCAGCACCACGTTCGGCAGCAGAGTGAGAGGGGCAGCACCGAGCCCGACAGCAGAGTGAGAGGGGCAGCACCGAGCTCGGCAGCAGAGTGAGAGGGGCAGCACCGAGCCCGACAGCAGAGTGAGAGGGGCAGCACCGAGCTCGGCAGCAGAGTGAGAGGGGCAGCACCGAGCCCGACAGCAGAGTGAGAGGGGCAGCACCGAGCCCGGCAGCAGAGTGAGAGGGGCAGCACCACGCCCGACAGCAGAGTGAGAGGGGCAGCACCGAGCCCGGCAGCAGAGTGAGAGGGGCAGCACCACGTTCGGCAGCAGAGTGAGAGGGGCAGCACCGAGCCCGACAGCAGAGTGAGAGGGGCAGCACCGAGCCCGACAGCAGAGTGAGAGGGGCAGCACCACGTTCGGCAGCAGAGTGAGAGGGGCAGCACCGAGCCCGACAGCAGAGTGAGAGGGGCAGCACCGAGCCCGGCAGCAGAGTGAGAGGGGCAGCACCGAGCTCGGCAGCAGAGTGAGAGGGGCAGCACCGAGCTCGGCAGCAGAGTGAGAGGGGCAGCACCGAGCCCGGCAGCAGAGTGAGAGGGGCAGCACCGAGCCCGACAGCAGAGTGAGAGGGGCAGCACCGAGCCCGGCAGCAGAGTGAGAGGGGCAGCACCGAGCCCGACAGCAGAGTGAGAGGGGCAGCACCGAGCCCGGCAGCAGAGTGAGAGGGGCAGCACCGAGCTCGGCAGCAGAGTGAGAGGGGCAGCACCGAGCCCGACAGCAGAGTGAGAGGGGCAGCACCGAGCCCGACAGCAGAGTGAGAGGGGCAGCACCGAGCTCGGCAGCAGAGTGAGAGTGGCAGCACCGAGCCCGACAGCAGAGTGAGAGGGGCAGCACCGAGCCCGACAGCAGAGTGAGAGGGGCAGCACCGAGCTCGGCAGCAGAGTGAGAGGGGCAGCACCGAGCCCGACAGCAGAGTGAGAGGGGCAGCACCGAGCCCGACAGCAGAGTGAGAGGGGCAGCACCGAGCCCGACAGCAGAGTGAGAGGGGCAGCACCGAGCCCGACAGCAGAGTGAGAGGGGCAGCACCGAGCTCGGCAGCAGAGTGAGAGGGGCAGCACCGAGCCCGACAGCAGAGTGAGAGGGGCAGCACCACGCCCGACAGCAGAGTGAGAGGGGCAGCACCGAGCCCGGCAGCAGAGTGAGAGGGGCAGCACCGAGCTCGGCAGCAGAGTGAGAGGGGCAGCACCGAGCCCGACAGCAGAGTGAGAGGGGCAGCACCGAGCTCGGCAGCAGAGTGAGAGGGGCAGCACCGAGCCCGGCAGCAGAGTGAGAGAGGCAGCACCGAGCCCGACAGCAGAGTGAGAGGGGCAGCACCGAGCCCGACAGCAGAGTGAGAGGGGCAGCACCGAGCCCGACAGCAGAGTGAGAGGGGCAGCACCGAGCCCGGCAGCAGAGTGAGAGGGGCAGCACCACGCCCGACAGCAGAGTGAGAGGGGCAGCACCGAGCCCGACAGCAGAGTGAGAGGGGCAGCACCGAGCCCGACAGCAGAGTGAGAGGGGCAGCACCGAGCCCGGCAGCAGAGTGAGAGGGGCAGCACCACGCCCGACAGCAGAGTGAGAGGGGCAGCACCACGCCCGACAGCAGAGTGAGAGGGGCAGCACCGAGCCCGACAGCAGAGTGAGAGGGGCAGCACCGAGCCCGACAGCGGAGTGAGAGGGGCAGCACCGAGCCCGACAGCGGAGTGAGAGGGGCAGCACCGAGCCCGACAGCAGAGTGAGAGGGGCAGCACCGAGCCCGACAGCAGAGTGAGAGGGGCAGCACCGAGCCCGACAGCAGAGTGAGAGGGGCAGCACCGAGCCCGACAGCAGAGTGAGAGGGGCAGCACCGAGCCCGACAGCAGAGTGAGAGAGGCAGCACCGAGCCCGACAGCAGAGTGAGAGGGGCAGCACCACGCCCGACAGCAGAGTGAGAGGGGCAGCACCGAGCCCGACAGCAGAGTGAGAGGGGCAGCACCGAGCTCGACAGCAGAGTGAGAGGGGCAGCACCGAGCTCGGCAGCAGAGTGAGAGGGGCAGCACCGAGCCCGGCAGCAGAGTGAGAGGGGCAGCACCGAGCCCGACAGCAGAGTGAGAGGGGCAGCACCGAGCCCGACAGCAGAGTGAGAGAGGCAGCACCGAGCTCGGCAGCAGAGTGAGAGGGGCAGCACCGAGCTCGACAGCAGAGTGAGAGGGGCAGCACCGAGCTCGGCAGCAGAGTGAGAGGGGCAGCACCGAGCCCGACAGCAGAGTGAGAGGGGCAGCACCGAGCCCGGCAGCAGAGTGAGAGGGGCAGCACCGAGCTCGACAGCAGAGTGAGAGGGGCAGCACCGAGCCCGACAGCAGAGTGAGAGGGGCAGCACCACGCCCGACAGCAGAGTGAGAGGGGCAGCACCGAGCTCGGCAGCAGAGTGAGAGAGGCAGCACCGAGCACGGCAGCAGAGTGAGAGGGGCAGCACCGAGCTCGGCAGCAGAGTGAGAGCGGCAGCACCGAGCTCGACAGCAGAGTGAGAGGGGCAGCACCGAGCTCGACAGCAGAGTGAGAGGGGCAGCACCGAGCTCGGCAGCAGAGTGAGAGGGGCAGCACCGAGCTCGGCAGCAGAGTGAGAGGGGCAGCACCGAGCCCGACAGCAGAGTGAGAGGGGCAGCACCGAGCCCGGCAGCAGAGTGAGAGGGGCAGCACCGAGCCCGGCAGCAGAGTGAGAGGGGCAGCACCGAGCTCGGCAGCAGAGTGAGAGGGGCAGCACCGAGCCCGACAGCAGAGTGAGAGGAGCAGCACCACGCCCGACAGCAGAGTGAGAGGGGCAGCACCGAGCCCGGCAGCAGAGTGAGAGGGGCAGCACCGAGCTCGGCAGCAGAGTGAGAGGGGCAGCACCGAGCCCGACAGCAGAGTGAGAGGGGCAGCACCGAGCCCGACAGCAGAGTGAGAGGGGCAGCACCGAGCCCGACAGCAGAGTGAGAGAGGCAGCACCGAGCCCGGCAGCAGAGTGAGAGGGGCAGCACCGAGCCCGGCAGCAGAGTGAGAGGGGCAGCACCGAGCTCGGCAGCAGAGTGAGAGGGGCAGCACCGAGCCCGACAGCAGAGTGAGAGGGGCAGCACCGAGCCCGACAGCAGAGTGAGAGGGGCAGCACCGAGCCCGACAGCAGAGTGAGAGGGGCAGCACCGAGCCCGACAGCAGAGTGAGAGGGGCAGCACCGAGCCCGGCAGCAGAGTGAGAGGGGCAGCACCGAGCCCGGCAGCAGAGTGAGAGGGGCAGCACCGAGCCCGGCAGCAGAGTGAGAGGGGCAGCACCGAGCCCGACAGCAGAGTGAGAGGGGCAGCACCGAGCCCGACAGCAGAGTGAGAGAGGCAGCACCGAGCTCGGCAGCAGAGTGAGAGGGGCAGCACCGAGCTCGACAGCAGAGTGAGAGGGGCAGCACCGAGCTCGGCAGCAGAGTGAGAGGGGCAGCACCGAGCCCGGCAGCAGAGTGAGAGGGGCAGCACCGAGCCCGACAGCAGAGTGAGAGGGGCAGCACCGAGCCCGACAGCAGAGTGAGAGAGGCAGCACCGAGCTCGGCAGCAGAGTGAGAGGGGCAGCACCGAGCTCGACAGCAGAGTGAGAGGGGCAGCACCGAGCTCGGCAGCAGAGTGAGAGGGGCAGCACCGAGCCCGACAGCAGAGTGAGAGGGGCAGCACCGAGCCCGGCAGCAGAGTGAGAGGGGCAGCACCGAGCCCGACAGCAGAGTGAGAGGGGCAGCACCACGCCCGACAGCAGAGTGAGAGGGGCAGCACCGAGCTCGGCAGCAGAGTGAGAGAGGCAGCACCGAGCACGGCAGCAGAGTGAGAGGGGCAGCACCGAGCTCGGCAGCAGAGTGAGAGCGGCAGCACCGAGCTCGACAGCAGAGTGAGAGGGGCAGCACCGAGCTCGACAGCAGAGTGAGAGGGGCAGCACCGAGCTCGGCAGCAGAGTGAGAGGGGCAGCACCGAGCTCGGCAGCAGAGTGAGAGGGGCAGCACCGAGCCCGACAGCAGAGTGAGAGGGGCAGCACCGAGCCCGGCAGCAGAGTGAGAGGGGCAGCACCGAGCCCGGCAGCAGAGTGAGAGGGGCAGCACCGAGCTCGGCAGCAGAGTGAGAGGGGCAGCACCGAGCCCGACAGCAGAGTGAGAGGGGCAGCACCGAGCCCGACAGCAGAGTGAGAGGGGCAGCACCGAGCCCGACAGCAGAGTGAGAGGGGCAGCACCGAGCCCGACAGCAGAGTGAGAGGGGCAGCACCGAGCCCGACAGCAGAGTGAGAGGAGCAGCACCACGCCCGACAGCAGAGTGAGAGGGGCAGCACCGAGCCCGGCAGCAGAGTGAGAGGGGCAGCACCGAGCTCGGCAGCAGAGTGAGAGGGGCAGCACCGAGCCCGGCAGCAGAGTGAGAGGGGCAGCACCGAGCCCGACAGCAGAGTGAGAGGGGCAGCACCGAGCCCGACAGCAGAGTGAGAGGGGCAGCACCGAGCCCGACAGCAGAGTGAGAGGGGCAGCACCGAGCCCGGCAGCAGAGTGAGAGGGGCAGCACCGAGCCCGACAGCAGAGTGAGAGGGGCAGCACCGAGCCCGGCAGCAGAGTGAGAGCGGCAGCACCGAGCCCGGCAGCAGAGTGAGAGGGGCAGCACCGAGCCCGGCAGCAGAGTGAGAGGGGCAGCACCGAGCCCGACAGCAGAGTGAGAGGGGCAGCACCGAGCTCGGCAGCAGAGTGAGAGGGGCAGCACCGAGCCCGACAGCAGAGTGAGAGGGGCAGCACCGAGCCCGACAGCAGAGTGAGAGGGGCAGCACCGAGCTCGGCAGCAGAGTGAGAGGGGCAGCACCGAGCCCGACAGCAGAGTGAGAGGGGCAGCACCGAGCCCGACAGCAGAGTGAGAGGGGCAGCACCGAGCCCGGCAGCAGAGTGAGAGGGGCAGCACCGAGCCCGACAGCAGAGTGAGAGGGGCAGCACCGAGCCCGACAGCAGAGTGAGAGGGGCAGCACCGAGCCCGACAGCAGAGTGAGAGGGGCAGTACCGAGCCCGACAGCAGAGTGAGAGAGGCAGCACCGAGCCCGACAGCAGAGTGAGAGGGGCAGCACCGAGCCCGGCAGCAGAGTGAGAGGGGCAGCACCGAGCTCGACAGCAGAGTGAGAGGGGCAGCACCGAGCCCGGCAGCAGAGTGAGAGGGGCAGCACCGAGCCCGGCAGCAGAGTGAGAGGGGCAGCACCGAGCCCGACAGCAGAGTGAGAGAGGCAGCACCGAGCCCGGCAGCAGAGTGAGAGGGGCAGCACCGAGCCCGGCAGCAGAGTGAGAGGGGCAGCACCGAGCCCGACAGCAGAGTGAGAGGGGCAGCACCACGCCCGACAGCAGAGTGAGAGGGGCAGCACCGAGCTCGGCAGCAGAGTGAGAGGGGCAGCACCGAGCCCGACAGCAGAGTGAGAGGGGCAGCACCGAGCCCGACAGCAGAGTGAGAGGGGCAGCATCGAGCTCGGCAGCAGAGTGAGAGGGGCAGCACCGAGCTCGACAGCAGAGTGAGAGGGGCAGCACCGAGCCCGACAGCAGAGTGAGAGGGGCAGCACCGAGCCCGACAGCAGAGTGAGAGGGGCAGCACCGAGCCCGACAGCAGAGTGAGAGGGGCAGCACCGAGCCCGACAGCAGAGTGAGAGGAGCAGCACCACGCCCGACAGCAGAGTGAGAGGGGCAGCACCGAGCCCGGCAGCAGAGTGAGAGGGGCAGCACCGAGCTCGGCAGCAGAGTGAGAGGGGCAGCACCGAGCCCGACAGCAGAGTGAGAGGGGCAGCACCGAGCCCGACAGCAGAGTGAGAGAGGCAGCACCGAGCCCGGCAGCAGAGTGAGAGGGGCAGCACCGAGCCCGACAGCAGAGTGAGAGGGGCAGCACCGAGCCCGACAGCAGAGTGAGAGGGGCAGCACCGAGCTCGGCAGCAGAGTGAGAGGGGCAGCACCGAGCCCGACAGCAGAGTGAGAGGGGCAGCACCGAGCCCGACAGCAGAGTGAGAGGGGCAGCACCGAGCCCGACAGCAGAGTGAGAGGGGCAGCACCGAGCCCGACAGCAGAGTGAGAGGGGCAGCACCGAGCCCGACAGCAGAGTGAGAGGGGCAGCACCGAGCCCGACAGCAGAGTGAGAGGGGCAGCACCGAGCCCGGCAGCAGAGTGAGAGGGGCAGCACCGAGCCCGACAGCAGAGTGAGAGGGGCAGCACCGAGCCCGACAGCAGAGTGTGAGGGGCAGCACCGAGCCCGACAGCAGAGTGAGAGGGGCAGCACCGAGCCCGACAGCAGAGTGAGAGGGGCAGCACCGAGCCCAGCAGCAGAGTGAGAGGGGCAGCACCGAGCCCGGCAGCAGAGTGAGAGGGGCAGCACCGAGCCCGACAGCAGAGTGAGAGGGGCAGCACCGAGCCCGACAGCAGAGTGAGAGGGGCAGCACCGAGCCCAGCAGCAGAGTGAGAGGGGCAGCACCGAGCCCGACAGCAGAGTGAGAGGGGCAGCACCGAGCCCGACAGCAGAGTGAGAGGGGCAGCACCGAGCCCGACAGCAGAGTGAGAGGGGCAGCACCGAGCCCGACAGCAGAGTGAGAGGGGCAGCACCGAGCCCGACAGCAGAGTGAGAGGGGCAGCACCGAAATCGACAGCAGAGTGAGAGGGGCAGCACCGAAATCGACAGCATGCAGGGCGGATTGTTGTGATTGGCTACCATGCTATCAGTGTGCACCATCGGCGTACCGACTGCGGGATTGGTGAGTCCGGGGAGAATTAGTCCCTGGAGGGAAGCGGGGGGGAGTAAGCCGGTTAGGATTAGTCTCTGGGTTATGAAATGAAAATCGCTTATTGTCACAAGTAGGCTTCAAATGAAGTTGCTGTGAAAAGCCCCTAGTCGCCACACCGGGGAGGCTGGTACGGGAATTGAACCCACGCTGCTGGCCTGCCCTGGTCCGCTTTAAAAGCCAGCTATTTAGCCCTGTGCTAAACCAGCCCCGAATTATAGAATTCGGCCAGGGTTCCTGCTCCTGCTCAAGGGAAGCGAGGGTCGCGGGGAGACGGCGGGACAGGTGGGATTGAGGGTTACATCAGAGCAGCCGTGATGGAATGGCGGAGCAGACTCGATGGGCCGAATGGCCTACTTCTGCGCTTAGTCCTGATCACTGTCCTGTGAACCCAGGCTTAGAGAGAGAGAGGGAGAGGGTGATCAGTCAGGATTCCTGATCACTGTCCTGTGATCCCCGGGTTAGAGAGAGAGAGAGTGAATCGATCAGGATTCCTGATCACTGTCCTGTGATCCCAGGGTTAGAGAGAGAGAGAGGGTGAATCGGACAGGATTCCTGATCACTGTCCTGTGATCCCCGGGTTAGAGAGAGAGAGGGTGAATCGATCAGGATTCCTGATCACTGTCCTGTGATCCCCGGGTTAGACAGAGAGAGGGTGAATCGGACAGGATTCCTGATCACTGTCCTGTGACCCCAGGCTTACAGGGAGGGAGCGGGTGATCGGTCAGGATTCCTGATCACAGGGCAGCACGGTGGCGCAGTGGTGAGCACTGCCGCCTCACGGCGCCGAGGTCCCAGGTTCGATCCCGGCTCTGGGTCACTGTCCGTGTGGAGTTTGCACATTCTCCCCGTGTCTGCGTGGGTTTCGCCCCCACAACCCAAATTGTGCAGGGTAGGTGGATTGGCCACGTTAAATTGCCCCTTAATTGGAAAAAATGAATTGGGTTCTCTAAATTTTTTTATTAAAGTATTCCTGATCGCCAGGGTTAGAGCGAGAGAGAGAGAGGGTGAATCGGACAGGATTCCTGATCACTGTCCGGTGATCCAGGGTTAGAGAGAGAGAGAGAGAGGGTGAATCGACTAGGATTCCTGATCACTGTCCTGTGATCCCCGGGTTAGAGAGAGAGAGGGTGAATCGACTAGGATTCCTGATCACTGTCCTGTGATCCCAGGGAGAGGAGAGAGTGAATCGATCACGATTCCTGATCACTAGCCTGTGATCCCAGAGTTAGAGAGAGAGAGAGAGGGTGAATCGATCAGGATTCCTGATCATTATCCTGTGATCCTAGAGTTAGAGAGAGAGAGAGAGAGTGAATCGATAAGGATTCCTGATCACTATCCTGTGATCCCAGGTTAGAGAGAGAGAGAGTGAATCGATCAGGATTCCGGATCACTATCCTGTGATCCCAGGGTTAGAGAGAGGGAGAGGGTGAATCGACTACGATTCCTGATCTCTATCCTGTGATCCCCGGGTTAGAGAGAGAGAGAGAGAGAGTGAATCGGACAGGATTCCTGATCACTATCCTGTGATCCCCGGGTTAGACAGAGAGAGGGTGAATCGGACAGGATTCCTGATCACTATCCTGTGATCCCCGGGTTAGAGAGAGAGAGGGTGAATCGGTCAGGATTCCTGATCACTGTCCTGTGATCCCCGGGTTAGACAGAGAGAGGGTGAATCGACCAGGATTCCTGATCACTGCCCTGTGATCCCCGGGTTAGAGAGAGAGAGGGTGAATCGACCAGGATTCCTGATCACAGTCCTGTGATCCCCGGGTTAGAGAGAGAGAGAGAGAGAGGGTGAATCGGACAGGATTCCTGATCACTATCCTGTAATCCCCGGGTTAGAGAGAGAGAGAGTGAATCGGACAGGATTCCTGATCACTGTCCTGTGATCCCCGGGTTAGAGAGAGAGAGGGTGAATCGATCAGGATTCCTGATCACTGTCCTGTGATCCCCGGGTTAGAGAGAGAGAGAGTGAATCGGACAGGATTCCTGATCACTATCCTGTGATCCCCGGGTTAGAGAGAGAGAGAGAGAGAGTGAATCGGACAGGATTCCTGATCACTATCCTGTGATCCCTGGGTTAGACAGAGAGAGGGTGAATCGGACAGGATTCCTGATCACTATCCTGTGATCCCCGGGTTAGAGAGAGAGAGAGAGAGAGTGAATCGATCAGGATTCCTGATCACTGTCCTGTGATCCCCGGGTTAGAGAGAGAGAGGGTGAATTGGACAGGATTCCTGATCACTGTCCTGTGATCCCCGGGTTAGAGAGAGAGAGAGAGAGAGAGGGTGAATCGACCAGGATTCCTGATCACTGTCCTGTGATCCCCGGGTTAGAGAGAGAGAGGGTGAATCGACCAGGATTCCTGATCACTGTCCTGTGATCCCTGGGTTAGAGAGAGAGAGAGAGAGGGTGAATCGATCAGGATTCCTGATCACTGTCCTGTGATCCCCGGGTTAGAGAGAGAGAGAGTGAATCGACCAGGATTCCTGATCACTGTCCTGTGATCCCTGGGTTAGAGAGAGAGAGAGAGAGAGAGGGTGAATCGATCAGGATTCCTGATCACTGTCCTGTGATCCCCGGGTTAGAGAGAGAGAGGGTGAATCGACCAGGATTCCTGATCACTGTCCTGTGATTCCCGGGTTAGAGAGAGAGAGGGTGAATCGGACAGGATTCCTGATCACTGTCCTGTGATCCCTGGGTTAGAGAGAGAGAGAGGGTGAATCGACCAGGATTCCTGATCACTGATCTGTGATCCCTGGGTTAGAGAGAGAGAGAGGGTGAATCAGACAGGATTCCTGATCACTGTCCTGTGATCCCCGGGTTAGAGAGAGAGAGAGGGTGAATCGACCAGGATTCCTGATCACTGTCCGGTGATCCCAGGGTTAGAGAGAGAGAGAGAGAGAGGGTGAATCGATCAGGATTCCTGATCACTGATCTGTGATCCCTGGGTGAGAGAGAGAGAGAGGGTGAATCGACCAGGATTCCTGATCACTGTCCTGTGATCCCCGGGTTAGAGAGAGAGAGAGAGAGAGGGTGAATCGACCAGGATTCCTGATCACTGTCCTGTGATCCCCGGGTTAGAGAGAGAGAGAGAGAGAGGGTGAATCGACCAGGATTCCTGATCACTGTCCGGTGATCCCCGGGTTAGAGAGAGAGAGAGGGTGAATTGGACAGGATTCCTGATCACTGTCCTGTGATCCCCGGGTTAGAGAGAGAGAGAGTGAATCGGACAGGATTCCTGATCACTGTCCTGTGATCCCCGGGTTAGAGAGAGAGAGAGGGTGAATTGGACAGGATTCCTGATCACTGTCCTGTGATCCCCGGGTTAGAGAGAGAGAGGGTGAATCGACCAGGATTCCTGATCACTGTCCTGTGATCCCCGGGTTAGAGAGAGAGAGGGTGAATCGGACAGGATTCCTGATCACTGTCCTGTGATCCCCGGGTTAGAGAGAGAGTGAATCGGACAGAATTCCTGATCACTGTCCTGTGATCCCCGGGTTAGAGAGAGAGAGAGGGTGAATCGACCAGGATTCCTGATCACTGTCCTGTGATCCCCGGGTTAGAGAGAGAGAGAGAGGGTGAATCGGTCAGGATTCCTGATCACTGTCCGGTGATCCCCGGGTTAGAGAGAGAGAGGGTGAATCGGTCAGGATTCCTGATCACTGTCCTGTGATCCCCGGGTTAGAGAGAGAGAGGGTGAATCGGACAGGATTCCTGATCACTGTCCGGTGATCCCCGGGTTAGAGAGAGAGAGAGGGTGAATCGGTCAGGATTCCTGATCACTGTCCGGTGATCCCCGGGTTAGAGAGAGAGAGGGTGAATCGGTCAGGATTCCTGATCACTGTCCGGTGATCCCCGGGTTAGAGAGAGAGAGGGTGAATCGGTCAGGATTCCTGATCACTGTCCGGTGATCCCCGGGTTAGAGAGAGAGAGGGTGAATCGGTCAGGATTCCTGATCACTGCCCTGTGATCCCCGGGTTAGAGAGAGAGAGGGTGAATCGGACAGGATTCCTGATCACTGTCCTGTGATCCCCGGGTTAGAGAGAGAGAGGGTGAATCGGACAGGATTCCTGATCACTATCCTGTGATCCCCGGGTTAGAGAGAGAGAGGGTGAATCGACCAGGATTCCTGATCACTGTCCTGTGATCCCCGGGTTAGAGAGGAGGGCCAGGGGGGGAATGAATCTGACTTGCCCCTGCCGAAACGGTAAGCTAAAGATCAAGTGAATTGCGGGAGACCCCCAAATGGTGCGAGTCGCTCATGTGGCCAATGACCCTCAGAGTGACGCTCCCTCCGGGGTCAGTGTGGTGTGCTGGTACCTTGGTGAGGAGACGGGGGTGGGGGGGAACCAGGACCGGGTTGGGGGGGGGACGTTACATCGAGAGGGAAGTCCTCCCGATTTGCCATCACAGAGAGCTTAAATCTCGGGCAATGAGCCCCCCGGCTTAAGAAAAAGAAGGAAAATCTCCCCGAGTTGGTGACTCTGTGAAGTTCAGTGGCCACATTCAGGTGCAGCCTGACCGTCTCAGCCCAGTATTCTGATCGAGGGTCACCAGGTGATGGAGGTGTGGTGATATGCATCACTGTAAATACACAAGGGGTTAATGTAAATACACTACAACTAAGTAAACACTAGAGGGAGCACCAGAGGCGTCATGACATGCAGACATACAGCTAATGAACACATAGAATAGGACACGACCAATGGGCAGTCAAGACACCCAGAGGTGACACTACCACAAGGGGGCAGTACACAACCCGTATATAAGGACAGGGCACACATGCTCTGCCTCTTTCCACAGGCGACACTTCGAGAGTAGGACAGGGGCAGATCAGAAGCATCACACCCACCACGTGGCTTAGAGCAGACTGGTTAGTTAGACTGAGTTACTATAGCAAGATTAGCAGGAGAGTCGAACTCATAGAGAACTGTGCTAATGGTTCAATAAATCACACTGCACTTACTTCAAAGTCTGGAGCATCTTTTGGTCAAAGTTGCATCGGGTTGCAGCCCGTGTTATCCCAGAGTACAGAACACAACAGGAGGTTTGAACAGGGAATATAGTATCTGCGGGATCATGGCGTCAGACCGCACGCTGCTCGAGCGGGTCTGACCCTTGCTCAGAATCGGTCATTGTGACGTTTAGTGGGAGTTTGCTGTGCGGAGACGGGCTGCCGCGTTTTCCCATAATGCTCTCTGAGGCAAGTACGTCCTGGGTTCCAAGGCACTTTTGGGGGCGGTTCTGAGATCACGGAAGGCGCTCTAGAAACGCACGATCGTCCTTTATCTCGGCCGGGTCAACGATGGCTAACAATATGGTGTCTCTGTCAGGAAACGTCGCTGGCTGGATGTTGGACCAACGAACTCGGGTCTCACCTGCTGATCAACGTGAGCGACGCTGGCTTTATCGGTGGTTCCTACAAGTCGGTAGTGTCAGCGAGTGGAACGGTTGCACGAGGAGACGTTGTTGGGTTCCAGCAAGATCTCACCCACCCAACCTTTGGGTTTGTGGTGAAGTGGGCCATTGATAATGCAAAATATTTATTTAACGGAAGGGCTGTGTTCCTGATTGCTGTCATTCCAAACTCTCCCCGGCTCACTCCCCTTCTAACTTTCCCTCTGGTAGTTTCACCAACCTCTCCTCCAGTGGGAGCAAAGTGACTCACCCCCATCTCCAGATCCTTCTATTCCTCTATCTCCCTGTGGGAGAGAGTCCCACATTCCCCCCACTCCCTGTGGGAGCGAGTTCCACATTCTCCCCCACTCCCTGTGGGAGCGAGTCCCACATTCTCCCCACTCCCTGTGGGAGCGAGTCCCACATTCCCCCCACTCCCTGTGGGAACGAGTTCCATATTCTCCCCCACTCCCTGTGGGAGCGAGTCCCACATTCCCCCCATTCCCTGTGGGAGCGAGTCCCACATTCTCCCCCACTGCCTGAGGGAGCGAGTCCCACATTCTCCCCCACTCCCTGCGGGAGCGAGCCCCACATTCCCCTCACTCCCTGTGGGAGCGAGTCCCACATTCTCCCCCACTCCCTGCGGGAGCGAGTCCCACATTCTCCCCCACTCCCTGCGGGAGCGAGCCCCACATTCCCCCCACTCCCTGTGGGAGCGAGTCCCACATTCCCCCCATTCCCTGTGGGAGCGAGTCCCACATTCTCCCCCACTCCCTGCGGGAGCGAGCCCCACATTCCCCCCACTCCCTGTGAGAGCGAGTCCCACATTCCCCCCCATTCCCTGTGGGAGCGAGTCCCACATTCTCCCCCACTCCCTGCGGGAGCGAGTCCCACATTCTCCCCCACTCCCTGCGGGAGCGAGCCCCACATTCTCCCCACTCCCTGTGGGAGCGAGTCCCACATTCTCCCCCACTCCCTGTGGGAGCGAGTTCCACATTCTCCCCACTCCCCGTGGGAGCGAGTCCCACATTCTCCCCACTCCCCGTGGGAGCGAGTCCCACATTCTCCCCCACTCCCTGTGGGAGCGAGTCCCACATTCTCCCCCGTGAGAGCGAGTCCCACATTCTTATTTGTAAAATAAGTTTAGAGCACCCAATTATATATTTGTTTCCCAATTACGGGGCAATTTAGCGTGGCCAAGCCACCTAACGTGCACATCTTTTGGGTTGTGGGGGTGCAACCCAAGCAAACACGGGGAGAACGCAAAAACTCCACACGAACGGTGACCCAGGGCCAGGATTCGAACCCGGGTCCTCAGCGCCGCAGTCCCAGCGCTAACCACTGCACCACATGCTTCCCTGAGTCCCACATTCGCCCCACTCTCAGGGTAAAGAATTATCGGGCAAATAGTGGGTGGCATGGCGGTCAGCGTCGCTGCGGCACAGCGCCAGGGACCTGTGTCGAATTACGACTTTGGGTGACTGTGCGGAGTCTGCACGTTCTCCCCGTGTCTGCGTGGGTTTCCTCCGGGTGCTCCGGTTTCCTCCCACAGTCCAAAGATGTGCAGGTTAGATGGATTGGCCGTGCTAAATTGTCCTTAGTGTCCAAAGGAACAGTTTCTTCCCCACAGCTACTAGACTCCTCAACGACTCCCCCTCGGACTGACCTGTTCTCTGTAAGAACACTATTCACGACGCCCTATGCTGCTCTTGCTCATGTATTTGCTTTGTTTGGTCCCTTGTTCCGCACTGTAACCAATCACTGTTTGTCGATGTGACGTTTGTCAATGTTCTCTGTCGCTTATTCTTTTTGTCTACTATGTACATACTGTGTACATTCCCTCGGCCACAGAAAAATACTTTTCACTGTACTCCGGTACATGTGACAATAAATCAAATCAAATCAAAATTAAGATGGGGTTACGGGGATAGGGCGGAAGATTGGGCCTAGGTACGGTGCTCTTTCCGAGGGTCGGTGCAGAGACGATGGGCCGAATGGTCTCCTTCTACCCCCTGGGGATTCCATGGAAAGAGGTTTTTCCTCAATTCCCCGATTGGATTCATTCGTCACTGTCTTATTTTGATGGTCTGCCCCCTACTGGAAACCCTCTCCTTCTGCGTCTGCCGAATTGGCCCTTCCACAGGCCCAGATCGCCCAGGCTACGGATGGTCGTACCCGGAGACTGGGCTGGGGAGACCCCTTGGAAGCCCCCCCCCCCCCGCGCGCGCGAGGACTTTGCGAGAATTGTCAAGAGGCATTTAAATTTCCAATGGGGAGCCCCCCCCCCCTGTATCCGGAACCTTCTGGAAACATCTCCCAAGTCTGAGTTAGTCAGAGACTGCGAACAGTTCTGTCTTAATCACCTGGAAATGTCAGCTAGGGATAAATTGTATCAACTCCGGGGTAATTCTAAAACTGACCACCCTGGCACCCCACCTAGTCCACCCCAGCCACACTGATCTCCCCCTTTGATTGTGATTTGATTTGATTTATTATTGTCACAGTGAAAGGTATTGTTTCTTGCATGCTGCACAAACAACGCATAACGTACATAGGGAAGGAAGGAGAGGCTACAGAATATAATGTTACAGCCATAGCAAGGTGTGGTGAATGGTTACTGCCTTGTCATCATGTAAGGTGATGTCCCCTTTAAGACCGGGCTTGGAACCCTGGGGACTCCGCCTCTGGCTCCGCCCATCTGTGAGCCGTATATAAAGGGCTCCCTCGTGGGCTGTGCAGCAGTCAGCACACGTCTCAGCTCTAACATAGTTCTTAGTCTAATAAAGCATTCTTTACAGTTTAATCTCTAAGCGTCGTTATTGAGGGTACCTCACAAGGTGTAGAGAAAAGATCAACTTCATACGAGGTGGGTCCAGTCAAAAGTCTGGTGACAGCAGGGAAGAAGCTGTTCTTGAGTCGGTTGGTACGTGACCTCAAACTTTGGTATCGTTTTCCTGACGAAGGAGGTGGAAGAGAGCATGTCCGGGGTGCGTGGGGTCCTTAATTATGCTGGCTGCCTTTCCGAGGCAGCAGGAATTGTAGACAGACTCGATGGAGGGGAGGCCGGTTTGCGTGATGGACTGGGCTACATTCACGACTGTTTGTAGTTTCCTCCGGTCTTGGGCAGAGCAGGCTCCACAACACTGAACTCCATACCTTCAATAGATTATCATAGAATTGACAGTGCAGAAGGAGGCCATTCGGCCCATCGAGTCTGCACTGGCCCTTGGAAAGAGCTCCCTACCCAAGGTCAACACCTCCACCCTATCCCCATAACCCACTAACCTCCACCCAACACCAAGGGCAATTTTGGACACTAAGGGCAATTTAGCAAGGCCAATCCACCTAACCTGCACATCTTTGGACTGTGGGAGGAAACCGGAGCACCCGGAGGAAACCCACGCAGACACGGGGAGAACGTGCAGACTCCGCACAGACAGTGACCCAGCGGGGAATCGAACCTGGGACCCTGGAGCTGTGAAGCAATTGTGCTATCCACAATGCTACCGTGCTGCCCCTCCCCAGACCCCGCCAACCCCTTCTGACCCTCCACCCCCCCAACGCGCTGACACTCCCTCACACAACCTGACCTGAGCTCATCACCCCGTCACTCTGCCACCCCGCCACTCTGCCACCCGGTCACTCTGCCACCCCGTCACTCTGCCACCCCGTCACTCTGCCACCCCGCCACTCTGCCACCCCGTCACTCTGCCACCCCGCCACTCTGCCACCCCGCCACTCTGCCACCCCGCCACTCTGCCAGCCCGTCACTCTGCCACCCCATCACTCTGCCACCCCGCCACCCCGTCACTCTGCCACCCCGCCACCCCGCCACCCCGCCACCCCGCCACTCTGCCACCCCGTCACTCTGCCACCCTGCCACCCCGTCACTCTGCCACCCCGTCACTCTGCCACCCTGCCACTCTGCCACCCCGCCACTCTGCCACCCCGCCACTCTGCCACCCCATCACTCTGCCACCCCGTCACTCTGCCACCCTGCCACCCCGCCACTCTGCCACCCCGTCACTCTGCCACCCCGTCACTCTGCCACCCCGCCACTCTGCCACCCGGTCGCTCTGCCACCCCGCCACTCTGCCACCCTGTCACTCTGCCACCCCGCCACTCTGCCACCCCGCCGCTCTGCCACCCGGTCGCTCTGCCACCCCGCCACTCTGCCACCCCGCCACTCTGCCACCCCATCACTCTGCCACCCCGCCACCCCGCCACTCTGCCACCCCGTCACTCTGCCACCCCGTCACTCTGCCACCCCGTCACTCTGCCACCCCGCCACTCTGCCACCCCGTCACTCTGCCACCCGGTCACTCTGCCACCCGGTCACTCTGCCACCCGGTCACTCTGCCACTCTGCCACCCCGCCACTCTGCCACCCCGCCACTCCGTCACTCTGCCACCCCGCCACTCTGCCACCCCGTCACTCTGCCACCCCGTCACTCTGCCACCCCGTCACTCTGCCACCCCGTCACTCTGCCACCCCGTCACTCTGCCACCCCGTCACTCTGCCACCCCGTCACTCTGCCACCCCGCCACTCTGCCACCCCGCCACTCTGCCAGCCCGTCACTCTGCCAGCCCGTCACTCTGCCACCCCGCCACCCCGTCACTCTGCCACCCCGCCACCCCGCCACTCTGCCACCCTGTCACTCTGCCACCCCGTCACTCTGCCACCCTGCCACACCGTCACTCTGCCACCCCGTCACTCTGCCACCCTGCCACCCCGCCACTCTGCCACCCCGCCACTCTGCCACCCCGCCACTCTGCCACCCCGCCACTCTGCCACCCCGTCACTCTGCCACCCCGTCACTCTGCCACCCCGCCACTCTGCCACCCCGTCACTCTGCCACCCCGTCACTCTGCCACCCCGCCACTCTGCCACCCGGTCGCTCTGCCACCCGGTCGCTCTGCCACCCCGCCACTCTGCCACCCCGCCACTCTGCCACCCCGCCGCTCTGCCACCCGGTCGCTCTGCCACCCCGCCACTCTGCCACCCCGCCACTCTGCCACCCCATCACCCCGCCACCCTGCCACCCCGCCACTCTGCCACCCCATCACTCTGCCACCCCGTCACTCTGCCACCCCGCCACTCTGCCACCCCGTCACTCTGCCACCCCGCCACTCTGCCACCCGGTCACTCTGCCACCCGGTCACTCTGCCACCCGGTCACTCTGCCACTCTGCCACCCCGCCACTCCGTCACTCTGCCACCCCGTCACTCTGCCACCCCGTCACTCTGCCACCCCGTCACTCTGCCACCCCGTCACTCTGCCACCCCGCCACCCCGCCACCCTGCCACCCCGTCACTCTACCACCCCGTCACTCTGCCACCCCGTCACTCTGCCACCCCGTCACTCTGCCACCCCGTCACTCTGCCACCCCGCCACCCCGTCACTCTGCCACCCCGCCACCCCGCCACCCCGCCACTCTGCCACCCCGCCACTCTGCCACCCGGTCGCTCTGCCACCCGGTCGCTCTGCCACCCCGCCACTCTGCCACCCCGCCACTCTGCCACCCCGCCGCTCTGCCACCCGGTCGCTCTGCCACCCCGCCACTCTGCCACCCCGCCACTCTGCCACCCCATCACCCCGCCACCCTGCCACCCCGCCACTCTGCCACCCCATCACTCTGCCACCCCGTCACTCTGCCACCCCGCCACTCTGCCACCCCGTCACTCTGCCACCCCGCCACTCTGCCACCCGGTCACTCTGCCACCCGGTCACTCTGCCACCCGGTCACTCTGCCACTCTGCCACCCCGCCACTCCGTCACTCTGCCACCCCGTCACTCTGCCACCCCGTCACTCTGCCACCCCGTCACTCTGCCACCCCGTCACTCTGCCACCCCGCCACTCTGCCACCCCGTCACTCTGCCACCCCGCCACTCTGCCACCCCGCCACTCTGCCACCCCGCCACTCTGCCAGCCCGTCACTCTGCCACCCCATCACTCTGCCACCCCGCCACCCCGTCACTCTGCCACCCCGCCACCCCGCCACCCCGCCACCCCGCCACTCTGCCACCCCGTCACTCTGCCACCCTGCCACCCCGTCACTCTGCCACCCCGTCACTCTGCCACCCTGCCACTCTGCCACCCCGCCACTCTGCCACCCCGCCACTCTGCCACCCCATCACTCTGCCACCCCGTCACTCTGCCACCCTGCCACCCCGCCACTCTGCCACCCCGTCACTCTGCCACCCCGTCACTCTGCCACCCCGCCACTCTGCCACCCGGTCGCTCTGCCACCCCGCCACTCTGCCACCCTGTCACTCTGCCACCCCGCCACTCTGCCACCCCGCCGCTCTGCCACCCGGTCGCTCTGCCACCCCGCCACTCTGCCACCCCGCCACTCTGCCACCCCATCACTCTGCCACCCCGCCACCCCGCCACTCTGCCACCCCGTCACTCTGCCACCCCGTCACTCTGCCACCCCGTCACTCTGCCACCCCGCCACTCTGCCACCCCGTCACTCTGCCACCCGGTCACTCTGCCACCCGGTCACTCTGCCACCCGGTCACTCTGCCACTCTGCCACCCCGCCACTCTGCCACCCCGCCACTCCGTCACTCTGCCACCCCGCCACTCTGCCACCCCGTCACTCTGCCACCCCGTCACTCTGCCACCCCGTCACTCTGCCACCCCGTCACTCTGCCACCCCGTCACTCTGCCACCCCGTCACTCTGCCACCCCGTCACTCTGCCACCCCGCCACTCTGCCACCCCGTCACTCTGCCACCCCGCCACTCTGCCACCCCGCCACTCTGCCACCCCGCCACTCTGCCAGCCCGTCACTCTGCCAGCCCGTCACTCTGCCACCCCGCCACCCCGTCACTCTGCCACCCCGCCACCCCGCCACTCTGCCACCCTGTCACTCTGCCACCCCGTCACTCTGCCACCCTGCCACACCGTCACTCTGCCACCCCGTCACTCTGCCACCCTGCCACCCCGCCACTCTGCCACCCCGCCACTCTGCCACCCCGCCACTCTGCCACCCCGCCACTCTGCCACCCCGTCACTCTGCCACCCCGTCACTCTGCCACCCCGCCACTCTGCCACCCCGTCACTCTGCCACCCCGTCACTCTGCCACCCCGCCACTCTGCCACCCGGTCGCTCTGCCACCCGGTCGCTCTGCCACCCCGCCACTCTGCCACCCCGCCACTCTGCCACCCCGCCGCTCTGCCACCCGGTCGCTCTGCCACCCCGCCACTCTGCCACCCCGCCACTCTGCCACCCCATCACCCCGCCACCCTGCCACCCCGCCACTCTGCCACCCCATCACTCTGCCACCCCGTCACTCTGCCACCCCGCCACTCTGCCACCCCGTCACTCTGCCACCCCGCCACTCTGCCACCCGGTCACTCTGCCACCCGGTCACTCTGCCACCCGGTCACTCTGCCACTCTGCCACCCCGCCACTCCGTCACTCTGCCACCCCGTCACTCTGCCACCCCGTCACTCTGCCACCCCGTCACTCTGCCACCCCGTCACTCTGCCACCCCGCCACCCCGCCACCCTGCCACCCCGTCACTCTACCACCCCGTCACTCTGCCACCCCGTCACTCTGCCACCCCGTCACTCTGCCACCCCGCCACTCTGCCACCCAGCCACTCTGCCACCCCGCCACCCCGCCACTCTGCCACCCCGCCACTCTGCCACCCCGCCACTCTGCCACCCCGCCACTCTGCCACCCCGCCACTCTGCCACCCCGCCACTCTGCCACCCCGCCACTCTGCCACCCCGTCACTCTGCCACCCCGTCACTCTGCCACCCCGCCACTCTGCCACCCCGCCACTCTGCCACCCCGCCACTCTGCCACCCCGCCACTCTGCCACCCCGCCACTCTGCCACCCCGCCACTCTGCCACCCCGCCACTCCGCCACTCTGCCACCCCGCCACTCTGCCACCCCGCCACTCTGCCACTCTGCCACCCCGCCGCTCTGTCACCCCGCCGCTCTGCCACCCCGCCGCTCTGCCACCCCGCCGCTCTGCCACCCCGCCGCTCTGCCACCCCGTCACTCTGCCACCCCGTCACTCTGCCACCCCGTCACTCTGCCACCCCGTCACTCTGCCACCCCGTCACTCTGCCACCCCGTCACTCTGCCACCCCGTCACTCTGCCACCCCGCCACTCTGCCACCCCGCCACTCTGCCACCCCGCCACTCTGCCACCCCGCCACTCTGCCACCCCGCCACTCTGCCACCCCGCCACTCTGCCACCCCGTCACTCTGCCACCCCGTCACTCTGCCACCCCGCCACTCTGCCACCCCGTCACTCTGCCACCCCGTCACTCTGTCACCCCGCCACTCTGCCACCCCGTCACTCTGCCACCCCGTCACTCTGCCACCCCGTCACTCTGCCACCCCTTCACTCTGCCACCCCGTCACTCTGCCACCCCGCCACTCTGTCACCCCGCCACTCTGTCACCCCGCCACTCTGTCACCCCGTCACTCTGCCACCCGGTCACTCTGCCACCCCGCCACTCTGCCACCCTGCCACCCCGTCACTCTGCCACCCCGTCACTCTGCCACTCTGCCACCCCGTCACTCTGCCACCCCGTCACTCTGCCACCCCGTCACTCTGCCACCCCGTCACTCTGCCACTCTGCCACCCCGCCACTCTGCCACCCCGTCACTCTGCCACCCCGTCACTCTGCCACTCTGCCACCCCGTCACTCTGCCACCCCGCCACTCTGCCACCCCGTCACCCCGTCACTCTGCCACCCCGTCACTCTGCCACCCCGTCACTCTGCCACCCCGTCACTCTGCCACCCCGTCACTCTGCCACCCCGTCACTCTGCCACCCCGTCACTCTGCCACTCTGCCACCCTGTCACTCTGCCACCCTGTCACTCTGCCACCCCGTCACTCTGCCACCCCGTCACTCTGTCACCCCGCCACTCTGCCACCCCGTCACTCTGCCACCCCGCCACTCTGCCACCCCGTCACTCTGCCACCCCGTCACTCTGCCACCCCGTCACTCTGCCACCCCGCAACCCCGTCACACTGCCACCCCGCCACTCTGCCACCCCGTCACTCTGCCACCCCGCCACTCTGCCACCCCGCCGCTCTGCCACCCGGTCGCTCTGCCACCCCGCCACTCTGCCACCCCGCCACTCTGCCACCCCATCACTCTGCCACCCCGCCACCCCGCCACTCTGCCACCCCGTCACTCTGCCACCCCGTCACTCTGCCACCCCGTCACTCTGCCACCCCGCCACTCTGCCACCCCGTCACTCTGCCACCCGGTCACTCTGCCACCCGGTCACTCTGCCACCCGGTCACTCTGCCACTCTGCCACCCCGCCACTCTGCCACCCCGCCACTCTGTCACCCCGTCACTCTGCCACCCCGTCACTCTGCCACCCCGTCACTCTGCCACTCTGCCACCCCGTCACTCTGCCACCCCGTCACTCTGCCACCCCGCCACTCTGCCACCCCGCCACTCTGCCACACCGCCACTCTGCCACACCGCCACTCTGCCACCCCGCCACTCTGCCACCCCGCCACTCTGCCACCCCGCCACTCTGCCACCCCGCCACTCTGCCACCCCGCCACTCTGCCACCCCGCCACTCTGCCACCCCGCCACTCTGCCACCCCGCCACTCTGCCACCCCGCCACTCTGCCACCCCGCCACTCTGTCACCCCGCCACTCTGTCACCCCGCCACTCTGCCACCCCGCCACTCTGCCACCCCGCCACTCTGCCACCCCGCCACTCTGCCACCCCGCCACTCTGCCACCCCGCCACTCTGCCACCCCGCCACTCTGCCACCCCGCCGCTCTGCCACCCCGCCGCTCTGCCACCCCGCCGCTCTGCCACCCCGCCGCTCTGCCACCCCGCCGCTCTGCCACCCCGTCGCTCTGCCACCCCGTCGCTCTGCCACCCCGCCGCTCTGCCACCCCGCCACTCTGCCACCCCGCCACTCTGCCACCCCGCCACTCTGCCACCCCGCCACTCTGCCACCCCGCCACTCTGCCACCCCGCCACTCTGCCACCCCGCCACTCTGCCACCCCGCCACTCTGTCACCCCGCCACTCTGCCGCTCTGCCACCCCGCCACTCTGTCACCCCGCCACTCTGCCACTCTGCCACCCCGTCACTCTGCCACCCCGTCACTCTGCCACCCTGCCACTCTGCCACCCCGCCACTCTGCCACCCCGCCACTCTGCCACCCCACCACTCTGCCACCCCGCCACTCTGCCACCCCGCCACTCTGTCACCCCGCCACTCTGTCACCCCGCCACTCTGTCACCCCGTCACTCTGCCACCCCGTCACTCTGCCACCCCGTCACTCTGCCGCTCTGCCACCCCGCCACTCTGTCACCCCGCCACTCTGCCACTCTGCCACCCCGTCACTCTGCCACCCCGTCACTCTGCCACCCTGCCACTCTGCCACCCCGCCACTCTGCCACCCCGCCACTCTGCCACCCCGCCACTCTGCCACCCCGCCACTCTGCCACCCCGCCACTCTGCCACCCCGCCACTCTGTCACCCCGCCACTCTGTCACCCCGCCACTCTGTCACCCCGTCACTCTGCCACCCCGTCACTCTGCCACCCCGTCACTCTGCCACCCCGTCACTCTGCCATTCTGCCACCCCGTCACTCTGCCACCCCGCCACTCTGCCACCCCGCCACTCTGCCACCCCGCCACTCTGCCACCCCGTCACTCTGCCACCCCGTCACTCTGCCACCCCGTCACTCTGCCACCCCGGTCACTCTGCCACCCCGTCACTCTGCCACCCCGGTCACTCTGCCACCCGGTCACTCTGCCACCCGGTCACTCTGCCACCCGGTCACTGCCACCCGGTCACTCTGCCACCCGGTCACTCTGCCACCCCGCCACTCTGCCACCCCGCCACTCTGCCACCCGCCCGCTCTGCCACCCGGTCACTCTGCCACCCCGTCACTCTGCCACCCGGTCACTCTGCCACCCCGCCACTCTGCCAACCCGTCACTCTGCCACCCGGTCACTCTGCCACCCGGTCACTCTGCCACCCCGCCACTCTGCCAACCCGTCACTCTGCCACCCCGTCACTCTGCCACCCCGTCACTCTGCCACCCCGTCACTCTGCCACCCCGCCACTCTGCCACTCTGCCACCCCGCCACTCTGCCACCCCGCCACTCTGCCACCCCGCCACTCTGCCACCCCGCCACTCTGCCACCCCGCCACTCTGCCACCCCGCCACTCTGCCACCCCGCCACTCTGCCACCCCGCCACTCTGCCACTCTGCCACCCCGCCACTCTGCCACCCCGCCACTCTGCCAACCCGCCACTCTACCAACCCGTCCGCTCTGCCACCCGTCCGCTCTGCCACCCGCCCGCTCTGCCACCCCGCCACTCTGCCACCCCGTCACTCTGCCACCCCGCCACTCTGCCACCCCGCCACTCTGCCACCCCGCCACTCTGCCACCCCGCCACTCTGCCACCCCGCCACTCTGCCACCCCGCCACTCTGCCACCCCGTCACTCTGCCACCCCGTCACTCTGCCACCCCGTCCGCTCTGCCACCCGCCCGCTCTGCCACCCCGCCACACTGCCACCCCGCCACTCTGCCACCCCGTCACTCTGCCACCCCGTCACTCTGCCATCCCGCCACTCTGCCACCCCGCCACTCTGCCACCCCGCCACTCTGCCACCCCGCCACTCTGCCACCCCGCCACTCTGCCACCCCGTCACTCTGCCACCCCGTCACTCTGCCACCCCGTCACTCTGCCACCCCGTCACTCTGCCACCCCGCCACTCTGCCACCCCGCCACTCCGCCACCCCGCCACTCTGCCACCCCGTCACTCTGCCACCCCGCCACTCTGCCACCCCGTCACTCTGCCACCCCGTCACTCTGCCACTCTGCCACCCCGTCACTCTGCCACCCCGCCACTCTGCCACCACGCCACTCTGCCACCCCGTCACTCTGCCACCCCGTCACTCTGCCACCCCGTCACTCTGCCACCCCGTCACTCTGCCACCCCGTCACTCTGCCACCCCGTCACTCTGCCACCCCGTCACTCTGCCACCCGGTCACTCTGCCACTCTGCCACCCCGCCACTCTGCCACCCCGTCACTCTGCCACCCGGTCACTCTGCCACTCTGCCACCCCGCCACTCTGCCACCCCGCCACTCTGCCACCCCGCCACTCTGCCACCCCGCCACTCTGTCACCCCGCCACTCTGTCACCCCGTCACTCTGCCACCCCGTCACTCTGCCACTCTGCCACCCCGTCACTCTGCCACCCCGTCACTCTGCCACCCCGTCACTCTGCCACCCCGCCACTCTGCCACCCCGCCACTCTGCCACCCCGCCACTCTGCCACCCCGCCACTCTGCCACCCCGCCACTCTGCCACCCCGCCACTCTGCCACCCCGCCACTCTGCCACCCCGCCACTCTGCCACCCCGCCACTCTGCCACCCCGCCACTCTGCCACCCCGCCACTCTGCCACCCCGCCACTCTGCCACCCCGCCACTCTGCCACCCGCCACTCTGTCACCCCGCCACTCTGTCACCCCGCCACTCTGCCACCCCGCCACTCTGTCACCCCGCCACTCTGTCACCCCGCCACTCTGTCACCCCGCCACTCTGTCACCCCGCCACTCTGCCACCCCGCCACTCTGCCACCCCGCCACTCTGCCACCCCGCCACTCTGCCACCCCGCCACTCTGCCACCCCGCCGCTCTGCCACCCCGCCGCTCTGCCACCCCGCCGCTCTGCCACCCCGCCGCTCTGCCACCCCGTCGCTCTGCCACCCCGTCACTCTGCCACCCCGCCACTCTGCCACCCCGCCACTCTGCCACCCCGCCACTCTGCCACCCCGCCACTCTGACACCCCGCCACTCTGCCACCCCGCCACTCTGCCACCCCGCCACTCTGCCACCCCGCCACTCTGTCACCCCGCCACTCTGTCACCCCGCCACTCTGCCACCCCGTCACTCTGCCACCCCATCACTCTGCCACCCCGCCACACTGCCACCCCGCCACTCTGCCACCCCGTCACTCTGCCACCCCGTCACTCTGCCATCCCGCCACTCTGCCACCCCGCCACTCTGCCACCCCGCCACTCTGCCACCCCGCCACTCTGCCACCCCGCCACTCTGCCACCCCGCCACTCTGCCACCCGGTCACCCCGTCACTCTGCCACCCCGTCACTCTGCCACCCCGTCCGCTCTGCCACCCGCCCGCTCTGCCACCCCGCCACACTGCCACCCCGCCACTCTGCCACCCCGTCACTCTGCCACCCCGTCACTCTGCCACCCCGTCACTCTGCCATCCCGCCACTCTGCCACCCCGCCACTCTGCCACCCCGCCACTCTGCCACCCGGTCGCTCTGCCACCCGGTCACTCTGCCACCCGGTCACTCTGCCACCCGGTCACTCTGCCACCCGGTCACTCTGCCACCCCGCCACCCTGTCACCCCGCCACTCCGCCACCCTGCCACTCCGCCACTCTGCCACCCCGCCACTCTGCCACCCCGCCACTCTGCCACCCTGCCACCCCGCCACTCTGCCACTCTGCCACCCCGCCACTCTGCCACCCTGCCACTCTGCCACCCCGCCACTCTGCCACCCCGCCACTCTGCCACCCCGCCACTCTGCCACCCCGCCACTCTGTCACCCCGCCACTCTGTCACCCCGCCACCCTGTCACCCCGCCACTCTGCCACCCCGCCACTCTGCCACCCCGCCACTCTGCCACCCCGCCACTCTGCCACCCCGCCACTCTGCCACCCCGCCGCTCTGCCACCCGGTCGCTCTGCCACCCGGTCGCTCTGCCACCCGGTCGCTCTGCCACCCGGTCGCTCTGCCACCCGGTCACTCTGCCACCCCGCCACTCTGCCACCCCGCCACTCTGCCACCCCGCCACTCTGCCACCCCGCCACTCCGTCACTCTGCCACCCGCCCGCTCTGCCACCCGGTCGCTCTGCCACCCCGTCGCTCTGCCACCCCGCCACTCTGCCACCCCGCCACTCTGCCACCCCGCCACTCTGCCTCCCCGTCACTCTGCCACCCCGTCACTCTGCCACCCCGCCACTCTGCCACCCCGCCACTCTGCCACCCCGTCACTCTGCCACCCCACCACTCTGCCACCCCGCCACTCTGCCACCCCGCCACTCTGCCACCCCGTCACTCTGCCACCCCACCACTCTGCCACCCCGTCACTCTGCCACCCCGTCACTCTGCCACCCGGTCACTCTGCCACCCCGCCACTCTGCCACCCCGTCACTCTGCCACCCCGTCACTCTGCCACCCGGTCACTCTGCCACCCGGTCACTCTGCCACCCCGTCACTCTGCCACCCCGTCACTCTGCCACCCCGTCACTCTGCCACCCCGTCACTCTGCCACCCCGTCACTCTGCCACCCCGTCACTCTGCCACCCCGTCACTCTGCCACCTCGCCCCCAAACGGAAAAGCCGTTTGAATATCTCTGAGCTTTTCGGTCTGCTACTTGCTGAAGATTCACCACAATGTCATGAGGAGAGGAGCTGGTTCCTACCCTCCTCTCAGCGAGGAAGGCCTCCGACAACAGGTGCCGTTCCAAACAGGCGAAGCTCCAGAGCTGTGTAAAAACACAACGAGCGGAGGGGCAATCTGGCGCTGACCAGGCCTCAGAGGACGCACCGAGTGATCTGGCAAAACCCTCCACCAGGTAAACCCGTCCCTTCCTGGAGAAACAACTCCCGGCCTATCGAATCATTTGTGGCAAAGTCCTCGATTCCACTCGTGTTGTCAACCTTCAATCGAACCCATAAAATCTCCACACTGCAGAAGGAGGCCATTCGGCCCATCGAGTCTGCACCGACCTTCCGAAAGAGCATCCTACCTAGGCCCACTCCCCCCCGCCCTACCCCTGTAGTCCCATAACCCCAGCTAACCTGCACATCTTTGGACACTAAGGGACAATTTAGCACGGCCAATCCACCTAACCTGCACATCTTTGGACACTAAGGGGCAATTTAGCGCGGCCAATCCACCCAACCTGCACATCTTTGGGCTGCGGGAGGAAACCGGAGCACCCGGAGGAAACCCACGCAGACATGGGGGGGGGGAGAATGTGCAGACTCCGCACAGTCACCCGAGGCCGGAATCGAACCCGTGTCCCTGGAGCTGTGAGGCCTCGGTGCTGGCCACCATTGCACCTTCTCCAGTGCCTCCATGTCCTTTCTATAACATGGCGACCGGAGCTGTTTGCGGGAACTCCACGTGGGGTGGAACCGAGGTGCGATACAAATTCTCGTCACCATCTCTGCTTCACAATTGGCATCCTCCAGTCAGGAACCCCAGTGTTTGGTTTGATCTGCACAAGGCCAGAGCTTCTCCTTCTCCTAACAATTGTGCTGTTTCTAATTTCCTCCCTCTACAACTCCAGGCAGCGTCACAGTTTGGGCTGGGCAGTACTACAATGACGGAGCTGGGGAACAATTGGTGGCCATGTGGTTACTCCGAAAAAAACGACAAGATCCAGAGGACAACTGGGAGGCCACTTTGTAAGGACGGCATTGTTCCCAGAGCTCACGTTGTAAACCAAAGAGGTTTGAGTAGACTGGCGGCATGTGGGGTTTGGTTGCCATGTGGCGGGGGTGGGGAGGGATTGGTGACGGAGGTATGGAGCTGGTTACTCACCCTGGCCGCCCCGAGGAGACCGTGCACATTTTTACGGCACTGCTTGTTTAAAAAAATGCACATGTTTTTGGGTTGTGGGGGGGGGGGGGGCGAAACCCACGCAGACCCGGGGAGGATGTGCAAACTCCACACGGACAGTGACCCAGAGCCGGGATCGAATCTGGGACCTCGGCGCCGTGAGGCAGCAGTGCTGACCACTGTGCCGCAGTGCTGAAAGTGGGGCCCACGGCACTCAGGCACGGTGTGCGGGGGGGGGGGGGGGGGCGGGGGGCGGGGGCAGCCTCCGTCCCACCCCTTGGGAACAGGGCGTCCCGCCTTTCCTCCGTGGCATCCTGCCGGGTCTCGAGCTCCGCGTCGGCGAAACGGGGCTGCCATCTCCGTGGCTGGAATGAGGGCTGAAACGGAGCATCCCGCCCGTGGGCAGACCCCTGTCCACCGTCACTCAGTTGGCAGGACCCGCCACCCCCCACCCCCCCTGCCCCGCTCCTCAACCGGCCCACAGCACAAGTCGCAACGACAAATTGAAGGCTGATGCGTCAGGGCCATACTGAGGGAGTGCTGCACTGCCTTTAGAATCAGGCTTCAGACTGAGGCCCCATCTGGCCTGGAGGTGGAAGGTCCCATGGATTATCTGGACATCAGCAGAGTGTTTGTTGGGGTTTGTTGTCAACATTGTGGCTGAGACATTCCTCAATTATACCAGTAACTACACTTCAAAACTACTCACTTCGCAGTGAGGGAGAGTCAACGGTGCTCCAAACACGTCTATCTAACCCCCTGCTGTACCTGTCCTGGAGTGTTTGATGGGGACAGTGTAGAGGGAGCTTTACTCTGTATCTAACCCCGTGCTGTACCTGTCCTGGAGTGTTTGATGGGGACAGTGTAGAGGGAGCTTTACTCTGTGTCTAACCCTGTGCTGTACCTGTCCTGGGAGTGTTTGATGGGGACAGTGTAGAGGGAGCTTTACTCTGTATCTAACCCCGTGCTGTACCTGTCCTGGGAGTGTTTGATGGGGACAGTGTAGAGGGAGCTTTACTCTGTATCTAACCCCCTGCTGTACCTGTCCTGGGAGTGTTTGATGGGGACAGTGTAGAGGGAGCATTACTCTGTATCTAACCCCGTGCTGTACCTGTCCTGGGAGTGTTTGATGGGGACAGTGTAGAGGGAGCTTTACTCTGTATCTAACCCCGTGCTGTACCTGTCCTGGGAGTGTTTGATGGGGGACAGTGTGGAGGGAGCTTTACTCTGTATCTAACCCCGTGCTGTACCTGTCCTGGGAGTGTTTGATGGGGACAGTGTAGAGGGAGCTTTGCCCTGTATCTAACCCGTGCTGTACCTGTCCTGGGACTGTTTGATGGGGACAGTGTAGAGGGAGCTTTACTCTGTATCTAACCCCGTGCTGTACCTGTCCTGGGAGTGTTTGATGGGGACAATGTCGAGGGAGCTTTACTCTGTATCTAACCCCGTGCTGTACCTGTCCTGGGAGTGTTTGATGGGGGACAGTGTAGAGGGAGCTTTACTCTGTATCTAACCCCGTGCTGTACCTGTCCTGGGAGTGTTTGATGGGGACAGTGTAGAGGGAGCTTTACTCTGTATCTAACCCGTGCTGTACCTGCCCTGGGAGTGTTTGATGGGGCAGTGCAGAGGGAGCTTTACTCTGTATCTAACCCGTGCTGTACCTGTCCTGGGAGTGTTTGATGGGGACAGTGTAGAGGGAGCTTTACTCTGTATCTAAGCCCGTGCTGTACCTGTCCTGGGAGTGTTTGATGGGGACAGTGTAGAGGGAGCTTTACTCTGTATCTAAGCCCGTGCTGTACCTGTCCTGGGAGTGTTTGATGGGGACAGTGTAGAGGGAGCTTTACTCTGTATCTAACACCGTGCTGTACCTGTCCTGGGACTGTTTGATGGGGACAGTGTAGAGGGAGCTTTACTCTGTATCTAACCCCATGCTGAACCTGTCCTGGGAGTGTTTCATGGGGACAGTGTAGAGGGAGCTTTACTCTGTATCTAACCCTGTGCTGTACCTGTCCTGGGAGTGTTTGATGGGGACAGTGTAGAGGGAGCTTTACTCTGTATCTAACCCCGTGCTGTACCTGTCCTGGGAGTGTTTGATGGGGACAGTGTAGAGGGAGATTTACTCTGTACCTAACCCCGTGCTGTACCTGTCCTGGGAGCGTTTGATGGGGACAGTGTAGAGGGAGCTTTACTCTGTATCTAACCCGTGCTGTACCTGTCCTGGGAGTGTTTGATGGGGACAGTGTAGAGGGAGCTTTACTCTGTATCTAACCCCGTGCTGTACCTGTCCTGGGAGTGTTTGATGGGGACAGTGTAGAGGGAGCTTTACTCTGTATCTAACCCCGTGTTGTACCTGTCCTGGGAGTGTTTGATGGGGACAATGTCGAGGGAGCTTTACTCTGTATCTAACCCCGTGCTGTACCTATCCTGGGAGTGTTTGAATTATGGACTGGGGAGTCAGATTACAATGTCTGATCTGGGCGTCTCCAACATATTGACAAAATATTTAATCCTGGAACAGGAATGTGAACTAGATCTGCCCATTTCTTCTCAATGGTTTGCCTGTCAGTCTCTCTCTCTCTCTGTCGATAGGGCTGGAATGGACGTGCTCAATCGAGCGAACCCTGCGAATTGTGTTCGGAGCTGTGAGCAGGGGAAGTGGCGGCTGGATTCGCCGTGGCGGTCAGTGGGTCAGATTGCGGCTGAGCGTTCCGTAGGCGCCAGCGAGACCTCCCGTCCTGTAAACCCCCCAAATGTCTCGAAACCGTAATTTCAATAAAGGGCCAAATGGAGCATCGCAATTCCCCGTGCCTCCTTGTGGTTTCCCGGTCTTGAGTGTTCATTCACAGATTGAGATTTAGATCTATTGTCACGTATATCGAGGTGCGGTGAAAAAGATTGTTCTGATTACAGTCCAGGCAGATCGCTCCGTACATGAAAAGCAGAGGACATACAATAGAAACACAATGTAAATATATAGACACAGGCATCGGGTGAAGCATACAGAGTGTGGTACTAAGTAGAGAGGATGTGTGGAGAGATCAATTCAGTCCATAAGAGGGTCGTTTAGGAGTCTGGTGACAGTGGGGAAGAGGCTGTTTTTGAGTCTGTTCGTGCGTGTCTCAGACTTCTGTATCTCCCGCCCGATGGAAGAAGTTGGAAGAGTGAGTAAGCCGGGTGGGAGGGGTCTTTGATTATGCTGCCCCGGGGGCGCAGTGGTTAACACTGGGACTACGGCGCTGAGGACCCGGGTTCGAATCCCGGCCCTGGGTCACTGTCCGTGTGGAGTTTGCACGTTCTCCCCGTGTCTGAGTGGGCCTCACCCCCCCCCCCTCCCCCCCCGCAATCGAAAGATGTGCAGGGTAGGTGGATTGGCCGCGCTAAATTGCCCCTTAGTTG
>NC_092730.1:15412228-15594826 GCF_047496885.1 Scyliorhinus torazame | reverse complement strand
GATACAGCACGGGGTTAGATACAGAGTAAAGCTCCCTCTACACTGTCCCCATCAAACACTCCCAGGACAGGGGTTAGATACAGAGTAACGCTCCCTCTACACTGTCCCCATCAAACACTCCCAGGACAGGTATAGCACGGGGTTTGATACAGAGTAAAGCTGACTCTCGGTGAACATCCTACTTACGATTGTCATAGATTGGGTTGGACACAACAGCAGCAGAGGAACGTTGCAGATTCCAACCTCACCTCGGAAGGAAGACTTGGAAACAAAGGCGGACAACATTCAGATCCTCCTCGGTCCTCGTTCAGTAGCTCCTCGGAGAGACTGTAACAAACATAATGGCGTTACCATCGCTGAATCCACCACAATCAACATCCTGGGGGTTACCATTGACCAGAAACTGAACTGGGCCCAGCCACATTAATACTGTGGCTACCAGGGCAGGTCAGAGGCTGGGAATCCTGCGGAGAGGAACTCACCTCCTGACTCCCCCCAAAGGGATTCAGGGTGATTTAGTAGTTTGGATCAGAAATTGGCTAGCTGGAAGAAGACAAAGGGTGGTGGTTGATGGGAAATGTTCAGACTGGAGTCCAGTTACTAGTGGTGTACCACAAGGATCTGTTTTGGGGCCACTGCTGTTATTTTTATAAATGACCTGGAGGAGGGCGTAGAAGGATGGGTGAGTAAATTTGCAGATGACACTAAAATCGGTGGAGTTGTGGACAGTGCGGACGGATGTTACAGAGGGACATAGATAAGCTGCAGCGCTGGGCTGAGAGGTGGCAAATGGAGTTTAATGCAGAAAAGTGTGAGGTGATTCATTTTGGAAGGAATAACAGGAAGACAGAATACTGGGCTAATGGTAAGATTCTTGGCAGTGTGGATGAGCAGAGAGATCTCGGTGTCCATGTACATAGATCCCTGAAAGTTGCCACTCAGGTTGAGAGGGTTTGTTAAGAAGGCGTACGGTGTGTTAGCTTTTATTGGTAGAGGATTGAGGTTTGGAACCATGAGGTCATGTTGCAGCTGTACAAAACTCTGGTGCGGCCGCATTTGGAGTATTGCGTGCAATTCTGGGTCGCCGCATTATAGGAAGGATGTGGAAGCATTGGAAAGGTGTGCAGAGGAGATTTACCAGAATGTTGCCTGGTATGGAGGGAAGATCTTATGAGGAAAGGCTGAGGGACTTGAGGCTGTTTTCGTTAGAGAGAAGAAGGTTAAGAGGTGACTTAATTGAGGCATACAAGATGATCAGAGGATTGGATAGGGTGGACAGTGAGAGCCTTCTTCCTCGGATGGTGATGTCCAGCACGAGGGGACATAGCTTTAAATTGAGGGGAGATTGAAATAGGACAGACGTCAGAGGTAGGTTCTTTACTCAGAGAGTAGTAAGGGCGTGGAATGCCCTGCCTGCAGCAGTAGTAGACTCGCCAACACTAAGGGCATTCAAATGGTCATTGGATAGACATATGGACGATAAGGGAATAGTGTAGATGGGCTTTAGAGTGGTTTCACAGGTCGGCGCAACATCGAGGGCCGAAGGGCCTGTACTGCGATGTTCTATGTTCTACCCACAAGGCACAAGTCAGGAGTGTGAGGGAATACTCTCCACTCGCCTGGATGAGGCGCGGCTCCCAACAACTCGGGAAGCTCAACGCCATCCAGGACTCAAGCAGCCCCGCTCGAGTCGACACGCTAACCACAAACATTCGCCCCCCGACGCACAGCGGGCGGCCCGTGCGCGCCGTCTACAAGACGCGCTGCAGCCACTCGCTCCTTCGACAGCGCCTTCCGAACCCGCCACCTCCACCGTCTAGAAGGACGAGGGCGGCAGCAGACGCACGGGGGAACGCCACCGCCCGTGAGTCCCCCCCCCCCCCTCCCCCTCTGAGCCGCTCGCCATCCCGACTCGAAAATATATCGGCCGTTCTTCGCCGCGGCCGGGGTCAAAATCCCTCCCTAGCAGCACGGTGGGCGTACCTACACCGCACGGGGACTGCGGCGGGTTCAAGATGGGGGCTGGCCCGCCACCTTCTGGAGGGGCGATTAGGGGCGTGACCAGCGACGCCCCGTTGAGTAGCCCACCCATGTCGACGCCCAGCTCTCCCCACTCGTGACGGACCCCCAAGGTACTCACTGTTGAAGGGGTTAACATTCTTGCTGACGCGACTCTGGATGGCCAACGCCACCTCGCGCTTCTTCACACACTGAATGCCCAGGTTTTGGAAACTGAAACAGAGAGGAGAGAGTGAGCGGGGGGGGGGGGGGGGTTCGACTCGGACACAGAGAAGGAGCTGAGCAAACGCTCAGCACAGCCGGCTCACCTCCTTGCGTCACAGGACCGTAAGAAACAGGAGGAGTAGGCCATTCCCGTACTGGCCTCCCCGAACAGGCGCCGGAACGTGGCGACTAGGGGCTTTTCACAGTAACTTCATTTGAAGCCTACACGTGACAATGAGCGATTTTCGTTTTTCATTTCATTTGTACCCTCGAGCCTCTTCCGCCGCCACAAGGCTGAGCTCACACTCGTCACGTCCACTTTCCTGCAACCCTCGCTCCCCTCACTGATCAAGAATCCGTCTACCTCGGGGGCAGCACGGCGGCGCAGTGGGTCAGCACTGCGGCCTCACGGCGCCGAGGTCCCAGGTTCGATCCCGGCTCTGGGTCACTGTCCGTGTGGAGTTTGCACATTCTCCCCGTGTCTGCGGGGTTTCGCCCCCACAACCCAAAGATGTGCAGGGTAGGTGGATTGGCCCTTAATTGGAAAAAAATTAATTGGGCACTCTCAATTCATACAAAAACAAAAGAATCCGTCTATCTCGTCTTTAGGTGCACACAAGGAGTCTGCAGTTTAATAAATTTAGAGTATCCAATTAATTTTTTCCAATTAAGGGGCAATTTAGCGCGGCCAATCCACCTGCCCGGCACATCTTTGGGTCGTGGGGGCGAAACCCACGCAGACACGGGGGAGAATGTGCAAACTCCACACGGACCGTGACCCAGAGCCGGGATCGAACCCGGGACCTCGGCGCCGCGAGGCAGCCGTGCTAGCCACTTGCCGCCCTCTCATCCCGATCGTAAATGGGCATCCCACCCTCTCCCGGGCGGCATCGCGCCCCCTCCCCCAACCCCCCTCGGACAACGCATCGCTGGCCCTCCAATTCCTCAGAGACTCCGCACTCTTCCCACCAACCCCAACCATCCCCCGCCCCCCCCCCCCACCACCACCACCACCATACCCACAGACCTGTGGATGCTCCGAGCGGGCAGGTCCGCCTCATAATACCCATCCTTGCAATCCTTCCCCCACCAGGTCGTGGGGGTGGGGCTTGTAAGGCTCCTTCTTGGTGACGAGGCAGATTCGGATCTTCGCCTGCCCGACGTAGTTGCCGATCTGAAAGGCAAAGGCAGCGCAGTTAGCGGCAAGCTCTCCCGTTTCGCGCTGCCCCTCGGGGGGGGGCCCGGCGTCGGGCTGCCGGGGGGAATGCCCCTCTCGCCCCCCCCCCCCCCCCCCCCCGTCAGCACGGCCCTCAACAGTAGGTGAAGCAACCCGTCCCACGACGGACTGAGGCCGTCTCCTCTCTCGCCCGCACAGGTACACATCCATCCTGCGATGGCCCCCACAGTCAAATAGCTCGCGTGCAAACCCGGACCGCAGCCGCTGGCAGAGAGGGGTGGGGGACTGCGGGGCGACAGGATCAATCTGCATTTCCACAGCGCCCCGTCACCACCTCAGAACGCCCTCGGGAGGCCAGTGCAGTGCTTTCTGGGAACTGTCGACCCCGCGCCCCTACCCCACCCCTTTTACGAGGCTTGGCCGCGGGAACGCAACATCTGCCTGAAAGGGACCGCCTTGAGTTGAACATCTGGCGTGACGGAGGGCGCCTCGGACAGTGCAGCGTTCCCCCCCCCGGGGGTGTGGGCCCGTGTCTCCGGAGCGGGGCGCGGACCCGCGACCCGGCGGGAAGCGGCCTCACCACAGGGAGGGGCAGGGCCTGCCTGGCGGACACCTGGGCCCGCACCTTACCTCAATGGCTGGATAGGTCCTGGTGCTGTCGGTGCTTTTTTTCACCTGGGATGCTCCCGGCCGAGCGACCCTCGCACTTGTATCAGGAAACGCATCCCGCGTTGCTTGGGGCTGTTCGAGAATGCGGATGTAGGGGGCCGCTGGGAGGAAGGGAGAAAGATCTGTGAGCAACGATCTTCATCGCACCTCCTCCCCTTAAGAAAATCTAACGAGCTCTTGTGAAACAGGAGTGAGGTGAAGATTCCTCCCCTCCCCCCAAAGCCTGTCCACCATCTACAAGGCACAAGTCAGGAGTGTGAGGGAATACTCTCCACTCGCCTGGATGAGCGCGGCTCCCAACAACACTCGAGAAGCTCGACACCATCCAGGAAAAAGCAGCCCCGCTCGATCGACGCGCTAACCACAAACATTCGCCCCCCTCCACCCCCCCGACGCCCAGCGGCAGCCGTGCGCACCGTCTACAAGACGCGCCGCAGCCACTCGCTCCTTCGACAGCACCTTCCGAACCCGCCACCTTCTACCGTCTAGAAGGACGAGGGCAGCAGCAGACGCACGGGGGAACGCCACCGCCTGCAAGCTCCCCCACTCCGAGCCGCTCGCCATCCCGACTCGGAAATATATCGGCCGTTCCTTCACTGTGGCTGGGGTCAAAATCCTGGAACTCCCCCCCCCCCCCCCCCACCCCCCCCCCACCCCTACCCCCCCCCCCCTAACAGCACGGTGGGTGTACCTACACCACACGGGACTGCGGCCAGTTCAAGATGGCGGCTCACCCACCACCTTCTCGAGGGGGCAATTAGGGATGGGAAATAAATACTGGGCCTATAGCCAGCGACGGCCCACACCCACATTGTGATAATAAAGTTGCAAACTTACCCGCACTGACCGGGGTGGGTCCATTGTGGCAACCGGATATGAAAATCTACAGGGTGGGAGCGGGAGAGAAGGGAAAAATAAAAGGTTTTTAAAAAGGGTATATATTTCTCACTCTGTCTTTCTTGGAAGACACATCGGAGTCCCAGACCCGAGTTACATAGGACCAGGACTGTCGGCCACGACAATATCCCAAATGGTTCCTTTCCCCCCAACTCTTGAGCCAGGCTTCAGGTTTAAACCTCTCATCTCGGGTTCCGAGTCCCTCCATGGCCTCATCGCCACCTCCCTTCCCGAGCTCCGTGACCCCCCTCCGGCTCCTGCAACCCGCCGCAATTGTGCCAGCTTGGGAAATGTCAGTGGTCAGTCAGGGGGCAATTGTGCCAGCGCGATAAATGTCCATGGCCAGTGAGAGGGGAATTGTGCCAGCTTGAAAAACGTCCGAGGTCAGCGAAAGAGGGGCAATTGTGCCAGCTTGAAAAAACGTCCGAGGTCAGCGAGAGGGCAACTGTGCCAGCTTGAAAAACGTCCGAGGTCAGTGAGAGGGCAATTGCACCAGCTTGATAAATGTCCATGGCCAGTTAGAGGGCAATTGTGCTCGCTTGAAAAACGTCAGTGGTCAGTGAGAGGGCAATTGATGCCAGCTTGAAAAACGTCAGTGGTCAGTTAGAGAGCAATTGTGCCAGCTTGAAAAATGTCAGTGGCCAGTTAGAGGGCAATTGTGTGAACTTCAGAAACGCCTGAGGGCAGTTAGAGGGCTATTGTGCCAGCTTGATAAATGTTGCAGGCCAGTTAGAGGGCAATTGTGCCAGCTTGAAAAATGTCCGTGGCCAGTTAGAGGGCAATTGTGCCAGCTTGATAAATGTCCATGGTCAGTTAGGACAATTGTGCCAGCTTGATAAATATCCCAGGCTAGTTAGAGGGCAATTGTGCCCGCTTGATAAACGTCCGTGGCCAGTTAGAGGGCAATTGTGCCAACTTGAAAAATGTCCGTGGCCAGTTAGAGGGCAATTGTGCCAGCTTGATAAATGTCCATGGTCAGTTAGGACAATTGTGCCAGCTTGATAAATGTCAGTGGTCAGTTAGAGGGCAGTTGTGCCAGCTTGATAAATGTCCATGGTCAGTTAGAGCAATGGTGCCAGCTTGGAAAATGTGAGTGGCCAGTTTGGGCAATTGTGCCAGCTTGCAAAATGTCCGAGGTCACTTAGAGGGCAATTGTGCCAGCCTGAAAAATGTCTGAGGTCAGTTAGAGGGCAATTGTGCCAGCTTGGAAAATGTCCGTGGTCAGTTAGAGAGCACCAGGTACAGCTCAAGGTTAGATACAGAGTAAAGCCCCCACTACGCTGTCCCCATCAAACACTCCCAGGACAGGTAGGGCACAGGGTTAGATACAGAGGAAAGTTCCCTCTACACTGATCCCATCAAACACTCCCAGGACAGGTACAGCATGGGGTTAGATACAGGGTAAAGCCCCCACCACACCCTCTCCATCAAACACTCCCAGGACAGGTACAGCACGGGGTTAGATACAGAGTAAAGCTCCCTCTACGCTGTCCCCATCAAACACTCCCGTTACAGGGACAGCACGGGGTTAGATACAGACTAAAGCTCCCTCTACGCTGTCCCCATCAAACACCCCCAGGGCAGGTACAGAATGGGGTTAGATACAAAGTACAGCTCCCTTGACACTGCCCTCATCAAACACTCCCAGGACAGGTACAGCACGGGGTTAGATACAGAGTAAAGGTCCCTCTACACTGTCCCCATCAATCACTCCCTGGACCGATACAGCACGGGGTTCGATACAGAGTAAAGCTCCCTCTACACTGTCCCCATCAAACACTCCCAGGACAGGTACAGCGTGGGGTTAGATACAGAGTAAATCTCTCTCTACACTGTCCCCATCAAACACTCCGAGGACTGAGACAGCACGAGGTTAGATACAGAGTAAAGCTCCCTCTACACTGTCCCCATCAAACAATCCCAGGACAGGTACAGCAGGGGTTAGATACAGAGTAAAGCTCCCTCTGCACTGTCCCCATCAAACACTTCCAGGACAGATACAGCACGGGGTTAGATACAGAGTAAAGCTCCCTCTACATTGTCCCCATCAAATACTGCCAGCATCGGTACAGCACGGGGTTAGATACAGAATAAAGCTTCCTCTGCACTGTCCCCATCAAACACTCCCAGGACAGGTACAGCAGGGGTTAGATACAGAGTAAAGCTCCCTCTGCACTGTCCCCATCAAACACTTCCAGCACAGGTACAGCACGGGGTTAGATACAGAATAAAGCTTCCTCTGCACTGTCTCCATCAAACACTCCTGGGACAGGTACAGCACGGGGGTTAGATACAGAGTAAAGCTCCCTCTACACTGTCCACATCAAACAATCCCAGGACAGGTACAGCGCGGGGTTAGATACAGACTAAAGCTCCCTCTACACTGTCCCCATCACACACACCCTGGACAGGTACACCACGGGGTTAGATACAGAGTAAAGTTCCCTCTACACTGTCCCCATCAAGCACTCCAAGGACAGGTACAGCACGGGGTTAGATACAGAGTGAAGCTCCCTCTACACTGTCCCCAATCAAACACTCCCAGGACAGGTACAGCATGGGGTTAGATACAGAGTAAAGCTCCCTCGACACTATCCCCTTCTATAACTCCCAGGACGGGGTTAGGTACAGAGCAAAGCTCCCTCTACACAGTCCCCATCAAACACTCCCAGGACTGAGACAGCACGAGGTTAGATACTGAGTAAAGCTCCCTCTACACTGTCCCCATCAAACACTCCCAGGACAGGTACAGCACAGAGTTAGATAGAGAGTAAAGCTCCCTCTACACTGTCCCCATCAAACACTCCCAGGACAGGGACAGCACGGGGTTTGATACAGAGTAAAGCTCCCTCTACACTGTCCCCATCAAACACTCCCAGGATAGGTACAGCACGGGGTTAGATACAGGGTAAAGCTCCCTCTACACTGTCCCCATCAAACACTCCCAGGACAGGTACAGCACAGGGTTAGACAGAGAGTAAAGCTCCCTCTACACTGTCCCCATCAAACACTCCCACGACAGGTACAGCATGGGGTTAGATACAGATTAAAGCTCCCTCGACACTGTCCCCATCAAACACTCCCAGGACAGGTACAGCGTGGGGTTAGATACAGAGTAAATCTCTCTCTACACTGTCCCCATCAAACACTCCGAGGACTGAGACAGCACGAGGTTAGATACAGAGTAAAGCTCCCTCTACACTGTCCCCATCAAACAATCCCAGGACAGGTACAGCAGGGGTTAGATACAGAGTAAAGCTCCCTCTGCACTGTCCCCATCAAACACTTCCAGGACAGTTACAGCACGGGGTTAGATACAGAGTAAAGCTCCCTCGACACTGTCCTCATCAATCACTCCCTGGACAGATACAGCACGGGGTTAGATACAGAGTAAAGCTCCCTCTACATTGTCCCCATCAAATACTGCCAGCACCGGTACAGCACGGGGTTAGATACAGAATAAAGCTTCCTCTGCACTGTCCCCATCAAACACTCCCAGGACAGGTACAGCAGGGGTTAGATACAGAGTTAAGCTCCCTCTGCACTGTCCCCATCAAACACTTCCAGCACAGGTACAGCACGGGGTTAGATACAGAATAAAGCTTCCTCTGCACTGTCTCCATCAAACACTCCTGGGACAGGTACAGCACGGGGGTTAGATACAGAGTAAAGCTCCCTATACACTCTCCCCATCAAACACTCCCAGGACTGGTACAGCACGGGGTTAGATACAGAGTAAATCTCTCTCTACACTGTCCCCATCAAACACTCCGAGGACTGAGACAGCACGAGGTTAGATACAGAGTAAAGCTCCCTCTACACTGTCCACATCAAACAATCCCAGGACAGGTACAGCGCGGGGTTAGATACAGACTAAAGCTCCCTCTACACTGTCCCCATCACACACACCCTGGACAGGTACACCACGGGGTTAGATACAGAGTAAAGTTCCCTCTACACTGTCCCCATCAAGCACTCCAAGGACAGGTACAGCACGGGGTTAGATACAGAGTGAAGCTCCCTCTACACTGTCCCCAATCAAACACTCCCAGGACAGGTACAGCATGGGGTTAGATACAGAGTAAAGCTCCCTCGACACTATCCCCTTCTATAACTCCCAGGACGGGGTTAGGTACAGAGCAAAGCTCCCTCTACACAGTCCCCATCAAACACTCCCAGGACTGAGACAGCACGAGGTTAGATACTGAGTAAAGCTCCCTCTACACTGTCCCCATCAAACACTCCCAGGACAGGTACAGCACAGGGTTAGATAGAGAGTAAAGGTCCCTCTACACTGTCCCCATCAAACACTCCCAGGATAGGTACAGCACGGGGTTAGATACAGGGTAAAGCTCCCTCTACACTGTCCCCATCAAACACTCCCAGGACAGGTACAGCACGGGGTTAGATACAGAGTTAAGCTCCCTCTACACTGTTCCCATCAAACACTCCCAGGACAGGTACAGCACAGGGTTAGACAGAGAGTAAAGCTCCCTCTACACTGTCCCCATCAAACACTCCCACGACAGGTACAGCATGGGGTTAGATACAGATTAAAGCTCCCTCGACACTGTCCCCATCAAACACTCCCACGACAGGTACAGCATGGGGTTAGATACAGAGTAAAGCTCCCTCGACACTGTCCCCATCAAACAGTCCCGGGACAGGTACAGCATGGGGTTAGATACAGAGTAAATTTCTCTCTACACTGTCCCCATCAAACACTCCCAGGACTGAGACAGCACGAGGTTATATACAGAGTAAAGCTCCCTCTACACTGTCCCCATCAAACACTCCCAGGACAGGTACAGCACGGGGTTAAATACAGAGTAAAGCTCCCTCTACACTGTCCCCATCAAACACTCCAGGACAGGTACAGCACGGGGTTAGATACAGAGTAAATCTCTCTCTACACTGTCCCCATCAAACACTCCGAAGACTGAGACAGCACGAGGTTAGATACAGAGTAAAGCTTCCTCTACACTGTCCCCATGAAACACTCGCAGGACAGGTCCAGCACGGGGTTAGATACAGAGTAAAGCTCCCTCGACACTGTCCCCATCAAACACTCCCGGGACAGGTACAGCACGGGGTTAGATACAGAGTAAAGCTTCCTCCACACTGTCCCCATCAAACACTCCCAGGACAGGTACAGCACAGGGTTAGATGCAGAGTAAATCTCTCTCTACTCTGTCCCCATCAAACACTCCCAGGACAGGTACAGCACGAGGTTTGATACAGAGTAAAGCTTCCTCTACACTGTCCACATCAAACACTCCCAGGACAGGTCCAGCGCAGGGTTAGGTACAGAGTAAAGCTCCCTCTACATTGTCCCAATCAATCACTCCCTGGACAGATACAGCACGGGGTTCGATACAGAGAAAAGCTCCCTCTACATTGTCCCCATCAAACACTCCCAGCACAGGTACAGCACGGGGTTAGATACAGAATAAAGCTCCCTCTGCACTGTCCCCATCAAACACTCCCAGGACTGGTACAGCACGGGGTTAGATACAGAGTAAAGCTCCCTCTGCACTGTCCCCATCAAACACTCCCAGGACAGGTACAGCACGGTGTTAGATACAGATTAAAGCTCCCTCGACACTGTCCCCATCAAACACTCCCAGGACAGGTACAGCACGGTGTTAGATACAGAGTAAGTCTCTCTCTACACTGTACCCATCAAACACTCCGAGGACTGAGACAGCACGAGGTTAGATACAGAGTAAAGCTTCCTCTACACTGTCCCCATGAAACACTCGCAGGACAGGTCCAGCACGGGGTTAGATACAGAGTAAAGCTCCCTCGACACTGTCTCCATCAAACACTCCCGGGACAGGTACAGCACGGGGTTAGATACAGAGTAAAGCTTCCTCTACACTGTTCCCATCAAACGCTTCCAGGACAGGTCCAGCGCAGGGTTAGGTACAGAGTAAAGCTCCCTCTACATTGTCCCCATCAAACACTCCCAGCACTGGAACAGCACGGGGTTCGATGCAGAACAAAGCTCCCTCTACACTGTCCCCATCAATCACTCCCTGGACAGATACAGCACGGGGTTCGATACAGAGTAAAGCTCCCTCTACACTGTCCTCATCAAACACATCCCAGGACAGGTATAGCACGGGGGTTAGATACAGAGTAAAGCTCCCTCGACACTATCCCCTTCCAAAACTCCCAGGACGGGGTTAGGTACAGAGCAAAGCTCCCTCTACATTGTCCCCATCAATCACTCCCTGGACAGATACAGCACGGGGTGTGATACAGAGTAAAGCTCCCTCTACATTGTCCCCATCAAACATTCCCAGCACAGGTACAGCACGGGGTTAGATACAGAATAAAGCTCCCTCTACACTGTTCCCATTAAACACTCCCAGGACTGGTACAGCACGGGGTTAGATACAGAGTAAAGCTCCCTCCACACTGTCCCCATCAAACACTCCCAGGACAGGTACAGCACGGGGTTAGATGCAGAGTAAAGCTCCCTCTACACTGTCCCTATCAAACACTCCCAGCACAGGTACAGCACGGGGTTAGATACAGAATAAAGCTCCCTCTGCACTGTCCCCATCAAACACTCCCAGGACTGGTACAGCACGGGGTTAGATACAGAGTAAAGCTCCCTCTGCACTGTCCCCATCAAACACTCCCAGGACAGGTACAGCACAGGGTTAAATACAGAGTAAAGCTCCCTCGACACTGTCCCCATCACACACTCCCAGGACAGGTACAGCACAGGGTTAAATACAGAGTAAAGCTCCCTCGACACTATCCCCTTCTAAAACTCCCAGGACGGGGTTAGGTACAGAGCAAAGCTCCCTCTACACTGTCCCCATCAAACACTCCCACGACAGGTACAGCATGGGGTTAGATACAGATTAAAGCTCCCTCGACACTGTCCCCATCAAACACTCCCACGACAGGTACAGCATGGGGTTAGATACAGAGTAAAGCTCCCTCGACACTGTCCCCATCAAACAGTCCCGGGACAGGTACAGCATGGGGTTAGATACAGAGTAAATTTCTCTCTACACTGTCCCCATCAAACACTCCCAGGACTGAGACAGCACGAGGTTAGATACAGAGTAAAGCTCCCTCTACACTGTACCCATCAAACACTCCCAGGACAGGTACAGCACGGGGTTAAATACAGAGTAAAGCTCCCTCTACACTGTCCCCATCAAACACTCCAGGACAGGTACAGCACGGGGTTAGATACAGAGTAAATCTCTCTCTACACTGTCCCCATCAAACACTCCGAAGACTGAGACAGCACGAGGTTAGATACAGAGTAAAGCTTCCTCTACACTGTCCCCATGAAACACTCGCAGGACAGGTCCAGCACGGGGTTAGATACAGAGTAAAGCTCCCTCGACACTGTCCCCATCAAACACTCCCGGGACAGGTACAGCACGGGGTTAGATACAGAGTAAAGCTTCCTCCACACTGTCCCCATCAAACACTCCCAGGACAGGTACAGCACAGGGTTAGATGCAGAGTAAATCTCTCTCTACTCTGTCCCCATCAAACACTCCCAGGACAGGTACAGCACGAGGTTTGATACAGAGTAAAGCTTCCTCTACACTGTCCACATCAAACACTCCCAGGACAGGTCCAGCGCAGGGTTAGGTACAGAGTAAAGCTCCCTCTACATTGTCCCAATCAATCACTCCCTGGACAGATACAGCACGGGGTTCGATACAGAGAAAAGCTCCCTCTACATTGTCCCCATCAAACACTCCCAGCACAGGTACAGCACGGGGTTAGATACAGAATAAAGCTCCCTCTGCACTGTCCCCATCAAACACTCCCAGGACTGGTACAGCACGGGGTTAGATACAGAGTAAAGCTCCCTCTGCACTGTCCCCATCAAACACTCCCAGGACAGGTACAGCACGGTGTTAGATACAGATTAAAGCTCCCTCGACACTGTCCCCATCAAACACTCCCAGGACAGGTACAGCACGGTGTTAGATACAGAGTAAGTCTCTCTCTACACTGTACCCATCAAACACTCCGAGGACTGAGACAGCACGAGGTTAGATACAGAGTAAAGCTTCCTCTACACTGTCCCCATGAAACACTCGCAGGACAGGTCCAGCACGTGGTTAGATACAGAGTAAAGCTCCCTCGACACTGTCTCCATCAAACACTCCCGGGACAGGTACAGCACGGGGTTAGATACAGAGTAAAGCTTCCTCTACACTGTTCCCATCAAACGCTTCCAGGACAGGTCCAGCGCAGGGTTAGGTACAGAGTAAAGCTCCCTCTACATTGTCCCCATCAAACACTCCCAGCACTGAAACAGCACGGGGTTCGATGCAGAATAAAGCTCCCTCTACACTGTCCCCATCAATCACTCCCTGGACAGATACAGCACGGGGTTCGATACAGAGTAAAGCTCCCTCTACACTGTCCTCATCAAACACTCCCAGGACAGGTATAGCACGGGGGTTAGATACAGAGTAAAGCTCCCTCGACACTATCCCCTTCCAAAACTCCCAGGACGGGGTTAGGTACAGAGCAAAGCTCCCTCTACATTGTCTCCATCAATCACTCCCTGGACAGATACAGCACGGGGTTTGATACAGAGTAAAGCTCCCTCGACACTGTCCCCATCAAACACTCCCGGGACAGGTACAGCACGGGGTTAGATACAGAGTAAAGCTTCCTCTACACTGTTCCCATCAAACGCTCCCAGGACAGGTCCAGCACAGGGTTAGGTACAGAGTAAAGCTCCCTCTACATTGTCCCCATCAAACACTCCCAGCACCAGAACAGCACGGGGTTCGATGCAGAATAAAGCTCCCTCTACACTGTCCCCATCAATCACTCCCTGGACAGATACAGCACGGGGTTCGATACAGAGTAAAGCTCCCTCTACACTGTCCTCATCAAACACTCCCAGGACAGGTATAGCACGGGGGTTAGATACAGAGTAAAGCTCCCTCGACACTATCCCCTTCTAAAACTCCCAGGACGGGGTTAGGTACAGAGCAAAGCTCCCTCTACATTGTCCCCATCAATCACTCCCTGGACAGATACAGCACGGGGTGTGATACAGAGTAAAGCTCCCTCTACATTGTCCCCATCAAACATTCCCAGCACAGGTACAGCACGGGGTTAGATACAGAATAAAGCTCCCTCTACACTGTTCCCATTAAACACTCCCAGGACTGGTACAGCACGGGGTTAGATACAGAGTAAAGCTCCCTCCACACTGTCCCCATCAAACACTCCCAGGACAGGTACAGCACGGGGTTAGATGCAGAGTAAAGCTCCCTCTACACTGTCCCTATCAAACACTCCCAGCACAGGTACAGCACGGGGTTAGATACAGAATAAAGCTCCCTCTGCACTGTCCCCATCAAACACTCCCAGGACTGGTACAGCACGGGGTTAGATACAGAGTAAAGCTCCCTCTGCACTGTCCCCATCAAACACTCCCAGGACAGGTACAGCACAGGGTTAAATACAGAGTAAAGCTCCCTCGACACTGTCCCCATCACACACTCCCAGGACAGGTACAGCACAGGGTTAAATACAGAGTAAAGCTCCCTCGACACTATCCCCTTCTAAAACTCCCAGGACGGGGTTAGGTACAGAGCAAAGCTCCCTCTACATTGTCCCCATCAATCACTCCCTAGACAGATACAGCACAGGGTTCGATACAGAGTAAAGCTCCCTCTACATTGTCCCCATCAAACATTCCCAGCACAGGTACAGCACGGGGTTAGATACAGAGTAAATCTCTCTCTACACTGTCCCCATCAAACACTCCGAGGACTGAGACAGCACGAGGTTAGATACAGAGTAAAGCTTCCTCTACACTGTCCCCATGAAACACTCGCAGGACAGGTACAGCACGGGGTTAGATACAGAGTAAAGCTCCCTCAACACTGTCCCCATCAAACACTCCCGGGAAAGGTACAGCACGGGGTTAGATACAGAGTAAAGCTTCCTCTACACTGTTCCCATCAAACACTCCCAGGACAGGTCCAGCGCAGGGTTAGGTACAGAGTAAAGCTCCCTCTACATTGTCCCCATCAAACACTCCCAGCACAGGAACAGCACGGGGTTCGATACAGAATAAAGCTCCCTCTACACTGTCCCCATCAATCACTCCCTGGACAGATACAGCACGGGGTTCGATACAGAGTAAAGCTCCCTCTACATTGTCCCCATCAAACACTCCCAGCACAGGTACAGCACGGGGTTAGATACAGAGTAAAGCTCCCTCTACACTGTCCCCATCAAACACTCCCAGGACAGGTACAGCACGGGGTTAGATACAGACTAAAGATCCCTCTACACTGTCCTCATCAAACACTCGCAGGACAGGTATAGCACGGGGGTTAGATACAGAGTAAAGCTCCCTCGACACTATCCTCTTCTAAAACTCCCAGGACGGGGTTAGGTACAGAGCAAAGCTCCCTCTACATTGTCCCCATCAATCACTCCCTGGACAGATACAGCACGGGGTTCGATACAGAGTAAAACTCCCTCTACATTGTCCCCATCAAACACTCCCAGGACAGGTACAGCACGGTGTTAGATACAGAGTAAAGCTCCCTCAACACTGTGCCCATCAAACACTCCCAGGACAGGTACAGCACGGTGTTAGATACAGAGTAAAGCTCCCTCTGCACTGTCCCCATCAAACACTCCCAGGACAGGTACAGCACGGTGTTAGATACAGAGTAAAGCTCCCTCTGCACTGTCCCTATCAAACACTCCCAGGACAGGTACCGCACAGGGTTAGATACAGAATAAAGCTCCCTCCACACTGTCCCCATCAAACACTCCCAGGACAGGTACAGCACGGGGTTAGATGCAGAGTAAAGCTCCCTCTGCACTGTCCCCATCAAACACTCCCAGGACAGGTACAGCACGGTGTTAGATACAGAGTAAAGCTCCCTCGACACTGTCCCTATCAAACAATCCCAGGACAGGTACAGCACGGTGTTAGATAAGAGTAAAGCTCCCTCTACACCGTCCCCATCAAACACTCCCAGGACAGGTACAGCACGGGGTTAGATACAGAGTAAAGCTCCCTCTACACTGTCCCCATCAAACACTCCCAGGACAGGTACAGCATGGGGTTAGATACAGAGTAAAGCTCCCTCTACACTGTCCCCACCAAACACTCCCAGGACAGGTACAGCACGGGGTTAGATACAGAGTAAAGCTCCCTCTTCACTGTGCCCATCAAACACTCCCAGGACAGGTACAGTACGGAGTTAGATACAGAGTAAAGCTCCCTCTACACTGTCCCCATCAAACACTCCCAGGACAGGTACAGCACGGGGTTCGATACAGAGTAAAGCTCCCTCTGCACTGTCCCCATCAAACACTCCCAGGACAGGTACAGCACGGGGTTAGATACAGAGTAAAGCTCCCTCTACACTGTCCCCATCAAACACTCCCAGGACAGGTACAGCACGGGGTTAGATACAGAGTAAAGCTCCCTCTACATTGTCCCCATCAAACACTCCCAGCACAGGTACAGCACGGGGTTAGATACAGAGTAAAGCTCCCGCTACACTGTCCCCATCAAACACTCCCAGGACAGGTACAGCACGGGGTTAGATACAGAGTAAAGCTCCCTCTACACTGTCCCCATCAAACACTCCCAGGACAGGTACAGCACGGGGTTAGATACAGAGTAAAGCTCCCTCTACACTGTCCCCATCAAACACTCCCAGGACAGGTACAGCACGGGGTTAGATACAGAGTAAAGCTCCCTCTACATTGTCCCCATCAAACACTCCCAGCACAGGTACAGCACGGGGTTAGATACAGAGTAAAGCTCCCGCTACACTGTCCCCATCAAACACTCCCAGGACAGGTACAGCACGGGGTTCGATACAGAGTGAAGCTCCCTCTACACTGTCCCCATCAAACACTCCCGGGACAGGGACAGCACGGGGTTAGATACAGAGTGAAGCTCCCTTTACACTGTCCCCATCAAACACTCCCAGCACAGGTACAGCACAGGGTTAGATACAGAGTAAAGCTCCCTCTACACTGTCCCCATCAAACACTCCCAGGACAGGTACAGCACGGGGTTAGATACAGAGTAAAGCTCCCTCTACACTGTCGCCTTCAAACACTCCCAAGACAGGTACAGCACGGGGTTAGATACAGAGTAAAGCTCCCTCTACACTGTTCCCATCAAACACTCCCAGGACAGGTACAGCACGGGGTTAGATACAGAGTAAAGCTCCCTCTACACTGTCGCCTTCAAACACTCCCAAGACAGGTACAGCACGAGGTTAGATACAGAGTAAAGCTCCCTCTACACTGTCCCCATCAAACACTCCCAGGACAGGTACAGCACGGGGTTAGATACAGAGTAAAGCTCCCTCTACCCTGCCCCCATCAAACACTCCCAGGACAGGTAGAGCACAATGTGCTCCCTCAGTACTGGTGTGTCTACCTGTGGGCTCCAGCCGGTGGTGGGGGGACCCAGACCCACGTTTTGACTGAATATTGATCCCAACCGATATCTGAAACAGGCCAGTCGGCCGAACCAGTCCAATGGTGGTTGTGCATTGAACCAACCATCCAAACTGTGTTTAAATACTCGACTGCACAACCTCCGGACCTTCTGTCGAACACCAGGCACGAGCTCAGGCCTAAACAATCCCGCTCAGAGTTACCCAGCATTTCCTAAGACCCGTTTCCCAAGCCCAGGCAAACGTAAATTTAGCCCAATTATTATTCCCCAATTAAGGGTCAATTTAGCGCGGCCAATCGACCTAACTCGAAATCGGACCCGCGCTGTTGGCCTCGATATGCATCGCAAACCAGCTTTTCCCGCTAAACCGCACGCGCCTCCACCGCAGGCACCCTGGCAACACCCTTGGCTGCTGGATTTGTGAGCCTGTCGGCCTTGAACCCGCGAAGACATCTGACTCAACAGGCCCGGTTTCTGCCAATCGAACAACGAAGAAGGAAACAAGGCTTGTGACTCCCCAGGAGAAAAAAAAAAGCAATGTTTCTTTCCCAGCCGTCTGGGTAAACCATCACACCAGCTCACCTCCTTGTCGGGAGGGGGGTGGGGGGGGGAAGAGTCTTCTCAACCCCGCCTCTCCTTTCCAAATCAAAACACACAACGCAACACACATCATCGCCAAACAGAAAAATGCAAACACCATCAGAGATGAAAAAAGTGAAAATCGCTTATTGTCACGAGCAGGCGTCAAATGAAGTTACAGTGAGAAGCCCCTAGTCGCCACATTCCTGCGCCTGTTCGGGGAGGCTGGTACCTTGGCAGCGGGGGTCAACAGACCAGACACACCGGAGCCACCCTCCACGGAGGCAAGTAGAATTATAAACCGTGCCCCCCCCCCCCCCCCCTCACCCTCCAGAGAGGGCGAGGGGCGTGAGGACGAAAGCCCTCCGCCAACCCCCTCCCAGCCCGGGTACAAATTTGAGGACAGACCCCCGTAAAAGAGAAATTGTTATTGTTGGGAGAGAAAGAGAGAGGAGGGGGGGGGGGGGGGAGAGAGAGAGAGAGAGAGAGAGGAGAGAATACAAGCTCAAGAGAGGTAGGTGCCAGAGGAAGGTTGGTCACTTCTCCTGGTGGATGTGTGACTAGTGGGGCCAGGTCAGCCACACACACACACACACACACACTAACCTTCCATTTGGTGGTCCTGAGGGTGATGGTAGGGGGGGGGGGGTGTGGAGGGATCCACAGTTTGGGGGGGGGGGCACCTCTGAATGGCAACAAGGAGAGGGAGTGAGTATAGGGGAGCGGGGAGGAGGTTGGAGGGAGCCCCCTCCGTCAATTTCTCCCTGTGTTATTCTATTGAAACTAACACGGAAATGCTCTGTGCATGACGTCACCGCCGGAAAGGCACCCTTCCGAATTGTTACAACGTTCCGCAACAATGTATCCACGTTCTACGTTCCACTCCGCTCCCCTGGCCTGGGTTCCATTCATAAAAATAAAATAAACCATTTGCTGCACAGATCTGCCCCCCCCCCCTCTTACCCCCTACACCCCGCCCCCCCCAGAGGGTGGGGCCAGGGAGCCCACTCAGCCAACATGTTCCAATTTCTTCCTCAAACAGGCAATACCTTGCCAGGGTGGTAGCAAATGGTCCTGAGGCTAGAGGACCAAAGGGGTGGGGGGGGGGGAGGTTAACGCTCTGGGGTCGCGGGGTTCGAAACCCTCGCCACGGCGTCCGGGGGTGGGAGGAGGGGGGCGGGGGGGGGGGGGGGATTTATCCAGCGGATGGAGTCGGTACAAAACCCAAGGGTCGTTGGGGGGGGGGCAACAGTGGATCTGCGGCACCGCCACCTTGGAAGACCCGCCCTTTCGACCCACCCAGGGGGGGTGACCGGGGTTTGATTCCAGCCTCCGGAGGGGAGGGGGTCACTGTCTGCGCGGAGTTTGCACCCCCTCCCCGGGCCTGCGTGGGTTTCCTCCGGGTGCTCCGGTTTCCCGCCAAGGATTAGGCGGATTGGCCGTGCTAAAATTATCCGTCATGGTCCAAAGATGTGCAGCTTAGGTGGATTGGCCGTGCTAAATTGCCCCTTAGTGTCCAAAGATGTGCAGGTCAGGTGGACTGGCCGTGCTAAATTGTCCCTTAGTGTCCAAAGATGAGCAGGTTAGGTGGATTGGCCGTGCTAAATTGTCCCTTAGTGTCCAAAGATGTGCAGGTTAGGTGGACTGGCCGTGCTAAATTGTCCCTTAGTGTCCAAAGATGTGCAGGTTAGGTGGATTGGCCGTGCTAAATTGTCCCTTAGTGTCCAAAGATGTGCTGGTTAGGTGGATTGACCGTGCTAAATTGTCCCTTAGTGTCCAAAGATGTGCAGGTTAGGTGGATTGGCCGTGCTAAATTGTCCCTTAGTGTCCAAAGATGTGCAGGTTAGGTGGATTGGCCGTGCTAAATTGTCCCTTAGTGTCCAAAGATGTGCAGGTTGGGTGGACTGGCCGTGCTAAATTGTCCCTTAGTGTCCAAAGATGTGCAGGTTAGGTGGATTGGCCGTGCTAAATTGTCCCTTAGTGTCCAAAGATGTGCAGGTTAGGTGGATTGGCCGTGCTAAATTGCCCCTTAGTGTCCAAAGATGTGCTGGTTAGGTGGACTGGCCGTGCTAAATTGTCCCTTAGTGTCCAAAGATGTGCAGGTTAGGTGGATTGGCCGTGTTAAATTGTCCCTTAGTATCCAAAGATGTGCAGGTTGGGTGGACTGGCCATGCTAAATTGTCCCTTAGTGTCCAAAGATGTGCAGGTTAGGTGGACTGGCCGTGCTAAATTGTCCCTTAGTGTCCAAAGATGTGCAGGTTAGGTGGATTGGCCGTGCTAAATTGTCCCTTAGTGTCCAAAGATGTGCAGGTTAGGTGGATTGGCCGTGCTAAATTGTCCCTTAGTGCCCAAAGATGTGCAGGTTAGGTGGATTGGCCGTGCTAAATTGCCCCTTAGTGTCCAAAGATGTGCTGGTTAGGTGGATTGGCCGTGCTAAATTGTCCCTTAGTGTCCAAAGATGTGCAGGTTAGGTGGACTGGCCGTGCTAAATTGTCCCTTAGTGCCCAAAGATGTGCAAGTTAGGTGGATTGGCCGTGCTAATTTGTCCCTTAGTGTCCAAAGATGTGCAGGTTAGGTAGATTGGCCATGCTAAATTGTCCCTTAGTGTCCAAAGATGTGCAGGTTGGGTGGATTGGCCGTGCTAAATTGTCCCTTAGTGTCCAAAGATGTGCAGGTTAGGTGGACTGGCCGTGCTAATTTGTCCCTTAGTGTCCAAAGATGTGCAGGTTAGGTGGATTGGCCGTGCTAAATTGTCCCTTAGTGTCCAAAGATGTGCAGGTTAGGTGGATTGGCCGTGCTAAATTGTCCCTTAGTGTCCAAAGATGTGCAGGTTAGGTGGATTAGCCGTGCTAAATTGCCCCTTAGTGTCCAAAGATGTGCAGGTTAGGTGGATTGGCCGCGCTAATTTGTCCCTTGGTGTCCAAAGATGTGCAGGTTAGATGGATTGTCCGTGCTAATTTGTCCCTTAGTGTCCAAAGATGTGCAGGTTAGGTGGATTGGCCGCGCTAATTTGTCCCTTAGTGTCCAAAGATGTGCAGGTTAGGTGGATTGGCCGTGCTAAATTATCCCTCAGTGTCCAAAGATGTGCAGGTTAGGTGGATTGGCCGTTCTAATTTGTCCCTTAGTGTCCAAAGATGTGCGGGTTAGATGGATTGGCCGTGCTAAATTGTCCCTCAGTGTCCAAAGATGTGCGGGTTAGATGGATTGGCCGTGCTAATTTGCCCATTAATGTCTATAGCACAATCAATCATTCACGAGGCGAGAAGAGATGAAGTCAATCGATGGCTTTATTATGCAGACTTGTTCCCCAGCAGCTCGGTTACAGAATGCGGCTGCTGGGAGAACCCGGGTTCTTATACTCTGCCTTACTGGGTGGAGCCAGCAGGCGGCAGATACAATCAGGACCCAGTGTCTGTCCACCAATAGCCTTTCGGAATCACTGGGTACCGTACTACCCCTAATACATACCACCACATTCACCCCTTGTTAAAAAAGAACCCGGCGGGGTGGTGGGTCGCATGGTGGTAGGGGTTTACAAGGTCGGTACTGGGATTCCATTAACACAGTGGCTATGTATCGATATGAACTGTTAACTATTTACAATGCCGCTTTTACTGGGCTACTGAATAATTTACAGATCTTGCTTTGTCACGCAGATCCAATGAGTCGAGTGGGTTCCCTGGTCGTCCTTGCCGATCGTCTCAGCTCCGGTGGTGGTGCAGGCGCTGGCTCGGGCACTGTTGTCTCTGGGAGCGTCGCGATGTTTGTTCCTGTTTCACTACTCCTGGGCGGGCACGGGAAGAGGACCGATCCACCCAGGAAGGGGGGGGGGGGTGTGGGGAGCTCCAGCGGGCGCCAGGTCCCGCAGGGAGACCGTGTCCTGTCGGCCGTCGGGGTATGCAACGTAGGCGTATTGAGGGTTCGCATGGAGGAGATGAACCCTCTCGACCAACGGGTCCGATTTGTGCGCCCGCACATGCTTTTGGAGCAAGGTGGGTCCTGGGGCTGCCAGCCAGGTCAGAAGTGACGTTCCGGAGGAGGACCTCCTAGGGAAGACGAGGCATTCGTGAGGCGTTTGATTCGTTGTGGTACACAGCAGCGACCGGATGGAGTGGAGGGCATCCGGGAGGACTTCCTGCCAGCGGGAAACTGGAAGACTTCTGGACCGCAGGGCCAGTAGGACGGTCTTCCAGACCGTTCCGTTCTCCCTCTCTACCTGACTGTTCCCCGGGGGTTGTAACTGGTCGTCCTGCTTGAGGCGATGCCCTTGCTGAGCAGGAATTGACGCAGCTCGTCACTCATGAAGGAGGACCCCCTATCACTTTGGATGTAGGCGGGGAAACCGAACAGTGTAAAGATGGTGCAGATGGTTTTAATGACTGTGGCCGCGGTCATGTCGGGGCAGGGGATGGCGAAAGGGAAGCGGGAGTATTCGTCAACCACGTTCAGGAAGTACGTGTTGCGATCGGTGGAGGGGAGGGGGCCTTTGAAGTCCAGACTGAGGCGCTCAAAGGGACGGGAAGCCTTTATCAGGTGCGCTCTATCTGGCCTGAAAAAGTGCGGCTTGCACTCTGTGCAGATTTGGCAGTTCCTGATGGCTGTTCGGACGTCCTCGACGGGGTAGGGGAGGTTGCGGGTCTTCACGAAGTGGTAGAACCGGGTGACCCCCGGGTGGCAGAGGTCCTCGTGGAGGGCTTGGAGACGGTCCACTTGTGCGTTGACACATGTGCCGCAGGATAGGGCATCAGACAGCTCGTTCAGCTTTCCGGGACAATACAAGATCTCATAATTATATGTGGAGAGTTTGATCCTCCACCGCAATGTGCAGGTTAGGCGGATTGGCCACACGAAAATTGCCCCTTAGTGTCCAAAGATGGAAAATTATGAAAAAGGTTAGCGTGAAGAAGAACTCAGGCGATGTTATGAATGGAGGTGTTAGGATTCTCAAAGAAGGTTATAAAAACTAGCACAAAGGGCCGCACGGTGGCACAGTGGGTTAGCCCCGCTGCCTCACGGCGCCGAGGTCCCAGGTTCGATCCCGGCTCCGGGTCACTGTCCGTGCGGAGTTTGCACATTCGCCCCGTGTCTGCGTGGGTTTCGCCCCCCACAACCAGAGATGTGCAGGGTTAGGTGGATGGGCCACGCAAATTGCCCCTGAATTGGAAAAAATGAATTGGGTACTCTAAATTTATAAATAAAAAAATAAATTTAAAAAAATACAAACTAGCACGAGGGCACTTTACCTGAATGCTCTCAGCATTCAAAACAAGATATATCAGTTGATGGCACAAACTATCGCAAATGAGTATGGTTTTGTGGCCATTACAGAGAGATGATTGCAGATTGGTCATTACTGGGAATTAAATATCCAGGGCTGTCAGAATATTCGGACGGACAGACAGGAAGATAAGGGAGATGATGTAGCTCTAATATTTAAGGATGACATCAGGGCGGTAGTGAGGGATGATATAGGTTCTATAGAGAAAAAGGTTTGGGTGGAAATTAGAAATAGTGAGGAGAATAATCACTGATGGGTGTAGCCTATAGGTCACCAAATAATAACATCACGGTGGGACGGGCAGTAAATTATCATGGGGGATTTTAATCTACATGTCGATTGGTCAAGGCAGCCTGAAATGAAAATCACTTATTGTCACAAGTAGGCTTCAAATGAAGTTACTGTGAAAAGCCCCTAGTCGCCACATTCCGGCGCCTGTTCGGGGAGGCTGGTACGGGAATTGAACCGTGCTGCTGGTCTGCCTTGGTCTGCTTTCAAAGCCAGCGATTTAGCCCTGTGCTAAACCAGCCCCTAGCCTTGAGGAAGAGTTCATAGAATGTATCCGCGATAGTTTCCTCGAACAGTATGAAACAGAACCTACGAGGGAACAAGCGGTCCTAGATCTGGTGCTGCGTAATGAGACAGGAGTAATTAACGATCTCATAGTTAGGGATCCTCTCGGAAGGAGTGATCACAGTATGGTTGAATTTAAAAAACAGATGGAGGATAAGGGATAAACAGCCACGGATATCTAGGGAAATAATGGAGGATATCAAATTGAAAGAAAAGGCATACAAAGTGGCAAAGATTAGTGGGAAACTAGAGGATTGGGAAATCTTTAAAGGTCAACAGAAGACCACGAAAAAAGCTATAAAGAAAAGTAAGATCGATTACGAGAGTAAACTAGCTCAGAATATAAAAACAGATAGCAAAAGCTTCTACAAATATGTAAAATGAAAAAGAGTGGCTAAGGTAAACATTGGCCCTTTTGATGATGAGGAGGGAGAATGGGAAATGAGGAAATGGGCGAGGCATTGAACTGGTATTTTGTGTCGATCGTCACAGTGGAAGACACAAATAACACCAATAATTGTTGGCAGGGAGGCCACGGCAGGTGAGGATCTAAAAATGATCATTTTCACTAAGGAGGTAGTGTTGGGCAAGCTAATGGGGCTAAAGGTGGACAAGTCTCCTGGCCCTGGTGGAATGCATCCCGGGGATGGCGGGGGAAATAGCAAATGCGGCAGTGATAATTTACCAAAACTCGCTGGACTCTGGGGTGGTCCCGGCGGATTGGAAATGAGCAAATGTGACGCCACGGTTTAAAAAAGGAGGTCGACGAAAGGCAGGTTACTATAGGCCAGTTAGCTTAACTTCTGTAGTGGGGAAAATGCTTGAATCTATCATTAAGGGAGGAATAGCGAGACATCCGGATAGAAATTGTCCCATTGGGCAGACGCAGCATGGGATCATGAAAGGCAGGCAATGTTTGACTAATTTACTGGAATTCTTTTGAGGCTATTACAAGTGAGGTTGACATCGGGAACCGGTGGATGTGGTGCATCTGGATTTCCAGAAGGCATTCAACAAGGTGCCGCACAAAAGGCTGCTGCATCAGATAAATGTGCATGGTGCTACGGGTCATGTATTAGCACGGATAGAGGATTGGTTAACTAACAGAAAGCAAAGAGTGAGGATTGATGGGTGTTTCTCTGGCTGCCGATCAGTGGCTAGTGTTGTGCCTCAGGGATCAGTGTTGGGACCGCAATTGTTTACAATTTACAGAGATGATTTGGAGTTGGGGACCAAGTGTAATGTGTCAAAGTTCGCAGATAACACTCAGATGAGTGGTAGAGCAAAGTGTGCAGAGGACACTGAAAGTCTGCAGAGCGATATAGACAGTTTAAGTGAGTGGGCCAGGGTCTGGCAGATGGAGTTCAATGTTGGTAAATGTGAGGCCATCCATTTTGGTAGGAAATACAGCCAAATGGACTATTATTTAAATGGTAAAAAATTGCAGCACGCTGCTGTACAGAGGGACCTGGGTGTCCTTGCGCATGAATCGCAAAAAGTTGGTTTGCAGATGCAGCAGGTAATTAAGAAGGCAAATGGAATTTTGTCCTTCCTTGCTAGATAACAATAATCTTGATTGTCACAAGTAGGCTTCCATTTACACTGCAATGAGATTATTGTGAAAAGCACGAGTCGCCACATTCCGGCGCCTGTTCGGGTACACAGAGGGAGAATTCAGAATGTCCAAATCTCCGAACAAGCACGTCTTTCGGGGACTTGTGGGAGGAAACCGGAGCAACCGGAGGAAACCCACGCAGGCACGGGGAAGAACGTGCAGACTCCGCACAGACAGTGACCCAAGGTCTGCCGTCAAGTCTTCTCCGTTGCCTCTGTGTTCAGTCTTCGCTGAGGAGGATCTCTGGATGTCCCTTCCCAACCCCCTTCTAGAGGTTTCTCCGGCCCTCAGCCAATGAGGTCACGGGGAGGGGAGGGGGGGGGGTCGCAGCACCCAATGGAGTTGCCGATTGTAACTCTGCAGGACAGCAGTAACCCACCCCCAGGAGCATTGTCCACGCGCAACCTTATCCCATATACAGTAATGGCAGGAAATCTGGGTGCCATAAAGTCTGGTTTCGTCTGGGCATTCCACAACAATCGATCCTTTGGAATTGTGCCGATTATCTGCCGATGTCGGACAGGCCCAGACTTGCCCCGGCTGCCTGTCTCTGTCCAGTGTATTCAAATTTGGCTGTTCAACTTCCCATCAGGCCTGTGGGACTGTGCCTTTAAATGAAAGTGTTTAACTCTGTATCGGGCCTAAGATCCAGGCTGTTGGCCATTTTACCACAGGGGGTTACGAAGGTAGATTTGGATGGGGAAAGATGGGGGGAGGCTGGGGTGGGCTGGTTGGGCCAAAGAGCCTGATTCCTAGCCGTGAATGAATATCTGGATTTTCAGCAGGCGCTCGATAAAGTATCCCGTAACAGATTTATTTGTAAACCAGAGGCTGGAAAAGGATGCCGATAGCCTGGGCACATAATTGGCTAAAGGAGAGTCCTGGTGGGAGGAACGAGAAACAGAACATTCTGGAAAGGCTCGGCGGGTCGCCTGTGAGGAGAGAGAAGCGGAGTTAACCCCTTGCGCGGCTCGTCTCCATGGGGGGAAAGGATGCTTTACTGACTGGAGTGATGTTTGCAATGGGGTCGACCAGGGCTGGCGATCGGGACCATTGCCGTCCTTGGCTCCGTGGTCAGGCGTTGGCACAATTCTGGAGTTTGCTAACCTTGCCGTTAGCGGGGCAGGATAGGCGCAGACCCCCCCAGGGGGACACTGGCAGTCTGGTGAGATGGGCAGCCACACGGCTCGCACAGTTTAATGCAGGTAAGTGTGAACTCTGAGAACGTAGGGATTTCAGATATATATTGTGTGATACGCACTTGGTGCAGTAAGGATTAAAATCCTGGGTTTGTGTGCGTAGAACCGCTGCAGTCACGTTTAAAAAAAAAAAAATTGTTTAGAAGACATTGGCCACAGAGGTGCAATTAAAGGATTGTAAAAATGAGATCATCATTCATTCATTCCAACCAGGGATATTGTTTGTAGAAGTTGGACTGATGGAATTTTGTTTGTATAAAGAAGGTTCCCTGGGAATAGATATGAGACAAATCCAGGAAAAGTGCAGGGAGCAGCATGAACCTCTGTACATGGCCTTCTTCAATCTCGCAAAGGCCTTCGACTCTGTCAACCGGGATTGTGGAATATCCTCCTCAGATTCGTCACCCTGCCGGAATTCATCACCATTCTCCGCCTGCTCCACAACGACATGCCAAACGCGATCCTCACCAACGGAACGTCCACAGACCCAATACGCGTGCAAAGCGGGGTCAAACAGGGCTGCGTATCGCACCAACGCTCTTCTCCATCTTCATCGCAGCAACGCTCCATCCCGGCACCCTGGAGCTCCCCGCTGGAGTGGAGCTAACCTACCGGACAAGCGGGAAACTTGTTCAACCTCCGACGCCTGCAGACCATAGGACCATAAGACCACAGGACATAGGAGCAGAATTAGGCCACTCGGCCCATCGAGTCTGCTCCGCCATTCAATCATGGCTGATATTTTCTCATCCCCATTCTCCTGCCTTCTCCCCTGACCCCCTTATTAATCACGAACCTATCTGTCTCTGTCTTAAAGACACTCAGTGATTTGGCCTCCACAGCCTTCTGCGGCAAAGAGTTCCACAGATTCACCAACCCTCCGGCTGAAGAAATCCCTCCTCTGTTTTAAAGGATCGTCCCTTTAGTCTGAGATTGTGCCCTCTGCTTCTAGTCTTTCCGACAAGTGGAAACATCCTCTCCACGTCCACTCTATCCAGGCCTCGCAGCATTCTGTAAGTTTCAATAAGATCCCCCCCTCATCCTAAACTTCAGTGAGTACAGACCCAGAGTCCTCAACCGTTCCTCAGCTTGGCTGTGGAAAATCGCTTACTTGCAATCTTGTTCCTCAATATCAGTATTTTCAAGCAGAATGCAAGGTTAACTGGCTGCATCCTGTTGCACTCCCACTCACTTTGCATCATCAGGGAATTGACTGGGAGATGTTACTGAACTTGACCGCGCAAGGGATTTATATCAGACACAGATCATTGACCCAGATGACTCACATTTAACTGGGCAAACTAATCAGCTTGTTTAAATTCTGGCACAGTAACTATGAGGGGCACAATCTGCTGACGTTGCCAACTCCATTGGCAGTTAACTCTAATATGAATTACCACCTGCACCAAAATAGAAAAGGAAAAAAAAAAAAATCACAGGAAGAGTTAAATAACATTTAAAAAGTGGACTGCCCTGAACCAGAATGGGGCTGAGATTGCATGGGGGTTCCACTGGTGTCCTTCCAGTGCTCCAGTGGAATCCCAAAGCGAAACAGCCGGAATTATTATTTCCACTGACTCTCGGGGTTCCATCAGTCACCATCTAATCTTACATCAGCAGGCCTGTGGAATCTGAGCTTCAGTGTTATAGGATCGGAATCCCCGCCAACTGGACTTTTATTAAATATAAAACCCCAAAAGCTTCATGGAAAACATCCTCTCCACGTCCACGCTATCCAGGCCTCGCAGTATCCTGTAAGTTTCAATAAGATCCCCTCCCTCATCCTTCTAAACTCCAACGAGTACAGACCCAGAGTCCTCAACCGTTCCTCATACGACAAGCTCTTCATTTCCGGGGGATCATTCTTTGTTTTTGTTTTTGTTTTTAATAAATGTAAATTACCCAATTCATTTTTTTCCAATTAAGGGGCAATTTAGCGCGGCCAATCCACCTCACCCTGCACATCTTTGGGTTGTGGGGGCGAAACCCACGCAGACACGGGGGAGAATGTGCAAACTCCACACGGACAGTGACCCAGAGCCGGGATCGAACCTGGAATCTCGGCGCCATGAGGCAGCAGTGCTAACCCACTGCGCCACCGTACTGCCCCCAGGGATCATTCTTGTGAACTTCCTCCGGACCCTTTCCAAGGCCCAGCACGTCCTTCCTCAGATACCAGAACTAAGGCCACCCCGACCCCTGTCATCGAGCTGGCCATACGCAGACGGCGCCTGTGCGGGCGCACCTTCAGAGGCTGAGCTACCAACCATCACCGGGGCACATGAGAGAATGGGCCTCAGACTAAACATCCAGAAAACAAAGGTTGTCCACCAGCCCGCTCCTGCCCACTGACCATCAAAGATCCACCGTGAGACCCTGGACAACGTGGACCATTTCCCCGTACCTCGGGAGCCTCCTCTCGGCGCGAGCAGACATTGACGACGGAATCCAGCACCGACTCCAGAACGGTGTTCGAAGGCCGAGACGTCAAACCCAGCACCAAGCTCATGGTGGGCAGAGCAGCCCTGGCCCCCGCCCTCCTGTGTGCATCAGAAGCATGGACCATGTACAGCAGGCACCTCAAATCCTTGGAGAGATATCACCAGCGTTGCCTCCGCAAAATCTTGCAAATCCGCTGGCAGGATAGATGTACCAACGTGAGTGTCCTCTCCCAGGCCAATATCCCCAGTATCGAGGCACTGGTCGCGTTCGACCAGCTGCGGTGGGCGCATGCCCGACACAAGGCATTGCCCGCATGCCCGACACAAGGCTCCCGAAAGACGTGCTCTACTCCGAGCTCTGCGATGGCAAGCGATCGCTCGGGGGGGGGGGGGACAGAGGAAACGCTACAAGGACACTCTCTAAATAATTGCAACATCCCCACCGACACGTGGGAATCGCTTCCCTTAGAACGCACGAACTGGAGGAAAAGCATCGACGAAGACGCCAATCACCTCGAGCGTCGCAGGGTGGAGCTCGCGGGGGCCAAGCTTCAACCGGAAAGAGTGCGCAGGTCCCACCTACCCACCTCATCAAACCCCCCCCCCCCCCCCGCCAAACCCGTGGCAGACTCCGCAGATCCAGGACTTGACTGTTCGGTCACCGGAGAACCCAGCCCCCCCGGAGTGGAAGCAAGTCTCCCTTGACCCTGAGGGACTGCCCAAGAGCAGAGAAGAGAGATTGTTTGTAGACGTTGGGTTAATGGGGTTTTGTTGACATTGAAAGGGTTTCCCAGGGTCAATTATCGCCTTTTCAGACGGGCTACCTGACCCCATCCTCACTCCAGATGTGGTCGAGCCGAGGTTTTCTCGGGTTGAAGCATCGCGACCTCCTTCCCATCGAATTGCCGATAAGCCAAGTTCGTGTCAATTGAGAGAGGCGGATACTCAGCGAGACCTCGGTGTCCTCGTGCATCAGTCGCTGAAAGTAAGCGGCAGGTACATCCGGCAGTAAAGAAGGTAAATGTTGGCCTTCATAGCGAGAGGATTGGAGTATCGGAATAGGGATGTTTTACTGCGATTGTATAGGGCGTTGGTGGGGCCACACCTGGATTATTGTGGGCAGTTCTGGTGTCCTTATCTGAGGAAGGATGTTCTTGCGATGGAGGGAGTGCTCGAAGGTTGATTTCTGGGACGGCGGGACTCTCATAGGAGGAGAGACTAAGTCGGTTCGGATTGTATTCATTGGAGTTTAGACGAGTGAGAGGGGATCTCATAAAATTCTAACAGGATTGGACAGGGTAGATTCAGAAAGAATGTTCCTGATGGTGGGGGAGTCCAGAACTAGGGGTCATAGTTTGAGGGTCAGGGGTAAACCTTTTAGGAACTGAGGTGAGGAGAGATTTCTTCACCCAGAGAGAGCGGTGAATCTGTGGAATTCACTCCCGCAGGACGTAGTTGAGGCCAAAACGTTGTCATTTCGAGAAGGAATGAGATTTGGCTCTTGGGGGGCTAAAGGGATCGAGGGATACGAGGGGAGGGAGGTGGGATCAGGGTATTGAACTCGATGATCAGCCATGATCAGAATGAACGGGGGAGCGGGCTCGAAGGGCCGAATGGCCTCCTCCTGCTTCTATTTTCTATGGCTATTTCTATGGCCCATTCGCCTATCACAGCCCGTCCTTGTTGAGTGACATCGGTTCGCGATCAAGCAACATGTTCATCGCATTCCAACCCTCCAAGCTGCTCTGATATCACCTCATGTAACCCGATGTCAATCTTTACTTTTTCTATTCTTTATTCTATCATTGGGGTGGGGGGGGGGGGGGGGGGGGGTCGCTGGGCCCATCCCTAATTGCCCTCGAACGGGTTGCCTCGCTCGGCCATTTTGGAGGGGCTGTTAGGATCGGCCACGTTGCTTTTTTTTTTAAATTTGGAGCGCCCAATTCATTTTTCCCAATTAAGGGGGCAATTTAGCGCGGCCAATCCACCTGCCCTGCACATCTTTGGGTTGTGGGGGCGAAACCCGCGCAGGCACGGGGGAGAATGTGCAAACTCCACACGGATAGTGACCCAGAGCCGGGATCCAACCTGGGACCTCGGCGCCGTGAGGCAGCAGTGCTGCTGTGTGCGCGTTCGTTGGGGGGGGGGGGGTCTGGAGTCACGTGTAGGCCAGACCGGGGTAAGGGCGGCAGATTTCCCCCCCTTTCCCTAAAGGGGGGCATTAGTGAACCAGATTAGCCCGTGGGGGGGGGGGGCGTCTGCATTACCACCGCCTCCAGCCGACGCGCTCCTGTGAATTTCCTTGGGGTGGTCCTTCGTGTCGAGGGTGCGGTTAGAAATACAAGTTCCCCTGGGGAGGGAGCACGCAGTGTCCGCCCGCACGATCGCGGCCTGCTTGAAGGTTGTCAGTTTCCTTTGAGACTTTCTTTATTCTGACGCAGTGTCCCTTTAACAGAGGAACAGGAGTCAGGCCACTCGGCCCATCGAGCCTGCTCCACCGCCCTCTGGCGATGGATAATCCCAAAGATTCGCAATCCTCTGTGTAAAGGGAGTGCCCCTTCCTATTGTCCCTCAATTTATTAATTGCCCTAATGGATGGCTCAAAGGGCTACACACAAGTTGTTGTTCTATTTGAGGTCTCTCGCTGTGAAGACCTGCCTTCCCTGAGCTTGTGAGATGATCTTGTTAATTTTAATCATCCATTTCCCTGGTCTCCTAACACCCTAATGGGGCCTCCACCGTCTCCAGCTCTCCCACATGGAGGTTTGGATCAATTTTTGGCCGCCCGTAGCCCATGTGGAGGGAGATAGAGAACCTCGTGGCACGGTGCAATGATAACAATCTCTCCCTCAATGCCAGGAGCTGGTCGTTGACTTCAGGGGGCAGAGTGTCCTCCACGCCCGTCTGCATTAACGGGGCCGAGGTGGAGATGGTCGACAGCTTAAACGTCCTGGGTGTGCACATCACCAACAATCTGTCCTGGTCCACCCGCGACAAGGCTACGACCAAGAAAGCCCAACAGCGCCTATACTTCCTCAGGAAACTAAGGAAATTCGGCATGTCCACATTAACTCTTACCAACTTTTACAGATGCACCATAGAAAGCATCCTATCGGGCTGCATCACAGCCTGGTATGGCAACTGCTCGGCCCAGGACCGCAGGAAACTTCAGAGAGTCGTGAACACCGCCCAGTCCATCACACGAACCTGCCTCCCATCCATTGACTCCATCTACACCTCCCGCTGCCTGGGGAAAGCGGGCAGCATAATCTTTTTTTCCAACTAAGGGGCAATTTAGCGTGGCCAATCCACCTACCCTGCACATCTTTCGATTGCGGGGGGGGGGGGTGAGGCCCACTCAGACATGGGGAGAACGTGCAAACTCCACACGGACAGTGACCCAGGGCCGGGATTCGAACCCGGGTCCTCAGCGCCGTAGTCCCAGTGTTAACCACTGCGCCCCCGGGGCAGCATAATCAAAGACCCCTCCCACCCGGCTTACTCACTCTTCCAACTTCTTCCATCGGGCGGGAGATACAGAAGTCTGAGAACACGCACGAACAGACTCAAAAACAGCTTCTTCCCCGCTGTTACCAGACTCCTAAACGACCCTCTTATGGACTGAATTGATCTCTCCACACATCCTCTCTACTTAGTACCACACTCTGTATGCTTCACCCGAAGCCTGTGTCTATATATTTACATTATGTTTCTATTGTATGTCCTCTGCTTTTCATGTACGGAGCGATCTGCCTGGACTGTAATCAGAACAATCTTTTTCACCGCACCTCGATATACGTGACAATAGATCTAAATCTCAATCTGTGAATGAACACTCAAGACCGGGAAACCACAAGGAGGCACGGGGAATTGCGATGCTCCATTTGGCCCTTTATTGAAATTACGGTTTCGAGACATTTGGGGGGTTTACAGGACGGGAGGTCTCGCTGGCGCCTACGGAACGCTCAGCCGCAATCTGACCCACTGACCGCCACGGCGAATCCAGCCGCCACTTCCCCTGCTCACAGCTCCGAACGATCGTCGGGGACTTTACAATTCGCAGGGTTCGCTCGATTGAGCACGTCCATTCCAGCCCTATCGACAGAGAGAGAGAGAGACTGACAGGCAAACCATTGAGAAGAAATGGGCAGATCTAGTTCACATTCCTGTTCCAGGATTAAATATTTTGTCAATATGTTGGAGACGCCCAGATCAGACATTGTAATCTGACTCCCCAGTCCATAATTCAAACACTCCCAGGATAGGTACAGCACGGGGTTAGATACAGAGTAAAGCTCCCTCGACATTGTCCCCATCAAACACTCCCAGGACAGGTACAGCACGGGGTTAGATACAGAGTAAAGCTCCCTCTACACTGTCCCCATCAAACACTCCCAGGACAGGTACAGCACGGGGTTAGATACAGAGTAAAGCTCCCTCTACACTGTCCTCATCAAACACTCCCAGGACAGGTACAGCACGGGGTTAGATACAGAGTAAAGCTCCCTCTACACTGTCCCCATCAAACACTCCCAGGACAGGTACAGCACGGGGTTAGATACAGAGTAAAGCTCCCTCTACACTGTCCCCATCAAACACTCCAGGACAGGTACAGCACGGGGTTAGATACAGAGTAAAGCTCCCTCTACACTGTCCCCATCAAACACTCCCAGGACAGGTACAGCACGGGGTTAGATACAGAGTAAAGCTCCCTCTACACTGTCCCCATCAAACACTCCCAGGACAGGTACAGCACGGGGTTAGATACAGAGTAAAGCTCCCTCTACACTGTCCCCATCAAACACTCCAGGACAGGTACAGCATGGGGTTAGATACAGAGTAAAGCTCCCTCTACACTGTCCCCATCAAACACTCCCAGGACAGGTACAGCACAGGGTTAGATACAGAATAAAGCTCCCTCCACACTGTCCCCATCAAACACTCCCAGCACAGGTACAGCACGGGGTTAGATACAGAGTAAAGCTCCCTCTACACTGTCCCCATCAAACACTCCCAGGACAGGTTACAGCCCGGGGTTAGATACAGAGTAAAGCTCCCTCTACACTGTCCCCATCAAACACTCCCAGGACAGGTACAGCACGGGGTTAGATACAGAGTAAAGCTCCCTCTACACTGTCCCCATCAAACACTCCCAGGACAGGTACAGCATGGGGTTAGATACAGAGTAAAGCTCCCTCTACACTGTCCCCATCAAACACTCCCAGGACAGGTACAGCACAGGGTTAGATACAGAATAAAGCTCCCTCCACACTGTCCCCATCAAACACTCCCAGGACAGGTACAGCACGGGGTTAGGTACAGAGTAAAGCTCCCTCTACACTGGCCCCATCAAACACTCCCAGGACAGGTACAGCACGGGGTTAGATACAGAGTAAAGCTCCCTCTACACTGTCCCCATCAAACACTCCCAGGACAGGTACAGCACGGGGTTAGATACAGAGTAAAGCTCCCTCCACACTGTCCCCATCAAACACTCCCAGGACAGGTACAGCACGGGGTTAGATACAGAGTAAAGCTCCCTCTACACTGTCCCCATCAAACACTCCCAGGACAGGTACAGCACGGGGTTAGATACAGAGTAAAGCTCCCTCTACACTGTCCCCATCAAACACTCCCAGGACAGGTACAGCACGGGGTTAGATACAGAGTAAAGCTCCCTCTACACTGTCCCCATCAAACACTCCCAGGACAGGTACAGCAGGGGTTAGATAGACGTGTTTGGAGCACCGTTGACTCTCCCTCACTGCGAAGTGAGTAGTTTTGAAGTGTAGTTACTGCTATAATTGAGGAATGTCTCAGCCACAATGTTGACAACAAACCCCAACAAACACTCTGCTGATGTCCAGATAATCCATGGGACCTTCCACCTCCAGGCCAGATGGGGCCTCAGTCTGAAGCCTGATTCTAAAGGCAGTGCAGCACTCCCTCAGTATGGCCCTGACGCATCAGCCTTCAATTTGTCGTTGCGACTTGTGCTGTGGGCCGGTTGAGGAGCGGGGCAGGGGGGGTGGGGGGTGGCGGGTCCTGCCAACTGAGTGACGGTGGACAGGGGTCTGCCCACGGGCGGGATGCTCCGTTTCAGCCCTCATTCCAGCCACGGAGATGGCAGCCCCGTTTCGCCGACGCGGAGCTCGAGACCCGGCAGGACGCCACGGAGGAAAGGCGGGACGCCCTGTTCCCAAGGGGTGGGACGGAGGCTGCCCCCGCCCCCCGCCCCCCCCCCCCCCGCACACCGTGCCTGAGTGCCGTGGGCCCCACTTTCAGCACTGCGGCACAGTGGTCAGCACTGCTGCCTCACGGCGCCGAGGTCCCAGATTCGATCCCGGCTCTGGGTCACTGTCCGTGTGGAGTTTGCACATCCTCCCCGGGTCTGCGTGGGTTTCGCCCCCCCCCCCCCCACAACCCAAAAACATGTGCATTTTTTTAAACAAGCAGTGCCGTAAAAATGTGCACGGTCTCCTCGGGGCGGCCAGGGTGAGTAACCAGCTCCATACCTCCGTCACCAATCCCTCCCCACCCCCGCCACATGGCAACCAAACCCCACATGCCGCCAGTCTACTCAAACCTCTTTGGTTTACAACGTGAGCTCTGGGAACAATGCCGTCCTTACAAAGTGGCCTCCCAGTTGTCCTCTGGATCTTGTCGTTTTTTTCGGAGTAACCACATGGCCACCAATTGTTCCCCAGCTCCGTCATTGTAGTACTGCCCAGCCCAAACTGTGACGCTGCCTGGAGTTGTAGAGGGAGGAAATTAGAAACAGCACAATTGTTAGGAGAAGGAGAAGCTCTGGCCTTGTGCAGATCAAACCAAACACTGGGGTTCCTGACTGGAGGATGCCAATTGTGAAGCAGAGATGGTGACGAGAATTTGTATCGCACCTCGGTTCCACCCCACGTGGAGTTCCCGCAAACAGCTCCGGTCGCCATGTTATAGAAAGGACATGGAGGCACTGGAGAAGGTGCAATGGTGGCCAGCACCGAGGCCTCACAGCTCCAGGGACACGGGTTCGATTCCGGCCTCAGGTGACTGTGCGGAGTCTGCACATTCTCCCCCCCCCGTGTCTGCGTGGGTCTCCTCCGGGTGCTCCGGTTTCCTCCCGCAGCCCAAAGTTGTGCAGGTTGGGTGGATTGGCCGTGCTAAATTGCCCCTTTGTGTCCAAAAATGTGCAGGTTGGGTGGATTGGCCGTGCTAAATTGCCCCTTTGTGTCCAAAGATGTGCAGGTTGGCTGGGGTTATGGGACTACAGGGGTAGGGCGGGGGGGAGTGGGCCTAGGTAGGATGCTCTTTCGGAAGGTCGGTGCAGACTCGATGGGCCGAATGGCCTCCTTCTGCAGTGTGGAGATTTTATGGGTTCGATTGAAGGTTGACAACACGAGTGGAATCGAGGACTTTGCCACAAATGATTCGATAGGCCGGGAGTTGTTTCTCCAGGAAGGGACGGGTTTACCTGGTGGAGGGTTTTGCCAGATCACTCGGTGCGTCCTCTGAGGCCTGGTCAGCGCCAGATTTCCCCTCCGCTCGTGTTTTTACACAGCTCTGGAGCTTCGCCTGTTTGGAACGGCACCTGTTGTCGGAGGCCTGAGGCCTTCCTCGCTGAGAGGAGGGTAGGAACCAGCTCCTCTCCTCATGACATTGTGGTGAATCTTCAGCAAGTAGCAGACCAAAAAGCTCAGAGATATTCAAACGGCTTTTCCGTTTGGGGGCGAGTGAGGTAAGTGGGTAAGGTGGGCAGAGTGGCGGGGTGGGCAGAGTGGCGGGGTGGGCAGAGTGGCAGAGTGACGGGGTGGCAGAGTGACGGGGTGGCAGAGTGACGGGGTGGCAGAGTGACGGGGTGGCAGAGTGACGGGGTGGCAGAGTGACCGGGTGGCAGAGTGACCGGGTGGCAGAGTGGCGGGGTGGCAGAGTGACGGGGTGGCAGAGTGACGGGCTGGCAGAGTGACGGGCTGGCAGAGTGACGGGGGTGGCGGGGTGGCAGAGTGACGGGGTGGCAGAGTGACGGGCTGGCAGAGTGACGGGGTGGCAGAGTGACGGGGTGGCAGAGTGACGGGGTGGCAGAGTGACGGGGTGGCAGAGTGACGGGCTGGCAGAGTGACGGGCTGGCAGAGTGACGGGCTGGCAGAGTGACGGGGTGGCAGAGTGACGGGGTGGCAGAGTGACGGGGTGGCAGAGTGGCGGGGTGGCAGAGTGGCCGGGTGGCAGAGTGGCCGGGTGGCAGAGTGGCCGGGTGGCAGAGTGGCCGGGGTGGCAGAGCGACGGGGGTGGCAGAGCGACGGGGTGGCAGAGCGACGGGGTGGCAGAGCGACGGGGTGGCAGAGCGGCGGGGTGGCAGAGCGGCGGTGGTGGCAGAGTGGCGGGGTGGCAGAGTGGTGGGGGTGCAGAGTGGCGGGGTGGCAGAGTGACGGGGTGGCAGAGTGACGGGGTGGCAGAGTGACGGGGGTGGCAGAGTGACCGGGTGACAGAGTGACCGGGTGGCAGAGTGGCGGGGTGGCAGAGTGACGGGGGTGGCAGAGTGACGGGGTGGCAGAGTGGGCGGGGTGGCAGAGTGGCGGGGTGGCAGAGTGGTGGGGTGGCAGAGTGGTGGGGTGGCAGAGTGACCGGGTGGCAGAAGCGACCGGGTGGCAGAGCGACACCGGGTGGCAGAGCGACCGGGTGGCAGAGTGACCGGGTGGCAGAGTGACGGGGTGGCAGAGTGACGGGGGTGGCAGAGTGACGGGGTGGCAGAGTGACCGGGTGGCAGAGTGACGGGGGTGGCAGAGTGACGGGGTGGCAGAGTGACGGGGTGGCAGAGTGGTGGGGTGGCAGAGTGGTGGGGTGGCAGAGCGACCGGGTGGCAGAGCGACCGGGTGGCAGAGCGACCGGGTGGCAGAGCGACCGGGTGGCAGAGCGACCGGGGTGGCAGAGCGACCGGGTGGCAGAGTGACCGGGTGGCAGAGTGACCGGGTGGCAGAGTGGCGGTGGTGGCAGAGTGGCGGGGTGGCAGAGTGGCGGGGTGGCAGAGTGACCGGGTGGCAGAGTGACCGGGTGGCAGAGTGACGGGGTGGCATAGTGACGGGGTGGCAGAGTGGCGGGGTGGCAGAGTGACGGGGTGGCAGAGTGACGGGGTGGCAGAGTGACCGGGTGACAGAGTGACCGGGTGGCAGAGTGGCGGGGTGGCAGAGTGACGGGGTGGCAGAGTGGCGGGGTGGCAGAGTGGCGGGGTGGCAGAGTGGTGGGGTGGCAGAGTGGTGGGGTGGCAGAGTGACCGGGTGGCAGAGCGACCGGGTGGCAGAGCGACCGGGTGGCAGAGCGACCGGGGTGGCAGAGTGACCGGGTGGCAGAGTGACGGGTGTGGCAGAGTGACGGGGTGGCAGAGTGACGGGGTGGCAGAGGTGACCGGGTGGCAGAGTGACGGGGTGCAGAGTGACGGGTGGCAGAGTGGTGGGGTGGCAGAGTGGTGGGGGTGCAGAGCGACCGGGTGGCAGAGCGACCGGGTGGCAGAGCGACCGGGTGGCAGAGCGACCGGTGGCAGAGCGACCGGGTGCAGAGCGACCGGGTGGCAGAGTGACCGGGGTGGCAGAGTGACCGGGTGGCAGAGTGGCGGGGTGGCAGAGTGGCGGGGTGGCAGAGTGGCGGGGTGGCAGAGTGACCGGGTGGCAGAGTGACCGGGTGGCAGAGTGACGGGGTGGCATAGTGACGGGGTGGCAGAGTGGCGGGGTGGCAGAGTGACGGGGTGGCAGAGTGACGGGGTGGCAGAGTGGTGGGGTGGTGGGGTGGCAGAGTGACGGGGTGGCAGAGTGGCAGAGTGACGGGGTGGCAGAGTGACGGGGTGGCGGGGTGGCAGAGTGACGGGGGTGGCAGAGTGACGGGGTGGCAGAGTGGCGGGGTGGCAGAGTGGCGGGATGGCAGAGTGGCGGGGTGGCAGAGTGGCGGGGTGGCAGAGTGGCGGGGTGGCAGAGTGGCGGGCTGGCAGAGTGACGGGCTGGCAGAGCGACGGGGTGGCAGAGCGACCGGGTGGCAGAGCGACCGGGTGGCAGAGCGACGGGGTGGCAGAGCGGCGGGGTGGCAGAGTGGCGGGGTGGCAGAGTGACGGGGTGGCAGAGTGACGGGGTGGGCAGAGTGCGGGGTGGCAGAGTGGCGGGGTGGCAGAGTGGCGGGGGTGGCAGAGTGGCGGGGGTGGCAGAGTGGCGGGGTGGCAGAGTGGCGGGGTGGCAGAGTGGCGGGGTGGCAGAGTGGCGGGGGTGGCAGAGTGGCGGGGTGGCAGAGTGGCGGTGGCAGAGTGGCGGGTTGGCAGAGCGACGGGGTGGCAGAGCGACGGGGTGGCAGAGCGACGGGGTGGGCAGAGCGACCGGGTGGCAGAGCGGCGGGGTGGCAGAGCGACGGAGGTGGCAGAGCGACGGGGGTGGCAGAGCGGCGGAGGTGGCAGAGTGACGGGGTGGCAGAGTGGCGGGGTGGCAGAGTGCGGGGTGGCAGAGTGGCGGGGTGGCAGAGTGGCGGGGTGGCAGAGTGGCGGGGGGGGCAGAGTGGCGGGGTGATGAGCTCAGGTCAGGTTGCGTGAGGGAGTGTCAGCGCGTTGGGGGGGGGGTGGAGGGTCAGAAGGGGTTGGCGGGGTCTGGGGAGGGGCAGCACGGTAGCATTGTGGATAGCACAATTGCTTCACAGCTCCAGGGTCCCAGGTTCGATTCCCCGCTGGGTCACTGTCTGTGCGGAGTCTGCACATCCTCCCCGTGTGTGCGTGGGTTTCCTCCGGGTGCTCCGGTTTTCTCCCGCAGTCCAAAGATGTGCAGGTTAGGTGGATTGGCCATGATATATTGCCCTTAGTGTCCAAAATTGCCCTTAGTGTTGGGTGGGGTTACTGGGTTATGGGGATAGGGTGGAGGTGTTGTCCTTGGGTAGGGAGCTCTTTCAAGGGCCAGTGCAGACTCGATGGCCGAATGGCCTCCTTCTGCACTGTAAATTCTATGATAATCTATTAAAGGTATGGAGTTCAGTGTTGTGGAGCCTGCCCTGCCCAAGACCGCAGGAAACTACAAACAGTCGTGAATGTAGCCCAGTCCGTCACGCAAACCGGCCTCCCACCCATCGAGTCTGTCTACAATTCCTGCTGCCTCGGGGAAAGGCAGCCAGCATAATTAAGGACCCCACGCACCCCGGACATACTCTCTTCCACCTTCTTCGTCAGGAAAAAGATCAAGTTTGAGGTCACGTACCAACCGTCTCAAGAACAGCTTCTTCCCTGCTGCCACCAGACTTTTGACTGGACCCACCTCGTATGAAGTTGATCTTTTCTCTACACCTTGTGAGGTACCCTCAATAACGAAGCTTAGAGATTAAACTGTAAAGAAGGCTTTATTAGACTAAGAACTATGTTAGAGCTGAGACGTGTGCTGACTGCTACACAGCCCACGAGGCAGCCCTTTATATACGGCTCACAGATGGGCGGAGCCAGAGGCGGAGTCCCCAGGGTTCCAAGCCCGGTCTTAAAGGGGACATCACCTTACATGATGACAAGGCAGTAACCGTTCACCACACCTTGCTATGGCTGTAACATTATATTCTGTAGCCTCTCCTTCCTTTCCTATGTACGTTATGCGTTGTTTGTACAGCATGCAAGAAACAATACCTTTCACTGTGACAATAATAAATCAAATCAAATCACAATCAAAGGGGGAGATCAGTGTGGCTGGGGTGGACTAGGTGGGGTGCCAGGGTGGTCAGTTTTAGAATTACCCGGAGTTGATACAATTTATCCCTAGCTGACATTTCCAGGTGATTAAGACAGAACTGTTCGCAGTCTCTGACTAACTCAGACTTGGGAGATGTTTCCGGAAGGTTCCGGATACAGGGGGGGGGGGGGGGGGGGGCTACCCATTGGAAATTTAAATGCCTCTTGACAATTCTCGCAAAGTCCTCGCGCGGGGGGGGGGGGGCTTCCAAGGGGTCCCCAGCCCAGTCTCCGGGTACGACCATCCGTAGCCTGGGCGATCTGGGCATGTGGAAGGGCCAATTCGGCAGACGCAGAAGGAGAGGGTTTCCAGTAGGGGGCAGACCATCAAATAAGACAGTGACGAATGAATCCAATCGGGGAATTGAGGAAAAACCTCTTTCCATCGAATCCCCAGGGGGGTAGAAGGAGACCATTCGGCCCATCGTCTCTGCACCGACCCTCGGAAAGAGCACCGTACCTAGGCCAATCTTCTGCCCTATCCCCGTAACCCCATCTTAATTTTGATTTGATTTGATTTATTGTCACATGTACCGGAGTACAGTGAAAAGTATTTTTCTGTGGCCGAGGGAACGTACACAGTATGTACATAGTAGACAAAAAGAATAAGCGACAGAGAACATTGACAAACGTCACATCGACAAACAGTGATTGGTTACAGTGCGGAACAAGGGACCAAACAAAGCAAAATACATGAGCAAGAGCAGCATAGGGCGTCGTGAATAGTGTTCTTACAGAGAACAGGTCAGTTCGAGGGGGAGTCGTTGAGGAGTCTAGTAGCTGTGGGGAAGAAACTGTTCCTTTGGACACGAAGGACAATTTAGCACGGCCAATCCATCTAACCTGCACATCTTTGGACTGTGGGAGGAAACCGGAGCACCCGGAGGAAACCCACGCAGACACGGGGAGAACGTGCAGACTCCGCACAGTCACCCAAAGTCGTAATTCTACACAGGTCCCTGGCGCTGTGCCGCAGCGACGCTGACCGCCATGCCACCCACTATTTGCCCGATAATTCTTTACCCTGAGAGTGGGGCGAATGTGGGACTCAGGGCAGCACGTGGTGCAGTGGTTAGCGCTGGGACTGCGGCGCTGAGGACCCGGGTTCGAATCCCGGCCCTGGGTCACCGTTCGTGTGGAGTTTTTGCGTTCTCCCCGTGTTTGCTTGGGTTGCACCCCCACAACCCAAAAGATGTGCACGTTAGGTGGCTTGGCCACGCTAAATTGCCCCGTAATTGGGAAACAAATATATAATTGGGTGCTCTAAACTTATTTTACAAATAAGAATGTGGGACTCGCTCTCACAGGGAGTGGGGGAGAATGTGGGACTCGCTCCCATAGGGAGTGGGGAGATTGTGGAACTCGCTCCCACAGGGAGTGGGGGAGAATGTGGGACAAGCTCCCACAGGGAGTGGGGAGAATGTGGGACTCGCTCCCACAGGGAGTGGGGGAGAATGTGGGACTCGCTCCCACAGGGAGTGGGGGAGAACGTGGGACTCGCTCCCACAGGGAGTGGGGGAGAATGTGGAACTCGCTCCCACGGGGAGTGGGGGAGGAATGTGGGACTCGCTCCCACGGGGAGTGGGGAGAATGTGGAACTCGCTCCCACAGGGAGTGGGGGAGAATGTGGGACTCGCTCCCACAGGGAGTGGGGGAGAATGTGGGGCTCGCTCCCGCAGGGAGTGGGGGAGAATGTGGGACTCGCTCCCGCAGGGAGTGGGGGAGAATGTGGGACTCGCTCCCACAGGGAATGGGGGGAATGTGGGACTCGCTCTCACAGGGAGTGGGGGGAATGTGGGGCTCGCTCCCGCAGGGAGTGGGGGAGAATGTGGGACTCGCTCCCGCAGGGAGTGGGGGGGAATGTGGGACTCGCTCCCACAGGGAATGGGGAATGTGGGACTCGCTCCCACAGGGAGTGGGGGAGAATATGGAACTCGTTCCACAGGGAGAGGGGGGAATGTGGGACTCGCTCCCACAGGGAGTGGGGAGAATGTGGAACTCGCTCCCACAGGGAGTGGGGGGAATGTGGGACTCTCTCCCACAGGGAGATAGAGGAATAGAAGGATCTGGAGATGGGGGTGAGTCACTTTGCTCCCACTGGAGGCGAGGTTGGTGAAACTACCAGAGCGAAAGTTAGAAGGGGAGTGAGCCGGGGTGAGTTTGGAATGACAGCAATCAGGAACACAGCCCTTCCGCTAAATAAATCCTTCGCATTACCAATGGCCCACTTCACCACAAACCCAAAGGTTGGGTGGGTGAGATCTTGCTGGAATCCAACAATGTCTCCTCGTGCAACCGTTCCACTCGCTGACACTACCGACTTGTAGGAACCACCGATAAAGCCAGCGTCGCTCACGTTGATCCACATGATGGACCCGAGTTCGTTGGTCCAACATCCAGCCAGCGACATATCCTGATAGAGACACCAGATTGTTAGCCATCGTCGACCCGGCCGAGATAAAGGACGATCGTGCGTTTCTAGAGCGCCTTCCGTGATCTCAGAACCGCCCCCAAACATGCCTTGGAACCCAGGACGTACTTGCCTCAGAGAGCATTACGGGAAAACGCGGCAGCCCGTCTCCGCACAGCAAACTCCCACTAAACGTCACAATGACCGATTCTGAGCAAGGGTCAGACCCGCTCGAGCAGCGTATCCCGTGTGGTCTGACGCCATGTTCCCGCAGATACTATATTCCCTGTTCAAACCTCCTGTTGCGTTACGTACTCTGGGATAACACGGGCTGCAACCCGATGCAGCTTTGACCAAAAGATGCTCCAGACGTTGAAGTAAGTTCAATGTGATTTATTGAAGCATTAGCACAGTTCTCTAGGAGTTCGACTCTCCTGCTAATCTTGCAATGGTAACTCAGTCTAACTAACCAGTCTGCTCTAAGCCACATGGTGGGTGTGATGCTTTTGATCTGCCCCTGTCCTACTCTCGAAGTGTCGCCTGTGGAAAGAGGCAGAGCATGTGTGCCCTGTCCTTATATACGGGTTGTGTACTGCCCCCTTGTGGTAGTGTCACCTCTGGGTGTCTTGACTGCCCATTGGTCGTGTCCTATTCTATGTGTTGATTAGCTGTATGTCTGCATGTCATGACGCCTCTGGTGCTCCCTCTAGTGTTTACTTAGTTGTAGTGTATTTACATTAACCCCTTGTGTATTTACAGTGATGCATATCACCACACCTCCATCACCTGGTGACCCTCGATCAGAATACTGGGCTGAGACGGTCAGGCTGCACCTGAATGTGGCCACTGAACTTCACAGAGTCACCAACTCGGGGAGATTTTCCTTCTTTTTCTTAAGCTGGGGGGCTCATTGCCCGAGATTTAAGCTCTCTGTGATGGCAAATCGGGAGGACTTCCCTCTCGATGTAACGTCCCCCCCCCCACCCGGTCCTGGTTCCCCCCCACCCCCGTCTCCTCACCAAGGTACCAGCACACCACACTGACCCCGGAGGGAGCGTCACTCTGAGGGTCATTGGCCACATGAGCGACTTGCACCATTTGGGGGTCTCCCGCAATTCCTTGATCTTTAGCTTACCGTTTCGGCAGGGGCAAGTCAGATTCATTCCCCCCCTGGCCCTCCTCTCTAACCCGGGGATCACAGGGCAGTGATCAGGAATCCTGACCGATTCACCCTCTCTCTCTCTAACCCGGGGATCACCGGACAGTGATCAGGAATCCTGACCGATTCACCCTCTCTCTCTCTAACCCGGGGATCACCGGACAGTGATCAGGAATCCTGTCCGATTCACCCTCTCTCTCTCTAACCCGGGGATCACAGGACAGTGATCAGGAATCCTGACCGATTCACCCTCTCTCTCTCTAACCCGGGGATCACCGGACAGTGATCAGGAATCCTGTCCGATTCACCCTCTCTCTCTCTAACCCGGGGATCACAGGACAGTGATCAGGAATCCTGGTCGATTCACTCTCTCTCTCTCTCTCTCTCTCTCTCTCTAACCCGGGGATCACAGGACAGTGATCAGGAATCCTGGTCGATTCACCCTCTCTCTCTCTCTAACCCGGGGATCACAGGACAGTGATCAGGAATCCTGTCCGATTCACTCTCTCTCTCTCTAACCCGGGGATCACAGGACAGTGATCAGGAATCCTGTCCGATTCACCCTCTCTCTCTCTAACCCGGGGATCACCGGACAGTGATCAGGAATCCTGGTCGATTCATCCTCTCTCTCTCTCTCTCTCTAACCCGGGGATCACAGGACAGTGATCAGGAATCCTGTCCGATTCACCCTCTCTCTCTCTAACCCGGGGATCACAGGACAGTGATCAGGAATCCTGGTCGATTCACCCTCTCTCTCTCTCTCTCTAACCCGGGGATCACAGGACAGTGATCAGGAATCCTGTCCGATTCACTCTCTCTCTCTCTAACCCGGGGATCACAGGACAGTGATCAGGAATCCTGTCCGATTCACCCTCTCTCTCTCTAACCCGGGGATCACCGGACAGTGATCAGGAATCCTGGTCGATTCACCCTCTCTCTCTCTCTCTCTAACCCGGGGATCACAGGACAGTGATCAGGAATCCTGTCCGATTCACCCTCTCTCTCTCTAACCCGGGGATCACCGGACAGTGATCAGGAATCCTGGTCGATTCACCCTCTCTCTCTCTCTCTCTCTAACCCGGGGATCACAGGACAGTGATCAGGAATCCTGTCCAATTCACCCTCTCTCTCTCTAACCCGGGGATCACAGGACAGTGATCAGGAATCCTGATCGATTCACTCTCTCTCTCTCTCTCTCTAACCCGGGGATCACAGGATAGTGATCAGGAATCCTGTCCGATTCACCCTCTCTCTGTCTAACCCGGGGATCACAGGATAGTGATCAGGAATCCTGTCCGATTCACTCTCTCTCTCTCTCTCTCTCTCTAACCCGGGGATCACAGGATAGTGATCAGGAATCCTGTCCGATTCACTCTCTCTCTCTCTCTCTCTAACCCGGGGATCACAGGACAGTGATCAGGAATCCTGATCGATTCACCCTCTCTCTCTCTAACCCGGGGATCACAGGACAGTGATCAGGAATCCTGTCCGATTCACTCTCTCTCTCTCTAACCCGGGGATTACAGGATAGTGATCAGGAATCCTGTCCGATTCACCCTCTCTCTCTCTCTCTCTCTAACCCGGGGATCACAGGACAGTGATCAGGAATCCTGGTCGATTCACCCTCTCTCTCTCTAACCCGGGGATCACAGGACAGTGATCAGGAATCCTGGTCGATTCACCCTCTCTCTCTCTCTCTGTCTAACCTGGGGATCACAGGACAGTGATCAGGAATCCTGACCGATTCACCCTCTCTCTCTCTAACCCGGGGATCACAGGATAGTGATCAGGAATCCTGTCCGATTCACCCTCTCTCTGTCTAACCCGGGGATCACAGGATAGTGATCAGGAATCCTGTCCGATTCACTCTCTCTCTCTCTCTCTCTAACCCGGGGATCACAGGACAGAGATCAGGAATCCTAGTCGATTCACCCTCTCCCTCTCTCTAACTCTGGGATCACAGGATAGTGATCCGGAATCCTGATCGATTCACTCTCTCTCTCTCTCTCTCTCTCTCTCTAACCTGGGATCACAGGATAGTGATCAGGAATCCTTATCGATTCACTCTCTCTCTCTCTCTCTCTAACTCTAGGGTCACAGGATAATGATCAGGAATCCTGATCGATTCACCCTCTCTCTCTCTCTCTAACTCTGGGATCACAGGCTAGTGATCAGGAATCGTGATCGATTCACTCTCTCCTCTCCCTGGGATCACAGGACAGTGATCAGGAATCCTAGTCGATTCACCCTCTCTCTCTCTCTCTCTAACCCTGGATCACCGGACAGTGATCAGGAATCCTGTCCGATTCACCCTCTCTCTCTCTAACCCGGGGATCACCGGACAGTGATCAGGAATCCTGTCCGATTCACCCTCTCTCTCTCTAACCCGGGGATCACCGGACAGTGATCAGGAATCCTGGTCGATTCACCCTCTCTCTCTCTCTCTCTCTAACCCGGGGATCACAGGACAGTGATCAGGAATCCTGTCCAATTCACCCTCTCTCTCTCTAACCCGGGGATCACAGGACAGTGATCAGGAATCCTGATCGATTCACTCTCTCTCTCTCTCTCTCTAACCCGGGGATCACAGGATAGTGATCAGGAATCCTGTCCGATTCACCCTCTCTCTGTCTAACCCGGGGATCACAGGATAGTGATCAGGAATCCTGTCCGATTCACTCTCTCTCTCTCTCTCTCTCTCTAACCCGGGGATCACAGGATAGTGATCAGGAATCCTGTCCGATTCACTCTCTCTCTCTCTCTCTCTAACCCGGGGATCACAGGACAGTGATCAGGAATCCTGATCGATTCACCCTCTCTCTCTCTAACCCGGGGATCACAGGACAGTGATCAGGAATCCTGTCCGATTCACTCTCTCTCTCTCTAACCCGGGGATTACAGGATAGTGATCAGGAATCCTGTCCGATTCACCCTCTCTCTCTCTCTCTCTCTAACCCGGGGATCACAGGACAGTGATCAGGAATCCTGGTCGATTCACCCTCTCTCTCTCTAACCCGGGGATCACAGGACAGTGATCAGGAATCCTGGTCGATTCACCCTCTCTCTCTCTCTCTGTCTAACCTGGGGATCACAGGACAGTGATCAGGAATCCTGACCGATTCACCCTCTCTCTCTCTAACCCGGGGATCACAGGATAGTGATCAGGAATCCTGTCCGATTCACCCTCTCTCTGTCTAACCCGGGGATCACAGGATAGTGATCAGGAATCCTGTCCGATTCACTCTCTCTCTCTCTCTCTCTAACCCGGGGATCACAGGACAGAGATCAGGAATCCTAGTCGATTCACCCTCTCCCTCTCTCTAACTCTGGGATCACAGGATAGTGATCCGGAATCCTGATCGATTCACTCTCTCTCTCTCTCTCTCTCTCTCTCTAACCTGGGATCACAGGATAGTGATCAGGAATCCTTATCGATTCACTCTCTCTCTCTCTCTCTCTAACTCTGGGATCACAGGCTAGTGATCAGGAATCGTGATCGATTCACTCTCTCCTCTCCCTGGGATCACAGGACAGTGATCAGGAATCCTAGTCGATTCACCCTCTCTCTCTCTCTCTCTAACCCTGGATCACCGGACAGTGATCAGGAATCCTGTCCGATTCACCCTCTCTCTCTCTAACCCGGGGATCACCGGACAGTGATCAGGAATCCTGTCCGATTCACCCTCTCTCTCTCTAACCCGGGGATCACCGGACAGTGATCAGGAATCCTGTCCGATTCACCCTCTCTCTCTCTCTCTCTAACCCTGGTGATCAGGAATACTTTAATAAAAAAATTTAGAGAACCCAATTCATTTTTTCCAATTAAATGCCAATTTAGCCTGGCCAATCCACCTACCCTGCACAATTTGGGTTGTGGGGGCGAAACCCACGCAGACACGGGGAGAATGTGCAAACTCCACACGGACAGTGACCCAGAGCCGGGATCGAACCTGGGACCTCGGCGCCGTGAGGCGGCAGTGCTCACCACTGCGCCACCGTGCTGCCCTGTGATCAGGAATCCTGACCGATCACCCGCTCCCTCCCTGTAAGCCTGGGGTCACAGGACAGTGATCAGGAATCCTGTCCGATTCACCCTCTCTCTGCCTAACCCGGGGATCACAGGACAGTGATCAGGAATCCTGACTGATCACCCTCTCCCTCTCTCTCTCTAAGCCTGGGGTCACAGGACAGTGATCAGGACTGAGCGCCGAAGTAGGCCATTCGGCCCATCGAGTCTGCTCCGCCATTCCATCACGGCTGCTCTGATACAACCCTCAATCCCACCTGTCCCGCCGTCTCCCCGCGACCCTCGCTTCCCTTGAGCAGGAGCAGGAACCCTGGCCGAATTCTATAATTCGGGGCTGGTTTAGCACAGGGCTAAATAGCTGGCTTTTAAAGCGGACCAGGGCAGGCCAGCAGCGTGGGTTCAATTCCCGTACCAGCCTCCCCGGTGTGGCGACTAGGGGCTTTTCACAGCAACTTCATTTGAAGCCTACTTGTGACAATAAACGATTTTCATTTCATAACCCAGAGACAAATTCTAACCGGCTTACTCCCCCCCGCTTCCCTCCAGGGACTAATTCTCCCCGGACTCACCAATCCCGCAGTCGGTACGCCGATGGTGCACACTGATAGCATGGTAGCCAATCGCAACAATCCGCCCTGCATGCTGCCGGGCTCGGTGCTGCCCCTCTCACTCTGCTGCCGAGCTCGGTGCTGCCCCTCTCACTCTGCTGCCGGGCTCGGTGCTGCCCCTCTCACTCTGCTGTCGAGCTCGGTGCTGCCCCTCTCACTCTGCTGTCGGGCTCGGTGCTGCCCCTCTCACTCTGCTGTCGGGCTCGGTGCTGCCCCTCTCACTCTGCTGTCGGGCGTGGTGCTGCCCCTCTCACTCTGCTGTCGGGCTCGGTGCTGCCCCTCTCACTCTGCTGCCGAGCTCGGTGCTGCCCCTCTCACTCTGCTGTCGGGCTCGGTGCTGCCCCTCTCACTCTGCTGTCGGGCTCGGTGCTGCCCCTCTCACTCTGCTGCCGGGCTCGGTGCTGCCCCTCTCACTCTGCTGCCGAGCTCGGTGCTGCCCCTCTCACTCTGCTGCCGGGCTCGGTGCTGCCCCTCTCACTCTGCTGCCGAGCTCGGTGCTGCCCCTCTCACTCTGCTGCCGGGCTCGGTGCTGCCCCTCTCACTCTGCTGCCGGGCTCGGTGCTGCCCCTCTCACTCTGCTGCCGGGCTCGGTGCTGCCCCTCTCACTCTGCTGTCGGGCTCGGTGCTGCCCCTCTCACTCTGCTGTCGGGCTCGGTGCTGCCCCTCTCACTCTGCTGCCGAGCTCGGTGCTGCCCCTCTCTGCTGTCGGGCTCGGTGCTGCCCCTCTCACTCTGCTGCCGGGCTCGGTGCTGCCCCTCTCACTCTGCTGCCGAGCTCGGTGCTGCCCCTCTCACTCTGCTGCCGGGCTCGGTGCTGCCCCTCTCACTCTGCTGTCGAGCTCGGTGCTGCCCCTCTCACTCTGCTGTCGGGCTCGGTGCTGCCCCTCTCACTCTGCTGTCGGGCTCGGTGCTGCCCCTCTCACTCTGCTGTCGGGCGTGGTGCTGCCCCTCTCACTCTGCTGTCGGGCTCGGTGCTGCCCCTCTCACTCTGCTGCCGAGCTCGGTGCTGCCCCTCTCACTCTGCTGTCGGGCTCGGTGCTGCCCCTCTCACTCTGCTGTCGGGCTCGGTGCTGCCCCTCTCACTCTGCTGCCGGGCTCGGTGCTGCCCCTCTCACTCTGCTGTCGAGCTCGGTGCTGCCCCTCTCACTCTGCTGTCGGGCTCGGTGCTGCCCCTCTCACTCTGCTGCCGAGCTCGGTGCTGCCCCTCTCACTCTGCTGCCGAGCTCGGTGCTGCCCCTCTCACTCTGCTGCCGGGCTCGGTGCTGCCCCTCTCACTCTGCTGCCGGGCTCGGTGCTGCCCCTCTCACTCTGCTGCCGAGCTCGGTGCTGCCCCTCTCACTCTGCTGCCGGGCTCGGTGCTGCCCCTCTCACTCTGCTGCCGGGCTCGGTGCTGCCCCTCTCACTCTGCTGTCGGGCTCGGTGCTGCCCCTCTCACTCTGCTGCCGAGCTCGGTGCTGCCCCTCTCACTCTGCTGCCGGGCTCGGTGCTGCCTCTCTCACTCTGCTGCCGGGCTCGGTGCTGCCCCTCTCACTCTGCTGTCGGGCTCGGTGCTGCCCCTCTCACTCTGCTGTCGGGCTCGGTGCTGCCCCTCTCACTCTGCTGTCGGGCTCGGTGCTGCCCCTCTCACTCTGCTGCCGGGCTCGGTGCTGCCCCTCTCACTCTGCTGTCGGGCTCGGTGCTGCCCCTCTCACTCTGCTGTCGGGCTCGGTGCTGCCCCTCTCACTCTGCTGCCGGGCTCGGTGCTGCCCCTCTCACTCTGCTGTCGGGCTCGGTGCTGCCCCTCTCCCTCTGCTGCCGGGCTCGGTGCTGCCCCTCTCACTCTGCTGCCGGGCTCGGTGCTGCCCCTCTCACTCTGCTGTCGGGCTCGGTGCTGCCCCTCTCACTCTGCTGTCGGGCTCGGTGCTGCCCCTCTCCCTCTGCTGCCGGGCTCGGTGCTGCCCCTCTCACTCTGCTGTCGGGCTCGGTGCTGCCCCTCTCACTCTGCTGTCGGGCTCGGTGCTGCCCCTCTCACTCTGCTGTCGGGCTCGGTGCTGCCCCTCTCACTCTGCTGTCGGGCTCGGTGCTGCCCCTCTCACTCTGCTGCCGGGCTCGGTGCTGCCCCTCTCACTCTGCTGCCGGGCTCGGTGCTGCCCCTCTCACTCTGCTGCCGGGCTCGGTGCTGCCCCTCTCACTCTGCTGTCGGGCTCGGTGCTGCCCCTCTCACTCTGCTGCCGAGCTCGGTGCTGCCCCTCTCACTCTGCTGTCGGGCTCGGTGCTGCCCCTCTCACTCTGCTGTCGGGCTCGGTGCTGCCCCTCTCACTCTGCTGTCGGGCTCGGTGCTGCCCCTCTCACTCTGCTGTCGGGCTCGGTGCTGCCCCTCTCACTCTGCTGTCGGGCTCGGTGCTGCCCCTCTCACTCTGCTGTCGGGCTCGGTGCTGCCCCTCTCACTCTGCTGCCGAGCTCGGTGCTGCCCCTCTCACTCTGCTGCCGGGCTCGGTGCTGCCCCTCTCACTCTGCTGCCGAGCTCGGTGCTGCCCCTCTCACTCTGCTGTCGGGCTCGGTGCTGCCCCTCTCACTCTGCTGCCGGGCTCGGTGCTGCCCCTCTCACTCTGCTGCCGAGCTCGGTGCTGCCCCTCTCACTCTGCTGCCGAGCTCGGTGCTGCCCCTCTCACTCTGCTGCCGGGCTCGGTGCTGCCCCTCTCACTCTGCTGCCGGGCTCGGTGCTGCCCCTCTCACTCTGCTGTCGGGCGTGGTGCTGCCCCTCTCACTCTGCTGCCGGGCTCGGTGCTGCCCCTCTCACTCTGCTGCCGGGCTCGGTGCTGCCCCTCTCACTCTGCTGCCGAGCTCGGTGCTGCCTCTCTCACTCTGCTGTCGGGCTCGGTGCTGCCCCTCTCACTCTGCTGCCGAGCTCGGTGCTGCCCCTCTCACTCTGCTGTCGGGCTCGGTGCTGCCCCTCTCACTCTGCTGTCGGGCGTGGTGCTGCTCCTCTCACTCTGCTGTCGGGCTCGGTGCTGCCCCTCTCACTCTGCTGTCGGGCTCGGTGCTGCCCCTCTCACTCTGCTGTCGGGCTCGGTGCTGCCCCTCTCACTCTGCTGTCGGGCTCGGTGCTGCCCCTCTCACTCTGCTGCCGGGCTCGGTGCTGCCCCTCTCACTCTGCTGCCGGGCTCGGTGCTGCCCCTCTCACTCTGCTGTCGGGCTCGGTGCTGCCCCTCTCACTCTGCTGTCGGGCTCGGTGCTGCCCCTCTCACTCTGCTGTCGAGCTCGGTGCTGCCCCTCTCACTCTGCTGTCGAGCTCGGTGCTGCCTCTCTCACTCTGCTGTCGGGCGTGGTGCTGCCCCTCTCACTCTGCTGTCGGGCTCGGTGCTGCCCCTCTCACTCTGCTGCCGAGCTCGGTGCTGCCCCTCTCACTCTGCTGTCGGGCTCGGTGCTGCCCCTCTCACTCTGCTGCCGGGCTCGGTGCTGCCCCTCTCACTCTGCTGCCGGGCTCGGTGCTGCCCCTCTCACTCTGCTGCCGGGCTCGGTGCTGCCCCTCTCACTCTGCTGCCGGGCTCGGTGCTGCCCCTCTCACTCTGCTGCCGGGCTCGGTGCTGCCCCTCTCACTCTGCTGCCGAGCTCGGTGCTGCCCCTCTCACTCTGCTGCCGAGCTCGGTGCTGCCCCTCTCACTCTGCTGTCGGGCTCGGTGCTGCCCCTCTCACTCTGCTGTCGAGCTCGGTGCTGCCCCTCTCACTCTGCTGTCGGGCTCGGTGCTGCCCCTCTCACTCTGCTGCCGAGCTCGGTGCTGCCCCTCTCACTCTGCTGCCGAGCTCGGTGCTGCCCCTCTCACTCTGCTGTCGGGCTCGGTGCTGCCCCTCTCACTCTGCTGCCGAGCTCGGTGCTGCCCCTCTCACTCTGCTGTCGAGCTCGGTGCTGCCCCTCTCACTCTGCTGTCGAGCTCGGTGCTGCCCCTCTCACTCTGCTGCCGAGCTCGGTGCTGCCCCTCTCACTCTGCTGTCGGGCTCGGTGCTGCCCCTCTCACTCTGCTGCCGAGCTCGGTGCTGCCCCTCTCACTCTGCTGCCGGGCTCGGTGCTGCCCCTCTCACTCTGCTGTCGGGCTCGGTGCTGCCCCTCTCACTCTGCTGCCGAGCTCGGTGCTGCCCCTCTCACTCTGCTGTCGGGCGAGGTGCTGCCCCTCTCACTCTGCTGCCGAGCTCGGTGCTGCCCCTCTCACTCTGCTGTCGGGCTCGGTGCTGCCCCTCTCACTTTGCTGCCGGGCTCGGTGCTGCCCCTCTCACTCTGCTGCCGAGCTCGGTGCTGCCCCTCTCACTCTGCTGTCGGGCTCGGTGCTGGGGCTGTGCTTAAAGTGTCCCGTTCCCTCGGATAGCCCAGCCCGAGGTCACGTTGGGCAAAGATTGAGTCAGGGTGTTTCCAGGAAAGCTACAATGTGCTGAGGACACGCGACAGCAGCCAACTGTTTGCACGGACTGGTATCTCCGGTTTGACAGGGAAGATGCATTGCCACAGGAAGAAGGTGTTGCCAAAGCTTCGAATATTCTCAAGAGGCGGCTAGATACGGCACTCGGGGAGAATGGAATCCAAGGCTGTGGGGAGAAAGCAGGATTGGGCTATTGAGTTGGATGGTCAGCCATGATGGTGATGAATGACGGAGCGGGCTCGGAGGGCCACAAGGGCTAATATCTTCTATGCCTCATGTTCCCTCTTGTGGGAGAGTCTGGGACCACAGGGCACAATCTCAGGGTGAGGGGGCGGCCCGTTTGAGGCAGGGGGCGAGGAGGAATTCCTTCTCTCACAGGGCAGTGAACGTGTGGAGTTTTCCCCGCAGAGAGTTTGAGAGGCTGGGTCCTAGTATTCAAGGCCGAGACAGAGAGACGGATCTTTAATCAGTGAGGGTTTCGGGGAAGAATGCAGTGAGGTGTTGGGTACTCTGATACACAGACGAACCAACACGGTTGCGAATGGTACAACGCAGTTTTATTTCAATGAACTATTGACATATTAAACTCTGGTACTCAGCACATGGTGAATGTCTGAGTGGCTGGCAATGAGGTCTGTGCCCTGAGCCCTCTCCTGCTCGAGTGCTCAGGAAGTGTTGTGTTCCCTGCTTTGTACTGTGTATGCTCTTGTCCGTCATTATGTGTGTGTCTATGTGCTGTGATGTTCATCTGAATATCATGACATCCCCCCCTTTTTTACAGGATTATGTGCCTACGTGGTTATAAATAGAGATGTGTACTGAGTGCAGCTAAATGTGTGTGTGGGTAATATTTACAGCATGTACACGGGGCTTAACTATATACAAGGGGCGATGTCGGGTGTGACATAACAACGAGGTTGTACCATAAACAAAGAACGGGGAAATGTTGAACGATAAAACGAATTCCTGTAACGATAAGAACATAAACGTATTAACAAAGTGGTAGCATGAGTTCAACGTGTAAACAGTCTCTTAAGTCCAGTCTAGTAGGTGGGCGACGAATTCGGGTTGACCGTCAGGGTGGCACACCATTCATCGCCCGGATTGCTCGTGTTAACTCGGTTCCCATCAATGACCGCAACACGGAAGGCGTCTCGGTCGTCTGTGTCACCGGCCTGGATGTCGCCTGGGCAAGATTCGTAATGTGGAGGCTGAATGGTCCGCACGTCCCTGCGAGGTTGTCGGAGTTGGGGAAGATCGACAGGCTCAGCCGCTCGACAGTAGGCAGCGTAGTGGCCCACCTTGCCACAGCGTAGGCATTGGCGGGTTCTTGCGGGACATTGCCGCTTTAAATGTGCGGCTCCACAGTTGCCGCGCGTCGCGACGTCACGGCGTTCGTTGCGCCACTGCGCATGCGCAGTCCGGTCTTGCGTCGGGCGCGCCTGCGCATCACGTCCCTCGGTGTTGCCGTAGGTTTTGGCGCGCATGAGCGCGGGAGGCCCCGAAAAGCGCGCAAAACGGCCGCCCTCGTCCGGGCCGCGGGCCGGGAGGAACTCGATCGCCTGGACCCGTTCGGCCTCGTGGGGCACCTGGCTCGCCGATCCGGCCGCGTAGGACCCCCCGCCGCGCCGATTCGGTCGCCTGAAATTGGGCATAGCGGCTAGTCGCGTTCTCGTGCAGGACACAGGCTTCGATTGCGGAGGCTAAGGTGAGGCATTTTATTTTTAAAAGCTGCTGGCGTAGGGTGCACGAGGCGACCCCAAAAACGATCTGGTCCCGAATCATGGGATCGGAGGTGGTGTCGTAACCACAGGACTGCGCGAGGATACGGAGATGGGTAAGGAAGGATTGAAAGAGCTCATCCTTACCTTGCAGGCGCTGCTGGAAGAGATATCTCTCGAAGCTTTCGTTGACCTCGACGTTGAAGTGTTGGTCGAGCTTGAGGAGGACCGTCTCGTATTTGGATTTGTCCTCGCCTTCCGCGAACACCAGGGAGTTGTAGACATGGATGGCGCGCTGCCCTGCGGTGGTGAGGAGGATGGCGATCTTTCTGGTGTCCGAGGCGCTCTCTTTTTCGTTGGCTTCCAGAAAGAGCCGGAAGCGCTGATTGAACAGCTTCCAATTAACGCCGAGGTTCCCAGCGACTTGCAGCGGCTGCGGTGTGCTGACGGTGTCCATGGCGCAGGATGGCAGATTTGTGGGTAGGTGACAAATCACTCCTGGTACCATGAGGTGTTGGTTACTCTGACACACAGACAAACCAACACGGTTGCGAATGGTACAACGCAGTTTTATTTCAATGAACTATTAACATATTAAACTCTGATATTCAGCACATGGTGAACCTCGGAGTGGCTGGCAATGAGGTCTGTGCCCTGAGCCCTCTCCTGCTCGAGTGCCCAGGAAGTGTCGTGTTCCCTGCTTTGTACTGTGTATGCTCTTGTCCGTCATTATGTGTGTGTCTATGTGCTGTGATGTTCATCTGAATATCATGACATGCGGGAAAGTGGATGCGGGGATCATGCCGTCAGATCAGTCATGGTCTCATTGAACGGCGGGGCGGGGGCATCTCGATGGGCCGAATGGCCTGATCCTGCTCAGGCAGGGTGAGGCACAGTGGGAGTGGTCGGTCCCTTTGTTTTCTTCCGCATGAACAAACTCTTCATTTCCTCTTTGTCTGTGGGATTAAAGGCCGGGAATTTGCAGCGCACCAAATCACCATGACAACACGTGTGGAGCGCAAGGCAAGTTAAAGGTCAGCGTGCGGGTATCGGCTTCCAGGTAAAGTTAAAACAAACAAAACCAGGTTCAGACCTGAATATTGTCACTGGGAGTGCCTGTCCGGGAAGGATCAGCGATCACACCAGGGATTTACTCTCGCTCTCATGGCCCAGCAAGAATAAAAGCAAGTCTTGAAGCAGAAAGAACATTCTAGAACAGCTGTGGTTATAATATAAATGTTTTGGGCAGCACGGTGGCGCAGTGATCAGCACTGCGGCCTCACGGCGCCGAGGACCCGGGTTCGATCCCGGCTCTGGGTCACTGTCCGTGTGGAGTTTGCACATTCTCCCCGTGTCTGCGTGGGTCTCGCCCCCACAACCCAAAGATGTGCAGGGTTGAGGTGGATTGGCCAACGCTAAATTGCCTCTTAATTGGAAATAAAGAATTGGGTACTCTAAATTTGTGCGAAAAAGAAAGAATAATGTAAATGTTTTGATTGTCCAAAGCACCCAAACCCCAGAGGCTCACGGTGCCAGGGTCCCGGGTTAGATTCTCCGCTTGGGTCACTGTCTGTGCGGAGTCTGCACGTCCTCCCCGGGTGTGCGTGGGTTTCCTCCGGGTGCTCCGGTTTCCTCCCACAGTCCAAAGATGCACAGATTAGGTGGATTGGCCGTGCTAAATTGCCCTTAGTATCCAAGGGTGTGTTGGTTAGGGGAGGTTACTGGGATAGGGGGAGTGGACCTGGGTAGGGTACTGAGGGAGCTCCACCTGGTTGGAAGGGCATTATTGAAGGAGTGCCGCACTGTCAGAGGGTCAGTACTGAGGGAGCGCTGCACTGTCAGATGTTCAGTACTGAGGGAGTGCCGCACTGTCAGAGGGTCAATTCTGAGGGAGAGCCGCACTGTCAGAGGGTCAGTACTGAGGGAGTGCTGCACTGTCAGAGGGTCAGTACTGAGGTAGTGCCGCACTGTCAGAGGGTCAGTACTGAGGGAGCGCTGCACTGTCAGAGGTTCAGTACTGAGGGAGCGCCGCACTGTCAGAGGGTCAGTACTGAGGGAGTGCTGCACTGTCAGAGGGTCAGTATTGAGGGACTGCTGCACTGTCAGAGGGTCAGTACTGAGGGAGTGCCGCACTGTCAGAGGGTCAGTACTGAGGGAGCGCCGCACTGTCAGAGGGTCAGTACTGAGGGAGCGCCGCACTGTCAGAGGGTCAGTACTGAGGGAGTGCTGCACTGTCAGAGGGTCAGTACTGAGGGAGCGCCGCACTGTCAGATGGTCAGTACTGAGGGAGCACCGCACTGTCACAGGGTCAGTACTGATGTGGAGGATCAGAAGGATGTGGAGGCTTTAGAGAGGGTGCAGAAGAGATTTACCAGAATGTTGCCTGGTATGGAGGGCATAAGCTATGAGGAGCGATTGAATAAACTCGGTTTGTTCTCACTGGAACGAAGGAGGTTGAGGGGCGACCTGATAGAGGTATACAAAATTATGAGGGGCATAGACAGAGTGGATAGTCAGAGGCTTTTCCCCAGGGTAGAGGGGTCAATTACTAGGGGGCATAGGTTTAAGGTGAGAGGGGCAAAGTTTAGAGTAGATGTACGAGGCAAGTTTTTTACGCAGAGGGTAGTGGGTGCCTGGAACTCACTACCGGAGGAGGTAGTGGAGGCAGGGACGATAGGGACATTTAAGGGGCATCTTGACAAATATATGAATAGGATGGGAATAGAAGGATACGGACCCAGGAAGTGTAGAAGATTGTAGTTTAGTCGGGCAGTATGGTCGGCACGGGCTTGGAGGGCCGAAGGGCCTGTTCCTGTGCTGTACATTTCTTTGTTCTTTGTTCTTTGAGTGCCGCACTGTCACTCCGACAGTGCGACGTTCCCTCAATGAGCAAATGAGAAACGTTTTTTTCCATAAATTCATAGTGAAACTTTATTGTACTGTTGGTCATACAGCAAAACGTGAAGTAATTTAACAGAACGCATCAGAAAACCACAATCAAAATAACGGCAGAATCATTTCAAATGGTGCCGAATATATTCCCAGTCTAAACTTTGGGGGGGGGGGGGGGCAGTCGCTTTTTTCGAGGGAGGGTGGTTGGGGATGAAATTCAGGGGGAAGAGAAATGGTTTGCTTGCTGTTCAAACAGAATTCTTGCAAAGGTCACGGGATGCAGTTCCGAATCTACGTGGGGCCCACAAGCGCTCTCTGTCGCTGGTCCCAGAATAAGGAGTATTTTGGGGGGGGGGGGGGTAAGGGTTGGGGGGGGGGGGGGGGGGGGGGGGTGTCCGATAGACAAAAACTGGGAATCCAATCAGCTCACAAATTGGTCCATTCCTTTCAAAATCGACCTGGGAAAGGCCCAGGCTGAGGTCGCAGGTCAGGCCTGGGCTGACGCCCGCCCCCCCCCCCCCGGTTCTTCGAGGCCCGAATTATCCCCCCGCCCCCCCCCCACCCCGCCCCTCACCGCCGAACAAAAACAAACGTTCACGCGGATCCTCGTGGTCGGATTCACAGCTGCCCGGAGAGGCGCGCGTTCGGGGTGGGGCAGGTTCAAAGGTTGGCCGCGGGAAGGTCAGTTGACTTGCGGCCCGTTCCCGCGATTGGTCGGTCCCGCTCCTCCCACAGGGTCACGCCGTCGCACGAGCAGATCCTTTTTGGGTTCTGGAAGAGTCCGGCGGAGCGAGCGATAACTCCACAGGCCAAACTTTGCGGGAGAATAGGGGGAGAACAAGGAGAAGAGGTCAGGTACAGCACGGGGTTAGATACAGAGTAAAGCTCCCTCTACACTGTCCCCATCAAACACGCCCAGGACAGGTACAGCGCGGGGTTAGATACAGAGTAAAGCTCCCTCTACACTGTCCCCCATCAAACACTCCCAGGACAGGTACAGCACGGGGTTAGATACAGTGTAAAGCTCCCTCTACACTGTCCCCATCAAACACTCCCAGGACAGGCACAGCACGGGGTTAGATACAGAGTAAAGCTCCCTCTACACTGTCCCCATCAAACACTCCCAGGACAGGTACAGCACGGGGTTAGATACAGAGTAAAGCTCCCTCTACACTGTCCCCATCAAACACTCCCAGGACAGGTACAGCGCGGGGTTAGATACAGAGTAAAGCTCCCTCTACACTGTCCCCCATCAAACACTCCCAGGACAGGTACAGCACGGGGTTAGATACAGTGTAAAGCTCCCTCTACACTGTCCCCATCAAACACACCCAGGACGGGTACAGCACGGGGTTAGATACAGAGTAAAGCTCCCTCTACACCGTCCTCATCAAACACTCCCAGGACAGGTACAGCACGGGGTTAGATACAGAGTAAAGCTCCCTCTACACTGTCCCCCATCAAACACTCCCAGGACAGGTACAGCACGGGGTTAGATACAGAGTAAAGTTCCCTCTACACTGTCCCCCATCAAACACTCCCAGGACAGGTACAGCACGGGGTTAGATACAGAGTAAAGCTCCCTCTACACCGTCCTCATCAAACACTCCCAGGACGGGTACAGCACGGGGTTAGATACAGAGTAAAGCTCCCTCTACACCGTCCTCATCAAACACTCCCAGGACGGGTACAGCACAGGGTTAGATACAGAGTAAAGCTCCCTCTACACTGTCCCCATCAAACACTCCCAGGACAGGTACAGCACAGGGTTAGATACAGAGTAAAGCTCCCTCTACACAGTCCCCATCAAACACCCCCAGGACAGGTACAGCACGGGGTTAGATACAGAGTAAAGCTCCCTCTAGACTGTCCCCATCAAACACTCCCAGGACAGGTACAGCACGGGGTTAGATACAGAGCAAAGCTCCCTCTACACTGTCCCCATCAAACACTCCCAGGACAGGTACAGCACGGGGTTAGATACAGAGTAAAGCTCCCTCTACACTGTCCCCATCAAACACTCCCAGGACAGGTACAGCACGGGGTTAGATACAGAGTAAAGCTCCCTCTACACTGTCCCCATCAAACACTCCCAGGACAGGTACAGCACGGGGTTAGATACAGAGTAAAGCTCCCTCTACACTGTCCCCATCAAACACTCCCAGGACAGGTACAGCACGGGGTTAGATACAGAGTAAAGCTCCCTCTACACTGTCCCCATCAAACACTCCCTGGACCGGTACAGCACGGGGTTAGATACAGAGTAAAGCTCCCTCTACACTGTCCCCATCAAACACTCCCAGGACAGGTACAGCACGGGGTAAGATACAGAGTAAAGCTCCCTCTACACCATCCTCATCAAACACTCCCAGGACGGGTACAGCACGGGGTTAGATACAGAGTAAAGCTCCCTCTACACCGTCCTCATCAAACACTCCCAGGACAGGTACAGCACGGGGTTAGATACAGAGTAAAGCTCCCTCTACACTGTCCCCCATCAAACACTCCCAGGACAGGTACAGCACGGGGTTAGATACAGAGTAAAGCTCCCTCTACACTGTCCCCCATCAAACACTCCCAGGACAGGTACAGCACGGGGTTAGATACAAAGTAAAGCTCCCTCTACACCGTCCTCATCAAACACTCCCAGGACGGGTACAGCACGGGGTTAGATACAGAGTAAAGCTCCCTCTACACCGTCCTCATCAAACACTCCCAGGACGGGTACAGCACAGGGTTAGATACAGAGTAAAGCTCCCTCTACACTGTCCCCATCAAACACTCCCAGGACAGGTACAGCACGGGGTTAGATACAGAGTAAAGCTCCCTCTGCACTGTCCCCATCAAACACTCCCAGGACAGGTACAGCATGGGGTTAGATACAGAATAAAGCTCCCTCTACACTGTCCCCATCAAACACTCCCAGGACAGGTACAGCATGGGGTTAGATACAGAATAAAGCTCCCTCTACACTGTCCCCATCAAACACTCCCAGGACAGGTACAGCACGGGGTTAGATACAGAGCAAAGCTCCCTCTACACTGTCCCCATCAAACACTCCCAGGACAGGTACAGCACGGGGTTAGATACAGAGTAAAGCTCCCTCTACACTGTCCCCATCAGACACTCCCAGGACAGGTACAGCACGGGGTTAGATACAGAGTAAAGCTCCCTCTACACTGTCCCCATCAAACACTCCCAGGACAGGTACAGCACGGGGTTAGATACAGAGTAAAGCTCCCTCTACACTGTCCCCATCAAACACTCCCAGGACAGGTACAGCACGGGGTTAGATACAGAGTAAAGCTCCCTCTACACTGTCCCCATCAAACACTCCCAGGACAGGTACAGCACGGAGTTAGATACAGAGTAAAGCTCCCTCTACACTGTCCCCATCAAACACTCCCAGGACAGGTACAGCACGGGGTTAGATACAGAGTAAAGCTCCCTCTACACTGTCCCCATCAAACACTCCCAGGACAGGTACAGCACGGGGTTAGATACAGAGTAAAGCTCCCTCTACACTGTCTCCATCAAACACTCCCAGGACAGGTACAGCACGGGGTTAGAGAAAGACTAAAGCTCCCTCCACACTGTCCCCATTAAATATTTTGACCCCAGCCACAGTGAAGGAGCGGCCGATATATTTCCAAGTCGGGTTGGCGAGCGGCTCGGAGGGGGGGGGGGGGAAACTTGCAGGCGGGGGTGTTCCCCGTGCGTCTGCTGCTGCCCTCGTCCTTCTAGACGGTAGAGGTGGCGGGTTTGGAAGGTGCTGTCGAAGGAGCGAGTGCCTGCGGGGCGTCTTGTAGACAGTGCTCACGGCTGCCGCTGGGCGTCGAGGGTGGAGGGGGCGAATGTTTGTGGTTAGCGTGTCGATCGAGCGGGGCTGCTTTGTCCTGGATGGTGTCGAGCTTCTCGAGTGTCGTTGGGAGCCGCGCTCATCCAGGCGAGTGGAGAGTATTCCCTCGCACTCCTGACTTGTGTCCTTGTCGATGGTGGACAGGCTTTGGGGGGGGGGGCTCAGGAGGTGAGTTACTCTCCGCAGGAGTCCCAGCCTCTGACCTGCTGCTGGGAGTCACAGTATTTGCTCCGTATCCTTGGACCAACAAGTCTATACGTTACAGTCTGGAAATGTGAGTTGATCCTATAACATCCAGAGCCAGTTTGGGGGCGAGCAGGATGGCCGGGTGGGGGTGAAGAGAGAGTTTCAGATTTCCATTTCCCCCTCGTGTGAAGCAGCGATTCCCGATGTCACCCCAGGCTCCGGTTTCAAGGTAATTTTGCTGGACTAGTCCCTGGGCCCCAACTCCCTCCAGAGGAGTGTGTTTCTCTCGATCATCCCCGACGGAGCCCATCTCGATTGGGTTCTCCTCCAAGCTGAAGGCGACAGCAGCCCGTCAAACCCCGGCGGATTAACCCTCGAAGCCCCTCCAACAGGTGGACCCCTGGCAGCCAGGCGGACGTGAGGAAGTCGCGGGGGCCCCGTCGGCGACCCGGGCAGGCCATGGAACCGTGTCCCGCTGCCGACCCTCGCCCAGCCCCCACCCTCGCCAGGCTGTGCGCGCGCGCGCAGGGGGGGGGGGGGGGGTCACCTCGCGCTGGCCCAAGCCCGCGGGACTCAGAGGGCCATGGGTCACTAGGTCCCGCCCGGGTCCAGGGCAAGTCGCCCAATCCTCCCCGCCTACCTACCGCTCTCCCGAGTTGCCTGTGGTTCGGGACAAAGGGTGGGCACCCTTGCCCAAGTCGTCCTCGCCACTATCAACCACCACCGATCGACCAATGATGTCCGTGACCTGTAAAGGGAGGGGGGGGGGGGGGGCGACATACTTAATGTTAGACAGATGATTAACTTACCGCACCCCCCCCCCCCCTTCCCTCCCCCACCCCCCCCACTCGCCACCCCCTGCAGCCAACGGTCCCAGCCACCAAACCTTCCATTCACATCCCCTCACGCAGGCTCCGGGTGACAGCGGTGGATCGAATCTACCCCCGGGGCTGAACGAGAGGGAGACACAGAGAGAGAGCAACAGGGAAAGGGCATTGGCAGAGTTTGCGTGCGTGTGAGTGTGTGTGCGAGCATGAGAGAGAGAGAGAGAGAGAGAGAGAGAGAGTGTGTGTGTGAGCGTGAGTGTGTGTGTGCGTCTCTGCACGCGAGTGTGAGAGAGAGTGGTGTGTGTGTGTGTGAGCGTGAGAGTGTGTGTGTGTGCGCGCGTCTCTGCACGCGAGTGTGAGAGTGGTGTGTGTGTGTGAGTGTGTGAGTGTGTGAGTGTGTGAGTGTGTGAGTGTGTGAGTGAGTGTGTGTGTGAGTGTGTGTGTGTGTGTGTGTGCGTCTCTGCACGCGAGTGTGAGAGAGAGTGGTGTGTGTGTGTGTCTGCATGAGTGTGCGAGTGAGAGAGAAAAGCCTGTGCACGTGTGAGTGCGGGAGAGTGTGTGCGTGTGCGCAGTGTCTGTCTGAGTGGCAAGAGTTTAAGCAGCAAATTATGACATTGTGAATCCTAAACTCGACCTTGCACACGTTGTATTGTGAAACTGAGGCTTTGTGAGTGTGTGTTTGTGCCTGCGCGAGTGTGTGAGAAAGCGTTTGTGTGCATGTCTGTGCGAGTGTGCATGTGTCTGTGTAAGTGTGTGTCTGTGGGAGTGCGTGTGTGTGTGACAGAGAGAGATTGTCTGTGCGAGTGTGCATGTGTCTGTGTAAGTGTGTGTCTGTGTCTGTGTAAGTGTGTGTCTGTGGGAGTGCGTGTGTGTGTGACAGAGAAAGAGATTGTATGTGTCTGTGAGTGGTACAAGGGAGAGAATGTGTGTGTGTGTGTGTGTGTGTGTGTGTGTGTGTGTCTAAGTGTGTGAGAGAGAAAGAATTTTTTTTAATTTTTTTATTGTCACAAGCAGGCTTACATTAACGCTGCAACAAAGTTACTGTGAAAATCCCCTCGTCGCCACACTCCGGCGCCTGTTCGGGGACACGGAGGGAGAATTCAGAATGTCCAATTCACCCAACAAGCACGTCTTTCGGGACTTGTGGGAGGAAACCGGAGGAAACTCGTAGACACGGGGAGAACGTGCAGACTCCGCACAGACAGTGACCCAAGCCGGGAATCAAATCTGGGACCCTGGGGACTGTGAAGCAACAGTGCTACCGTGTCGTGTATGTGTGTGTGTGAGCGAGTGTGCGAGAGAGAGCGAGAGAGAGAGACAGAGAGTGTGTGTGATCCTGGGCGGAGTATCTTTCACACACTGCACCCCCTCCGATTGGCTGCCTCACCGTTAGACGGTCATCCTGAATGCGGAAGTTGGCTCTCCCGGCCTCGTCTGCTCGGATGTTTCCCAGGTCACCGGCGTGCTGCAAGAGAGGCAACGATAAGGGAATGTCGAGGGTCAGGAATCTGCAAGGTTCAGCAAACGTGGCGGAGCTCAGGACGGCACGGGGTGAAGGAGGCACTGCCTGGGGTTCAGGCGAGGAGGCCCAGAATTGATTAGTCCCAGGAGACAGTGAGTTAAAGACAGAAAGCGGAAAACGTGAGAAAGACTGGGGACTTAAAAAACACTCCCAGGACAGGTACAGGTACAGCACGGGGTTAGATACAGAGTAACGCTCCCTCTACACTGTCCCCATCAAACACTTCCAGGACAGGTACAGCACGGGGTTAGACCCAGAGTAAAGCTCCCTCTACACTGTCCCCATCAAACACTCCCAGGACAGGTACAGCACGGGGTTAGACCCAGAGTAAAGCTCCCTCTACACTGTCCCCATCAAACACTCCCAGGACAGGTACAGCACGGGGTTAGATACAGAGTAAAGCTCCCTCTACGCTGTCCGCATCAAACACTCCCAGGACAGGTACAGCACGGGGTTAGATACAGAGTAAAGCTCCCTCTACACTGTCCCCATCAAACACTCCCAGGACAGGTACAGCACGGGGTTAGATACAGAGTAAAGCTCCCTCTGCACTGTCCCCATCAAACACTCCCAGGACAGGTACAGCACGGGGTTAGATACAGAGTAAAGCTCCCCCTACACTGTCCCCATCAAACACTCACAGGACAGGTACAGCACGGGGTTAGATACAGAGTAAAGCTCCCTCTACACTGTCCCCATCAAACACTCCCAGGACAGGTACAGCACGGGGTTAGATACAGAGTAAAGCTCCCTCTACACTGTCCCCATCAAACACTCCCAGGACAGGTACAGCACGGGGTTAGATACAGAGTAAAGCTCCCTCTACACTGTCCCCATCAAACACTCCCAGGACAGGTACAGCACAGGATTAGATACAGAGTAAAGCTCCCTCCACACTGTCCTCATCAAACACTCCCAGGACAGGTACAGCACCGGGTTAGATACCAAGTAAAGCTCCCTCTACACTGTCCTCATCAAACCCTCCCAGGACAGGTACAGCACGCGGTTAGATACAGAGTAAAGCTCCCTCTGCACTGTCCCCATCAAACACTCCCAGGACAGGTACAGCACGGGGTTAGATACAGAGTAAAGCTCCCCCTACACTGTCCCCATCAAACACTCACAGGACAGGTACAGCACGGGGTTAGATACAGAGTAAAGCTCCCTCTACACTGTCCCCATCAAACACTCCCAGGACAGGTACAGCATGGGGTTAGACACAGAGTAAAGCTCCCTCTACACTGTCCCCATCAAACACTCCCAGGACAGGTACAGCACGGGGTTAGATACAGAGTAAAGCTCCCTCTACACTGTCCCCATCAAACACTCCCAGGACAGGTACAGCACAGGATTAGATACAGAGTAAAGCTCCCTCCACACTGTCCTCATCAAACACTCCCAGGACAGGTACAGCACGGGGTTAGATACAGAGTGTGGTAGTATGTATTGGGGGTCATGTGGGACTGGAAGCCCTAATGTCATTGGCTGACAGATCCCGGGTCCTGGTTGGCCGTTGACCTCAAGCTCCGCCCTGAAGGCGAAGTATAAGAAGCCGGTGTCTTCCCCCGCAGGCCAGTTTACTATCGGGCTGCTGGGGAACAGACACGCTTAATAAAGCCTCATCGACTTCACTCTATTCGTCTCACGGAGTCTTTGTGCGCTACAATTTATTAAGCGTGCCTAAAAAGGACTATGGAGCTCAGGATCATTCCAGAATGCCTGAGGATCAGCCCCCACGCAGTGAATGCGGCAGCAGCCTTCAAACACTGGCAGACTTGCTTCGAGGCCTACCTCAGACCGACCACCGACCGGGTCTCAGACGAACAAAAACTGCAGGTCCTGCACTCGAGGGTGAGCACGGAGATTTTCACCCTCATTGAAGACACTGACGATTTCCAGACGGCCTTCACAGCACTGAGAAGTCTCTACGTTCGCCCAGTTAACCAAATCTACGCTCGCTACCAGCTCGCGACAAGACGGCAAGCTCCCGGAGAATCGATGGACGAATTCTACGCCGCGCTGCTGATTTTGGGACGAGCCTGCAGCTGCCCGTCGGTGAACGCAAACGAACACACGGACATGTTAATGCGCGATGCTTTTGTGGCAGGTATACAATCCTCCCAAATCCGCCAAAGACTTCTAGAAAAAGAGTCGCTAGGACTCTCAGAGGCACGGGCCCTAGCAGCCTCCCTAGACGTGGCCGCACGTAATACCCGTGCCTACGGCCCCGACCGCGCGGCAGGCCATTGGGCCCCATACGTACCCGTCGCGGCAAACCCCCTACCCCCCCCCCCCCCCCCCCCCCCCGGACACCCCACAGGCTTGCGCAGTCCAAACACCGAGTCGCACCGGGGGCGCCCGCTGCTATTTCTGCGGCCAGGCGAAGCACCCCCGACAGCGCTGCCCGGCCCGCGCAGCCATCTGCAAAAGCTGCGGGAAAAAGGGCCATTATGCGGTGGTGTGCCGATCCCGCGAGGTCGCCGCCGTCCCGGGGCCACAGGGAGCCCTACAAGCAGTCTATGCCTCCCAACCCCCCCAGCACGCCTTGTACGACCCGCAGGCGCAGCCGCTCTGGATCCCGACCACCGCGGTCCCGGGAGAACTGGGAGCCCTGCACGCCACCTACGCTCCCCAACCCCCCTCCCCGCAGCCCATGTACGACCCGCCGCCGGCGCTCCCGCTTTGGGTCCCGGCCAACACTCTCCACGGAGAGGAAGGGGTTTTTCGCGTCCCGAACGCCACCCTCACCCCCGTCCCGCGCCCCACCCACCGGCGCCACCTACTTGGACCCCAACCACCGCTGTCCCCGGTGAGGGAGCTCCGCGCGGTCCTAGCGCTCGCGGCCCTGGCGCTCGCGGTGAGGGAGCTCCGCGCGGTCCTAGCGCTCCCCAGACCCCCCAGCACACCATGTGCGACCCGCAGACGCCGCCATTTTGGGTCCCGACCACCACGAGGGGAGGAGGGGCGCCGTTGTGCGACCCGCAGACTCCGCCATTTTGGGTCCCGACCACCACGAGGGGAGGAGGGGCGCCGCCATCTTGGATCGCCCCCGACCTGTACGACGCATGGGGGCGGCAATTTTGTCCATCCCCGACGCCATCTTGGACGGCAACAACGGACCCCACCCCACTACTACAACCACGGCTCGCTTCGGTTACGCTCGATCAGGCTCGGCCCCGGACTCTCCAGACGACGACGACAACGGTCCTAATTAACGGCCACGAGACGCCATGCCTAGTCGACTCCGGGAGCACGGAAAGTTTTATACACCCCGACACGGTAAGACGCTGTTCCTTAACCACCTGTCCCAGCGCACAAAAGATTTGCCTAGCTGCAGGATCCCACTCCGTACAGATCCAGGGATTCTGCATAGTTACCCTAACGGTGCAGGGGAGGGAGTTCAAAAACTACAAACTTAACGTCCTTCCCCAACTCTGTGCCCCCACCTTGCTGGGATTAGATTTCCAATGTAATCTACAGAGCCTTACGTTTAAATTTGGCGGCCCCATACCCCCACTCACTATCTGCGGCCTCGCTACCCTCAAGGTGCAACCCCCGTCCTCGTTTGCGAACCTCACCCTGGATTGCAAACCCGTCGCCACTAGGAGCAGACGGTACAGCGCCCAGGACCGGACCTTCATTCGGTCCGAAGTCCAGCGGCTACTAAAGGAGGGCATAATCCAGGCCAGCAATAGTCCCTGGAGAGCGCAGGTGGTAGTAGTGAAGACAGGGGAGAAACAAAGGATGGTCATTGACTATAGCCAGACCATCAACAGGTACACACAACTAGACGCGTACCCTCTCCCCCGCATATCCGACATGGTCAATCGGATTGCCCAGTATAAAGTCTTCTCCACCGTGGACCTCAAGTCCGCCTACCATCAGCTCCCATCCGCCCAAGTGACCGCAAGTACACAGCCTTCGAGGCAGACGGGCGATTATACCATTTCCTACGGGTCCCTTTTGGCGTCACAAACGGCGTCTCGGTCTTCCAACGGGAGATGGACCGGATGGTTGATCAACTTGGGTTACGGGCCACGTTCCCGTATCTCGACAATGTAACCATCTGCGGCCACGATCAGCAGGACCACGACGCCAACCTCCAAAAATTCCTCCAGACCGCCAAAGCCTTGAACCTCACGTACAACAAGGACAAGTGCGTTTTTAGCACCGATCGGCTAGCCATTCTGGGCTACATAGTGCGCAATGGGATAATAGGCCCCGACCCCGAACGTATGCGCGCACTCATGGAATTTCCCCTCCCGCACTGCCCAAAAGCCCTGAAACGCTGCCTGGGGTTCTTTTCGTACTACGCCCAGTGGGTCCCCCAGTACGCAGACAAGGCCCGCCCCCTAATACAGACCACGACCTTCCCTCTGTCGACAGAGGCTTGCCAGGCCTTCAGCCGCATCAAAGCGGACATCGCAAAGGCCACGATGCGCGCCATCGACGAGTCCCTCCCCTTCCAGGTCGAGAGCGACGCCTCCGACGTAGCTCTGGCGGCTACCCTTAACCAAGCGGGCAGACCCGTGGCCTTCTTCTCCCGAACCCTCCACGCCTCAGAAATCCGCCACTCCTCAGTGGAAAAGGAAGCCCAAGCCATAGTGGAAGCTGTGCGACATTGGAGGCATTACCTGGCCGGCAGGAGATTCACTCTCCTCATCGACCAACGGTCGGTAGCCTTCATGTTCGATAATGCACAGCGGGGCAAAATTAAAAATGACAAGATCTTAAGGTGGAAGATCGAGCTCTCCACCTTCAACTATGAGATCTTGTACCGGCCCGGAAAGCTGAACGAGCCGTCCAATGCCCTATCCCGCGGCACATGTGCCAACGCACAAATTGACCGCCTCCAAACCCTCCACGAGGACCTCTGCCACCCGGGGGTCACTCGGTTTTACCACTTCATCAAGTCCCGCAATCTCCCATACTCTTTAGAAGAGGTCCGTACAGTCACAAGGGACTGCCACATCTGCGCGGAATGCAAGCCGCATTTTTTCAGGCCAGATGGAGCGCACCTGATTAAGGCTTCCCGCCCCTTTGAACGCCTCAGTCTCGATTTCAAAGGGCCCCTCCCCTCCACCGACCGCAACGCATATTTCCTTAATGTAGTGGACGAATACTCCCGCTTCCCTTTCGCCATTCCCTGCTCCGACATGACCGCGGCCACAGTCATTAAAGCCCTGAACAGCATCTTCACACTGTTCGGTTACCCCGCATACGTCCACAGCGACAGGGGGTCCTCTTTCATGAGTGACGAGCTGCGCCAGTTCCTGCTCAGCAAGGGCATAGCCTCAAGCAGGACGACCAGCTACAACCCCCGGGGGAACGGGCAAGTAGAAAGGGAGAACGGCACGGTCTGGAAGGCCGTCCTACTGGCCCTACGGTCCAGGGACCTCCCAGTTTCACGGTGGCAGGAGGTCCTCCCGGACGCTCTCCATTCCATCCGGTCGTTATTATGTACAAGCACTAATCAAACGCCGCACGAGCGTCTCCTTGTCTTCCCTAGGAGGTCCTCCTCTGGAACGTCGCTGCCAACCTGGCTGGCGGCCCCAGGACCCATCCTGCTCCGAAAGCACGTGCGGGCACATAAGGCGGACCCGTTGGTCGAAAGGGTTCACCTCCTCCACGCAAACCCCCAGTACGCCTACGTGGAGTACCCCGACGGCCGACAGGACACGGTCTCCCTGCGGGATCTGGCGCCCGCCGGCACCACGCACACCCCCCCGACACCATCAACCCAACCGCCCCCCTTCCTGCCACCGCCGCACCCCGCGACCGCCCCCTTCCCAGGAGGATCAGTCCCCCTCCCCTTTGCACCGACACCTGAAACCGTACGGCTCCCGGAGGCGACAACGCTGGTACAAGCACTACCACCACCGCCGGGGCCGAGGCGATCGACACGGACGACCAGACCGCCCGACCGACTTGTGGCGTCGATGTAAAACAAAGATGGACTGTCCAATGAACATTTTGTTTTTTCCTATACCCGCTGTAAATAGTTGCAACAGGACGAAACTGTCCAATACTGTACTACCATGTAACTGTTCTATCCTCCCAGGACCAGCCCTGTAAACCCTTACCACCATACGAAGCATCACCCCGCCGGGTTCATTTTTGACAAGGGGTGAATGTGGTAGTATGTATTGGGGGTCATGTGGGACTGGAAGCCCTAATGTCATTGGCTGACAGATCCCGGGTCCTGGTTGGCCGTTGACCTCAAGCTCCGCCCTGAAGGCGAAGTATAAGAAGCCGGTGTCTTCCCCCGCAGGCCAGTTTACTATCGGGCTGCTGGGGAACAGACACGCTTAATAAAGCCTCATCGACTTCACTCTATTCGTCTCACGGAGTCTTTGTGCGCTACACAGAGTAAAGCTCCCTCTACACTGTCCCCATCAAACACTCCCAGGACAGGGACAGCACGGGGTGAGCTAGAGAGTAAAGCTTCCTCTACACTGTCCCCATCAAACACTCCCAGGACAGGTACAGCACGGGGTTAGATACAGAGTAAAGCTCCCTCTACACTGTCCCCATCAAACACTCCCAGGACAGGTACAACACGGGGTTAGATACAGAGTAAAGCTCCCTCTACACTGTCCCCATCAAACACTCCCAGGACAGGTACAGCACGGGGTTAGATACAGAGTAAAGCTCCCTCTACACTGTCCCCATCAAACACTCCCAGGACAGGTACAGCACGGGGTTAGATACAGAGTAAAGCTCCCTCTGCACAGTCCCCATCAAACACTCCCAGGACAGGTACAGCACGGGGTTAGATACAGAGTAAAGCTCCCTCTACACAGTCCCCATCAAACACTCCCAGGACAGGTACAGCACGGGGTTAGATACAGAGTAAAGCTCCCTCTACACCGTCCCCATCAAACATTCCCAGGACAGGTACAGCACGGGGTTAGATACAGAGTAAAGCTCCCTCTTCACTGTTTCGAACCTGCAGGGAAAGTGGAGGATCCAGTTGACTGACCCAGGTTCCCAGTTTTGGAGATTCACTGGGACTCGCTCCAGACAGTCTGTGCTGACGGTGGGGCCCTGGGTGGAGGGGAGAGTCTGGCAGGCCTCACTTACCCGTTCCATGTCCTCCGGTCCGCCGTGTCTGTTCTTTCCTGGGTTTAGTGGGAACCGCAGCTGTGGGGAAAAACACAGGCGAGATTTAAACTGCGCCAGAACGTCACCAAGCGGCTTAATCATAGCTCGGGCAAACCTGCCTTGGAGTCAGAGGACTCTGCGGGGTGAGCCACTCCAGAGACTGCAGTGCATTACTACATCCCCAGGTCAGTAATGAGGGAGTGCCGCACTGTCAGAGGGTCAGTACTGAGGGAGTGCCGCACTGTCAGAGGGTCAGTACTGAGAGCGCCGCACTGTCAGAGGGTCAGTACTGAGGGAGTGCCGCACTGTCAGAGGGTCAGTACTGAGGGAGTTGCCGCACTGTCAGAGGGGTCAGTACTGAGGGAGTGCCGCACTGTCAGAGGGTCAGTACTGAGGGAGTGCCGCACTGTCAGAGGGTCAGTACTGAGGGAGTGCCGCACTGTCAGAGGGTCAGTACTGAGGGGAGTGCCGCACTGTCAGAGGGTCAGTACTGAGGGGGTGCCGCACTGTCAGAGGGTCAGTACTGAGGGGGGTGCCGCACTGTCAGAGGGGTCAGTACTGAGGGAGCCGCACTGTCGGAGGGTCAGTACTGAGGGAGTGCACACTGTCAGAGGGTCAGTACTGAGGGAGCGTCGCACTGTCAGAGGGTCAGTACTGAGGAGTGCCGCACTGTCAGAGGGTCAGTACTGAGGGAGTGCCGCACTGTCAGAGGGTCAGTACTGAGGGAGTGCTGCACTGTCAGAGGGTCAGTACTGAGAGGGTGCTGCACTGTCAGAGGGTCAGTACTGAGGAGTGCCGCACTGTCAGAGGGTCAGTACTGAGGGAGTGCCGCACTGTCAGAGGGTCAGTACTGAGGGAGTGCCGCACTGTCAGAGGGTCAGTACTGAGGGAGTGCTGCACTGTCAGAGGGTCAGTACTGAGGGAGTGCCGCACTGTCAGAGGGTCAGTACTGAGGGAGCGCTGCACTGTCAGAGGGTCAGTACTGAGGGGGTGCCGCACTGTCAGAGGGTCAGTACTGAGGGAGCGCCGCACTGTCAGAGGGTCAGTACTGAGGGGAGCGCCGCACTGTCAGAGGGTCAGTACTGAGGGAGCGCTGCACTGTGAGAGGGTCAGTACGGGGGGAGCCGCACTGTCGGAAGGTCAGTACTGAGGGAGTGCCGCACTGTCAGAGGGTCAGTACTGAGGGAGCCGCACTGTCAGAGGGTCAGTACTGAGGGAGTGCCGGCACTGTCAGAGGGTCAGTACTGAGGGAGCCGCACTGTCAGAGGGTCAGTACTGAGGGAGCCGCACTGTCAGAGGGTCAGTACTGAGGGGGGTGCCGCACTGTCAGAGGGTCAGTACTGAGGGAGTGCCGCACTGTCAGAGGGTCAGCACTGAGGGAGTGCCGCACTGTCAGAGGGTCAGCACTGAGGGAGTGCCGCACTGTCAGAGGGTCAGTACTGAGGGAGTGCCGCACTGTCAGAGGGTCAGTACTGAGGGAGTGTCCCACTGTCAGTGGGTCAGTACCGAGGGAGCGCCGCACTGTCAGAGGGTCAGTACGGAGGGAGCCGCACTGTCGGAGGGTCAGTACTGAGGGGAGGGAGCGCCGCACTGTCAGAGGGTCAGTACTGAGGGAGCGCCGCACTGTCAGAGGGTCAGTACTGAGGGAGCCGCACTGTCAGAGGGTCAGTACTGAGGGAGTGCCGCACTGTCAGAGGGTCAGTACTGAGGGAGTGCCGCACTGTCAGAGGGTCAGTACTGAGGGAGTGCCGCACTGTCAGAGGGTCAGTACTGAGGGAGCGCCGCACTGTCAGAGGGTCAGTACTGAGGGAGCGCCGCACTGTCAGAGGGTCAGTACTGAGGGAGTGCTGCACTGTCAGAGGGTCAGTACTGAGGGTGCGCCGCACTGTCAGAGGGGTCAGTACGGAGGGAGTGCTGCACTGTCAGAGGGTCAGTACTGAGGGAGCCGCACTGTCAGAGGGTCAGTACTGAGGGAGCGCTGCACTGTCAGAGGGTCAGTACTGAGGGAGTGCCGCACTGTCAGAGGGTCAGTACTGAGGGAGTGCCGCACTGTCAGAGGGTCAGTACTGAAGGAGTGCCGCACTGTCAGAGGGTCAGTACTGAGGGAGTGCTGCACTATCAGAGGGTCAGTACTGAGGGAGCACCGCACTGTCAGAGGGTCAGTACTGAGGGAGTGCTGCACTGTCACAGGGTCAGTACTGAGGGAGTGCCGCACTGTCAGAGGGTCAGTACTGAGGGAGTGCCGCACTGTCAGAGGGTCAGTACTGAGGGAGTGCCGCACTGTCAGAGGGTCATTACTGAGGGCAGTGCTGCACTATCAGAGGGTCAGTACTGAGGGAGTGCCGCACTGTCGGAGGTGCCTTCAGGATGGGACATTAAACTGCGCTCCGTCTGTATCCTTGTGAGGGTGTGAATGATCCTCCGGCCACCATTCAACATCATTAAAAACAGATGATCTGGGATCTTACGGTGTCCAATCTGGCTGCCGCCAGGAGTTAGCCGGGTTGCGAAGGACAGCCCGTCTTCACCTATTTGAGAATTTGACCTCAGGTGTTCTGAAACAATTCGGGGACTCAAATGTCTTGCGTCGTGAAGAAGCGCCGGAGAAATATCAGAAGGTTCTAAACTCCCAACCACTGCTGCACCCAGTGTGACCCTCGGGCGCTCCTAACCCCCCCCCCCCCCCCCCCCCACCCACACGCCAAGGGAGAAAAGAGTAAAGCTGTGCCCGCCCCCGCCACATTCCGTCGGCTGGCCGAAGTGAATGATGAACGACAGAACGTCTAGTTTAAATAATTTATTCTGAAACAACTGCGTGATTCAGATAACTAGGGTGAATAAAATAATAAACTGCGAACACTAATTAACTGTTGTAGAGCCGCTGCAAAATACGGCTACCCTCCAACACGACCTACTCCCAACTCCCTAGCCACAGGGCCACGTGGTGGGGTTTGCACTGCCACCTAGTGGTCGGAGGTAACATTATGCACAGAATTGCTTGATGCATATCGTCACATCCCCTTTCCTTTGGAAATGGAATCATTTACATACATTAGATTATTTTTACACTTCTTCACCATGATATGCATAAATATTTAACGTGTTCAGAATTTCTTTACAATCTATCACAAGTTGAGTCTTTCTGGCTTGCGCTTTATTCTTGTAGAACCTTCTCGGTGTCTGCTGAACTTGCAACGGTTCTTCTTCTTTTAGATGTTTGTTACTGGAGTTTGATGTTCTTCATGTATCGATGTATCTTCCTCTTGCTGTGTTGGTATGTTCTGGGACTGTTCCACGCTTCTTCTCGTGGATGTATCACAAACGGTTGCCGGAATTTGAGCAACGCTCTTCTTTTCCTTCTCAATCAACCACCTTCGCCTGCTTAGACCATCCATTTCCCTTTGAGTGTTCCAATCTCTCCGTGTCCTCTGGCTGCAGAAGTTGAAGTCTTTTGGCAGAACTATCGTGGAATCCCTTCTGCCTCCTTTCCGGTCAATTGTCTCGCTAACGAGCGGTTCGCGGGCGCACGAGGAAAGCGACGTAGAGTCGTTGTCGTTCGCAGTTCATCAGCATCTGAGCAGGCGAGAGGCCAAACGATAGCGGAGGAGCGCGAGATAGGCGTCACCGCAGCCGTCTAGTGCTTTCGTTGAGCAGTTGCTCAGGGGTATCACGCCCTTTTCAGCCTTGCCATTCGACGGAGGGTAGTGCGGACTGGAGGTAACATGTTTAGGGCAGCACGGTAGCATTGTGGATAGCACAATTGCTTCACAGCTCCAGGGTCCCAGGTTCGATTCCGGCTTGGGTCACTGTCTGTGCGGAGTCTGCACATCCTCCCCGTGTGTGCGTGGGTTTCCTCCGGGTGCTCCGGTTTCCTCCCACAGTCCAAAGAGGTGCAGGTTAGGTGGACTGGCCGTGATAAATTGCCCTTCGTGTCCAAAATTGCCCTTAGTGTTGGGTGGGGTTACTGGGTTATGGGGTTAGGGTGGAGGTGTTGACCTTGGGTGGGGTGCTCTTTCCAAGAACTGGTGCAGACCCGATGGGCCGAATGGCCTCCTTCTGCACTGTCAATTCTATGATAATGGGTTAAGAGACATTGCAATTAGTTGTCTCATTGATGTTAAGTATCCATTAATTGACACGGATATGTAAAGGGGCTTCAGGTGGCCTCTTGTCGGGTGGTTGTTGGAGTTTTGTGCAGCTGTGAAATAAATGGTGTTTGGTGAAAGGAACAGGACTTCGGACTCTTCCCACAACGGTAACGAAAACGTATAGCACCAGACTTGACATTTCGCCCTGTTCAACGTCCGACCGGTTTTCTTGACACTTTTTAAGACCCGGAGAAGCCGCCTATCGTGCTCTTCCCGAGTCGACCCCCAAATAATGATGTCAACCGCACACACGCGGGCCCCCCCGGAATCCCTTCAAATACATGCTCGGTTGAACTATATTCACACGGCACGGTGAAAGATCGCGGAAGACGAAACGATGCCAAATGGCATCCATAACTCCCGAAGGGTGTGTTGAAGGTGCACAATTTAGGGCTCTCTTTACCTAGTAGACAGTCATTCTCTTCAGCTCGGTCTTTAGTTTATCCCTTAACGGCGGCGACGCACGTCTTGGCTCATGAATCACAGGCTCCGCATCGTCCGTCAATTGAATCTTGCACGTGGATGTTAACGTCCCAAACTCTTGGGAACATTTCAGGGCAGTCAGTCAGTCTGGGGTCTCCCGAGGAACGAGGGCCTGCTGCAGCACGGTCTGCGTTGTGGACTCGGCGGCCTAACGACAGCTCCTCACGCGCCTCAACACCAAATAAAGACTTCGCGGTCCGACACCACCACCACGGAAAATGTCAATTTGTGAATTTTGTTTCGTTTGCAGCGACAGCAAGCTCCTAATGACGAGATTTCGTCGCCGCTGCCACCTTGTGGGTGGAGGTCGTGTGTAACATTATGTACAGAGTTGCTTCATGCATATCATCACACACTCCACCGATCTCCCTCGCGCCTCCAGAGGCGGCAGAACTACCTGAGGCAGGAACTGGTCAGGTCCCCAAACTCGTGCACGTGTAGGCCGTGTAGGCCGGCTTTCAGTCCGTCGATCGTCCCCTCGATGAGGCACCGATTCTCCGACAGCTGCAGGAACCGCACTGCCCCCTTGATGTTGCCCTCTGGGCCGAACATGGCCACAGCAGCGCCCAGATTCTCTGTGGAGCAAGAACACAGATTAGATACAGAGTAAAGCTCCCTCTACACTGTCCCCATCAAACACTCCCAGGACAGGTACAGCACGGGGTCAGATACAGAGTAAAGCTCCCTCTACACTGTCCCCATCAAACACTCCCAGGACAGGTACAGCACGGGGTTAGATACAGAGTAAAGCTCCCTCTACACTGTCCCCATCAAACACTCCCAGGACAGGTACAGCACACGGTTAGATACAGAGTAAAGCTCCCTCTACACTGTCCCCATCAAACACTCCCAGGACAGGTACAGCACGGGGTTAGATACAGAGTAAAGCTCCCTCTACACTGTCCCCATCAAACACTCCCAGGACAGGTACAGCACGGGGTTAGATACAGAGTAAAGCTCCCTCTACACTGTCCCCATCAAACACTCCCAGGACAGGTACAGCACGGGGTTAGATACAGAGTAAAGCTCCCTCTACACTGTCCCCATCAAACACTCCCAGGACACGTACAGCACGGGGTTAGATACAGAGTAAAGCTCCCTCTACACTGTCCCCCATCAAACACTCCCTGGACAGGTACAGCATGGGGTTAGATACAGAGTAAAGCTCCCTCTACACTGTCCCCATCAAACACTCCCAGGACAGGTACAGCACGGGGTTAGATGCAGAGTAAAGCTCCCTCTACACTGTCCCCATCAAACATTCCCAGGACAGGTACAGCACGGGGTTAGATACAGAGTGAAGCTTCCTCTACACTGTCCCCATCAAACACTCCCAGGACAGGTACAGCACGGGGTTAGATACAGAGTAAAGCTCCCTCTACACTGTCCCCATCAAACACTCCCTGGACAGGTACAGCACGGGGTTAGATACAGAGTAAAGCTCCCTCTACACTGTCCCCATCAAACTCTCCCTGGACAGGTACAGCACGGGGTTAGATACAGAGTAAAGCTCCCTCTACACTGTCCCCATCAAACACTCCCTGGACAGGTACAGCACGGGGTTAGATACAGAGTAAAGCTCCCTCTACACTGTCCCCATCAAACACTCCCAGGACAGGTACAGCACGGGGTTAGATACAGAGTAAAGCTCCCTCTACACTGTCCCCATCAAACACTCCCAGGACAGGTACAGCACGGGGTTAGATACAGAGTAAAGCTCCCTCTACACTGTCCCCATCAAACACTCCCAGGACACGTACAGCACGGGGTTAGATACAGAGTAAAGCTCCCTCTACACTGTCCCCCATCAAACACTCCCTGGACAGGTACAGCATGGGGTTAGATACAGAGTAAAGCTCCCTCTACACTGTCCCCATCAAACACTCCCAGGACAGGTACAGCACGGGGTTAGATGCAGAGTAAAGCTCCCTCTACACTGTCCCCATCAAACATTCCCAGGACAGGTACAGCACGGGGTTAGATACAGAGTGAAGCTTCCTCTACACTGTCCCCATCAAACACTCCCAGGACAGGTACAGCACGGGGTTAGATACAGAGTAAAGCTCCCTCTACACTGTCCCCATCAAACACTCCCTGGACAGGTACAGCACGGGGTTAGATACAGAGTAAAGCTCCCTCTACACTGTCCCCATCAAACTCTCCCTGGACAGGTACAGCACGGGGTTAGATACAGAGTAAAGCTCCCTCTACACTGTCCCCATCAAACACTCCCAGGACTGGTACAGCATGGGGTTAGATACAGAGTAAAGCTCCCTCTACACTGTCCCCATCAAACACTCCCAGGACAGGTACAGCATGGGGTTAGATACAGAGTAAAGCTCCCTCTACACTGTCCCCATCAAACACTCCAAGGACAGGTACAGCACGGGGTTAGATACAGGGTAAAGCTCCCTCTACACTGTCCCCATCAAACACTCCCAGGGGGTCCTGGCCTGAACCCGGATACCAGCCGGTAGTTTGGGTTATACTCACGGAAGCTGGACGGGCCCATTCCCTTCAACACGGCCCGTCTCCCTGTGCTCTCTATCAGCGCCTGCACTTCCCCGGATGTCAGTGTTGTGTCAACTAGAACCTGCTCGGTGCCGACATTAATATCCACGCCGTGGATTCCTGCAACGTATCAAAGACCGGTGAGTGAGCGCACAGTCCCTGCATCAGTGTCCAATCCCTCCACACTGGCCAGCCGGACCGGCCAAAGGCAGGCTCTCACAGGTATCAGTATACCTCCCATCTCCTGCTAACCAGCCGCACCCTCAAAGTGCCAACTCGTCCAATTGGTACAGTTTTGTAACGGAGCATCTGTGAATGCACAGACATTTGGAAAGGGTGTGCACACATTCACACATCATATTTTCACACTCAAGACACACACACACTCACATGCAGAGAACACCGTGCGCGCGCACACACACACACTGGAAAACGCAGCTGCCGAACCGGAGAATCCCGCCCATTAAGTTTTCTTTACCCCACTTAGTGTGTCTTGAAGGGCCTGTCAATCAGCTATGAGTCAATAGATTCATTCGATTGTCCAAAAGATTACAAAAGACTCCTGGAAGACGGGGAGTTGGCGGTGGAGGAAGCAGACAGTGTTATTGAAATCTATAAATAAATCTGGCATTAAATAAAACCCTCACACACAATCTCTCCGGACTGACGCACTGGGGCAGCACGGTCGCACAGCGGTTAGCACGGTTGCTTCACAGCCCCAGGGTCCCGGGTTCGATCCCGGCTTGGGTCACTGTCTGTGCGGACGTTCCCCCCCCCCCCCCGCCGTGTGTGCGTGGGTTTCCTCCGGGTGCTCCGGTTTCCTCCCACAGTCCAACCAAAGACGTGCAGGTGAGGTGGGTTGGCCGCGCTAAATTGCCCTCAGTGTCCAAAAGGTTAGGCAAGGTGGGGTTGCGGGAAAAGGGTGGAACTGTGGGGACAGGATGGAGATGTGGGGTTAGGTAGGGCGCTCTTTCCAAGGGCCGGTGCAGACTCGATGGGCCGAGTGGCCTCCTTCTCCGCTGTAAACTCTGGGACTCCCAGCGCAGCACTGAAGGAGTGCTGCTCTGCCCAGTGCCGCCATTTTGCGGATGGTATATTTAACCCGCGGGGGGTGTGGGCATCGCTGGGGGGGGGGGGTGCCCAGCATTTGCTGCCCATCCCGAATTGCACCCCTCCAGAACTGAGTGTCGTGGCCGGCCCATTTCAGATGGGCTGAGAGAGAGAGAGAGAGAGAGACGGAGAGGTTTAGGGAGGGAATTGCAGAACTCAGGGCCCCTTGACCGCATTGCTGTGTGTGGCAGGGGGGGCGGTTTGACGTCACATGTTGGCCAGACCGGGCTAAGGATGGCAGATTTCCTTCGCCCTGCGGGAGGGACACCGGGGTGAGGGGTCGGAGGGCAGGCGATGCCTCGTGTCCTGGCACCCCGACGCAGGGAGAGGAAACGGACTCTCTGTCGGTATAAATTGGAGGGACGCAACCCCAGGGCGAACCTACCGTTGACTCCAGTCAGGGTGTTCCTGATCGCACTGGCACAACTCTCGCAACTCATCTGCACAGCAAACTCCAGCTGAAAACACACAACTTGCATTTACATAGCACCTTTCAATGTGGTCAAACGACCCAAGTCTCGTCGCAGGAGGGCTGGCCAAAATTAAACGCTCCAAGCAACATAACCGAGTGGTCGCACGAGAGCTCACGCAGACGGTCAAGGAGCTCTGATTTGGGAGACCGGGAGAGACACAGAGAGAGACAGAGAGGCAGGGACAGACCGAGAGAGAGAGACAGGGATAGACCGAGAGAGAGAGAGACAGGGATAGACCGAGAGAGAGAGACAGGGACAGACCGAGAGAGAGAGACAGGGATAGACCGAGAGAGAGAGAGACAGGGATAGACCGAGAGAGAGAGAGACAGGGATAGACCGAGAGAGAGAGACAGGGATAGACCGAGAGAGAGAGACAGGGATAGACCGAGAGAGAGAGACAGGGGTAGACCGAGAGAGAGAGTCAGGGGTAGACCGAGAGAGAGAGACAGGGGTAGACCGAGAGAGAGAGACAGGGGTAGACCGAGAGAGAGAGACAGGGATAGACCGAGAGAGAGAGACAGGGGTAGACCGAGAGAGAGAGACGGATAGACCGAGAGAGAGAGACAGGGGTAGACAGAGAGAGAGAGACAGGGATAGACAGAGAAAGAGACACAGACAGAGACAGAGAGAGAGAGAGACAGGGAGAGACACAGACCGAGAGAGAGAGACAGGGAGAGACACAGACCGAGAGAGAGAGACAGGGAGAGACACAGACCGAGAGAGAGAGACAGGGAGAGACACAGACCGAGAGAGAGAGACAGGGAGAGACACAGACCGAGAGAGAGAGACAGGGAGAGACACAGACCGAGAGAGAGACACAGGGATAGACAGAGAGACACAGGGATAGACAGAGAGACACAGGGATAGACAGAGAGAGACGGGGGGGACAGAGAGAGACGGGGGGGACAGAGAGAGACGGGGGGGACAGAGAGAGACGGGGGGGACAGAGAGAGACGGGGGGGACAGAGAGAGACGGGGGGGACAGAGAGAGACGGGGGGGACAGAGAGAGACGGGGGGGACAGAGAGAGACGGGGGGGACAGAGAGAGACGGGGGGGACAGAGAGAGACGGGGGGGACAGAGAGAGACGGGGGGGACAGAGAGAGACGGGGGGGACAGAGAGAGACGGGGGGGACAGAGAGAGACGGGGGGGACAGAGAGAGACGGGGGGGACAGAGAGAGACGGGGGGGACAGAGAGAGACGGGGGGGACAGAGAGAGACGGGGGGGACAGAGAGAGACGGGGGGGACAGAGAGAGACGGGGGGGACAGAGAGAGACGGGGGGGACAGAGAGAGACGGGGGGGACAGAGAGAGACGGGGGGGACAGAGAGAGACGGGGGGGACAGAGAGAGACGGGGGGGACAGAGAGAGACGGGGGGGACAGAGAGAGACGGGGGGGACAGAGAGAGACGGGGGGGACAGAGAGAGACGGGGGGGACAGAGAGAGACGGGGGGGACAGAGAGAGACGGGGGGGACAGAGAGAGACGGGGGGGACAGAGAGAGACGGGGGGGACAGAGAGAGACGGGGGGGACAGAGAGAGACGGGGGGGACAGAGAGAGACGGGGGGGACAGAGAGAGACGGGGGGGACAGAGAGAGACGGGGGGGACAGAGAGAGACGGGGGGGACAGAGAGAGACGGGGGGGACAGAGAGAGACGGGGGGGACAGAGAGAGACGGGGGGGACAGAGAGAGACGGGGGGGACAGAGAGAGACGGGGGGGACAGAGAGAGACGGGGGGGACAGAGAGAGACGGGGGGGACAGAGAGAGACGGGGGGGACAGAGAGAGACGGGGGGGACAGAGAGAGACGGGGGGACAGAGAGAGACGGGGGGGACAGAGAGAGACGGGGGGGACAGAGAGAGACGGGGGGACAGAGAGAGACGGGGGGACAGAGAGAGACGGGGGGACAGAGAGAGACGGGGAGAGAGAGACAGAGAGAGAGAGACAGACACACAAAGAGGTTTAGGGAGGGAATTCCAGAGCTCTGCTCCTCCCCCCGCCCGCCCCGGGCTATCCGGCTGCGTGGGGCGTCACACCTCGGTCACCTGGCCCAGCCGCACGCACGTCCGGGCTCAGGCTCACCCTCCTAGAGGAGCCGGCGCCTTCTGATCGGGAGCGGCAGCTAGGTGGGGTGGTCTTTCAGAGGGTCGGTGCAGACTCGATGGGCCGAATGGCCTCCTTTTGCACAGTCGGCATTCTGTGAATCGATGACTCTGAGCGCCGACCCGCGCCGCCGCCCACCTGCCCGAGTCGGCGTGCCACTGAGCTGTACGGATGTGTGATGCCCACCTTGGTCGAACAACTGCCGTGGCGACCTGGATGAATTACGTGCCAGAGTCTCTCTCTCTCTCACTCTCCTTCCCTCCCTCTCTTTCTGCACTGGGCTAAAGAGCTGGCTTTGAAAGCAGACCAAGGCAGGCCAGCAGCACGGTTCAATTCCCGTAACAGCCTCCCCGAACAGGCGCCGGAATGTGGCGACTAGGGGCTTTTCACAGTCACTTCATTTGAAACCGACTTGTGACAATAAGCGATTTCTCTCTCTCTCTCTCTCTCTCTCTCTCAGCATGACCCAGGCTTCCTGAATCGATAACACACCCCGCCAACCTCGCCCCTACGCAAACCACGACTCTGCGCGATTGCTTGAAACACTCTCGTGTTTGTTTTAATCGGAAGAAACGCTTTCCAGAAAGCTGCCCCTGCAAAGCACACACAAATGGAAAAGAGGTGGGGGCGAGGGGGTTTAAATGCCCCTTCCATTTCCTGCTCGTCCCGCAGGGTGGGCGAGAGGTCTACGTCAAACACAGAAGCGACGTACCCTGTCGCGAACCAGGGGCATCGCAAACAGAAGCAAGAGGGTGTGCAGCCTGCAGGTTTGGCTGCAAGCAGGAAAGGCAAGGATTAAATTGCATTGCACCCAGGGTCAGACGCTGCTGTGTCTGCAGTCAGCCCCCTACCTTGCTGCTCTCCGAACCGTCTGCCCCTGCCATGTTGAGTGATCCACTTGAACCTTTCCCCTCCCTGAGCTCTGACCCGGCAGTAAATCCCTCCCAGCTGTTGCCGCTCAGTTAAATTACCTTCCCCAATTTTGTGCTCAGAATCCTTAAAGGGACACTGCCCTCTGCAGCCATCTGATTCTCGCTGTGCACCCTGAGTCCGAGACAAAGGCCCGCACCCTTTAATATCCCACCCAGTCTAATCCCCCTCACCCCCCACACCCTTTAATATCCCACCCAGTCTAATCCCACTCTCCCCCCTCACTCCCCACACCCTTTAATATCCCACCCAGTCTAATCCCACCCTCCACCTCACTCCCCGCACCCTTTAATATCCCACCCAGTCTAATCCCACTCTCCCCCTCACTCCCCGCACCCTTTAATATCCCACCCAGTCTAATCCCACTCTCCCCCTCACTCCCCGCACCCTTTAATATCCCACCCAGTCTAATCCCACTCTCCCCTCACTCCCCGCACCCTTTAATATCCCACCCAGTCTAATCCCACTCTCCCCCTCACCCTTTAATATCCCACCCAGTCTAATCCCACTCTCCCCCTCACCCTTTAATATCCCACCCAGTCTAATCCCACTCTCCCCCTCACTCCCCGCACACTTTAATATCCCACCCAGTCTAATCCCACTCTCCCCCTCACTCCCCGCACACTTTAATATCCCACCCAGTCTAATCCCAGTCTCCCCCTCACTCCCCGCACCCTTTAATATCCCACCCAGTCTAATCCCACTCTCCCCCTCACTCCCCGCACCCTTTAATATCCCACCCAGTCTAATCCCACTCTCCCCTCACCCTTTAATATCCCACCCAGTCTAATCCCACTCTCCGCCTCACTCCCCGCACCCTTTAATATCCCACCCAGTCTAATCCCACTCTCCCCCCTCACTCCCCGCACCCTTTAATATCCCACCCAGTCTAATCCCACTCTCCCCCTCACTCCCCGCACCCTTTAATATCCCACCCAGTCGAATCCCACTCTCCCCCCTCACTCCCCGCACCCTTTAATATCACACCCAGTCTAATCCCACTCTCCCCCTCACTCCCCGCACCCTTTAATATCCCACCCAGTCTAATCCCACTCTCCCCCTCACTCCCCGCACCCTTTAATATCCCACCCAGTCTAATCCCACTCTCCCCCCTCACTCCGCGCACCCTTTAATATCCCACCCAGTCTAATCCCACTCTCCCCCTCAATCCCCGCACCCTTTAATATCCCACCCAGTCTAATCCCACTCTCCCCTCACTCCCCACACCCTTTAATATCCCACCCAGTCTAATCCCACTCTTCCCCCTCACTCCCCGCACCCTTTAATATCCCACCCAGTCTAATCCCACTCTTCCCTCACTCCCCGCACGCTTTAATATCTCACCCAGTCTAATCCCACTCTCCCTCTCACTCCCCACACCCTTTAATATCCCACCCAGTCTAATCCCACTCTCCCCCTCACTCCCCGCACCCTTTAATATCCCACCCAGTCTAATCCCACTCTCCCCCTCACTCCCCGCACCCTTTAATATCCCACCCAGTCTAATCCCACTCTCCCCTCACTCCCCGCACCCTTTAATATCCCACCCAGTCTAATCCCACTCTCCCCCTCACTCCCCGCACCCTTTAATATCCCACCCAGTTTAATCCCACTCTCCCCTCACTCCCCGCACCCCTTAATATCCCACCCAGTCTAATCCCACTCTCCCCCTCACTCCCCGAACCCTTTAATATCCCACCCAGTCTAATCCCACTCTCCCCCCTCACTCCCCGCACCCCTTAATATCCCACCCAGTCTAATCCCACTCTCCCCCCTCACTCCCCGCACCCCTTAATATCCCACCCAGTCTAATCCCACTCTCCCCCCTCACTCCCCGCACCCCTTAATATCCCACCCAGTCTAATCCCACTCTCCCCCTCACTCCCCGCACACTTTAATATCCCACCCAGTCTAATCCCACTCTCCCCCTCACTCCCCACACCCTTTAATATCCCACCCAGTCTAATCCCACTCTCCCCCTCACTCCCCACACCCTTTAATATCCCACCCAGTCTAATCCCACTCTCCCCCTCACTCCCCGCACCCTTTAATATCCCACCCAGTCTAATCCCACTCTCCCCCCTCACTCCCCGCACCCCTTAATATCTCACCCAGTCTAATCCCACTCTCCCCCTCATTCCCCTCACCCTTTAATGTCCCACCCAGTCTAATCCCACTCTCACCCCTCACTCACCGCACCCTTTAATATCCCACCCAGTCTAATCCCATTCTCCCCCTCACTCCCTGCACCCTTTAATATCCCACCCAGTCTAATCCCACTCTCCCCCTCACTCACCACATCCTTTAATATCCCACCCAGTCTAATCCCACTATCCCCCTCACTCCCCGCACCCTTTAATATCCCACCCAGTCTAATCCTACTCTCCCCCACGCTCCACACCCTTTAATATCCCACCCAGTCTATTCCCGCTCTCCCCCTCACTCCCCACACCCTTTAATATCCCACCCAGTCTAATCCCACTCTCCCCTCACCCTTTAATATCACACCCAGTCTAATCCCACTCTCCCCCTCACTCCCCGCACCCTTTAATATCCCACCCAGTCTAATCCCACTTTCCCGCTCACTCCCCGCACCCTTTAATATCCCACCCAGTCTAATCCCACTCTCCCCCTCACTGCCCGCACCCTTTAATATCCCACCCAGTCTAATCCCACTCTCCCCGCACCCTTTAATATCCCACCCAGTCGAATACCACTCTCCCCCTCACTCCCCACATCCCTTAATATCCCACCCAGTCTAATCCCACTCTCCCCCTCACTCTTTAATATCCCACTATGTCTAATCCCTCACTCCCCGCAGCCTATAACATCCCACCCAGTCTAATCCCACTCTCCCCCTCACTCCCCGCACACTTTAATATCCCACCCAGTCTAATCCCACTCTCCCCCTCACTCCCCACACCCTTTAATATCCCACCCAGTCTAATCCCACTCTCCCCCTCACTCCCCACACCCTTTAATATCCCACCCAGTCTAATCCCACTCTCCCCCTCACTCCCCGCACCCTTTAATATCCCACCCAGTCTAATCCCACTTTCCCGCTCACTCCCCGCACCCTTTAATATCCCACCCAGTCTAATCCCACTCTCCCCCTCACTGCCCGCACCCTTTAATATCCCACCCAGTCTAATCCCACTCTCCCCGCACCCTTTAATATCCCACCCAGTCGAATACCACTCTCCCCCTCACTCGCCACATCCCTTAATATCCCACCCAGTCTAATCCCACTCTCCCCCTCACTCTTTAATATCCCACTATGTCTAATCCCTCACTCCCCGCACCCCTTAATATCCCACCCAGTCTAATCCCACTCTCCCCCTCACTCCCCGCACACTTTAATATCCCACCCAGTCTAATCCCACTCTCCCCCTCACTCCCCACACCCTTTAATATCCCACCCAGTCTAATCCCACTCTCCCCCTCACTCCCCACACCCTTTAATATCCCACCCAGTCTAATCCCACTCTCCCCCTCACTCCCCGCACCCTTTAATATCCCACCCAGTCTAATCCCACTCTCCCCCCTCACTCCCCGCACCCCTTAATATCTCACCCAGTCTAATCCCACTCTCCCCCTCATTCCCCTCACCCTTTAATGTCCCACCCAGTCTAATCCCACTCTCACCCCCACTCACCGCACCCTTTAATATCCCACCCAGTCTAATCCCATTCTCCCCCTCACTCCCTGCACCCTTTAATATCCCACCCAGTCTAATCCCACTCTCCCCCTCACTCACCACATCCTTTAATATCCCACCCAGTCTAATCCCACTATCCCCCTCACTCCCCGCACCCTTTAATATCCCACCCAGTCTAATCCTACTCTCCCCCACGCTCCCCACCCTTTAATATCCCACCCAGTCTATTCCCGCTCTCCCCCTCACTCCCCACACCCTTTAATATCCCACCCAGTCTAATCCCACTCTCCCCTCACCCTTTAATATCACACCCAGTCTAATCCCACTCTCCCCCTCACTCCCCGCACCCTTTAATATCCCACCCAGTCTAATCCCACTTTCCCGCTCACTCCCCGCACCCTTTAATATCCCACCCAGTCTAATCCCACTCTCCCCCTCACTGCCCGCACCCTTTAATATCCCACCCAGTCTAATCCCACTCTCCCCGCACCCTTTAATATCCCACCCAGTCGAATACCACTCTCCCCCTCACTCCCCACATCCCTTAATATCCCACCCAGTCTAATCCCACTCTCCCCCTCACTCTTTAATATCCCACTATGTCTAATCCCTCACTCCCCGCAGCCTATAACATCCCACCCTGTCTAATCCCACTCTCCCCTCATTCCCCACACCCTTTAGTATCCCATCCAGTTTAATCCCACACTCCCTCTCACTCCCCGCACCCTTTAATATCCCACCCAGTCTAATCCCACTCTCCCCCTCACCCTTTAATATCCCACCCAGTCTAATCCCCCTCTCCCCCTCACTCCCTGCACCCTTTAATATCCCACTAGGTCTAATCCCTCACTCCCCGCAGCCTTTAATATCCCACCCTGTATAATCCCCCTCATCCCACACACCCTTTAATATCCCATCTAGTCTAATCCCACTCTCCCCCTCACTCCCCGCACCCTTTAATATCCCACCCAGTCTAATCCCACTCTCCCACTCACTCCCCGCACCCTTTAATATCCCACCCAGTCTAATCCCACTCTCTCCCCTCACTCCCCGCACCCTTTAATATCCCACCCAGTCTAATCCCACTCTCCCCCTCACTCCCCGCACCCTTTAATATCCCACCCAGTCTAATCCCACTCTCCCCCTCACTCCCCACACCCTTTAATATCCCACCCAGTCTAATCCCACTCTCCCCTCACTCCCCGCACCCTTTAATATCCCACCCAGTCTAATCCCACTCTCCCCCTCACTCCCCGCACCCTTTAATATCCCACCCAGTCTAATCCCACTCTCTCCCCTCACTCCCCGCACCCTTTAATATCCCACCCAGTCTAATCCCACTCTCCCCCTCACTCCCCGCACCCTTTAATATCCCACCCAGTCTAATCCCACTCTCCCCCTCACTCCCCGCACCCTTTAATATCCCACCCAGTCTAATCCCACTCTCCGCCTCACTCCCCGCACCCTTTAATATCCCACCCAGTCTAATCCCACTCTCCCCCCTCACTCCCCGCACCCTTTAATATCCCACCCAGTCTAATCCCACTCTCCCCCTCACCCTTTAATATCCCACCCAGTCTAATCCCACTCTCCCCCTCACTCCCCGCACCCTTTAATATCCCACCCAGTCTAATCCCACTCTCCCCCTCACTCCCCCTCACCCTTTAATATCCCACCCAGTCTAATCCCACTCTCCCCCTCACTCCCCGCACCCTTTAATATCACACCCAGTCTAATCCCACTCTCCCCCTCACTCCCCGCACCCTTTAATATCCCACCCAGTCTAATCCCACTCTCCCCCTCACTCCCCTCACCCTTTAATATCCCACCCAGTCTAATCCCACTCTCCCCTCACTCCCCGCACCCTTTAATATCCCACCCAGTCTAATCCCACTCTCCCCTCACTCCCCGCACCCCTTAATATCCCACCCAGTCTAATCCCACTCTCCCCCTCACTCCCCGAACCCTTTAATATCCCACCCAGTCTAATCCCACTCTCCCCCCTCACTCCCCGCACCCCTTAATATCCCACCCAGTCTAATCCCACTCTCCCCCCTCACTCCCCGCACCCCTTAATATCCCACCCAGTCTAATCCCACTCTCCCCCTCACTCCCCGCACACTTTAATATCCCACCCACTCTAATCCCACTCTCCCCCCTCACTCCCCACACCCTTTAATATCCCACCCAGTCTAATCCCACTCTCCCCCCTCACTCGCCGCACCCTTTAATATCCCACCCAGTCTAATCCCACTCTCCCCCTCACTCCCCACACCCTTTAATATCCCACCCAGTATAATCCCACTCTCCCCCTCACTCCCCACACCCTTTAATATCCCACCCAGTCTAATCCCACTCTCCCCCTCACTCCCCGCACCCTTTAATATCCCACCCAGTCTATTCCCACTCTCCCCCCTCACTCCCCGCACCCCTTAATATCTCACCCAGTCTAATCCCACTCTCCCCCTCATTCCCCTCACCCTTTAATATCCCACCCAGTCTAATCCCACTTTACCGCTCACTCCCCGCACCCTTTAATATCCCACCCAGTCTAATCCCCCTCTCCCCCTCACTCCCTGCACCCTTTAATATCCCACTAGGTCTAATCCCTCACTCCCCGCAGCCTTTAATATCCCACCCTGTATAATCCCCCTCATCCCTCACACCCTTTAATATCCCATCTAGTCTAATCCCACTCTCCCCGCAACCTTTAATATCCCACCCAGTCTAATCCCACTCTCCTCTTCACTCCCCACACCCTTTAATATGCCACCCAGTCTAATCGCACTCTCCCCCTCACTCCCCACACCCTTTAATATCCCACCCAGTCTAATCCCACTCTCCCCCTCACTCCCCACACCCTCTAATATCCCACCCAGTCTAATCCCACTCTCTCCCTCACTCCCCACACCCTTTAATATCACACCCAGTCTAACTCCACTCTCCGCCTCACTCCCCGCACCCTTTAATATCCCACCCAGTCGAATCCCACTCTCCCCCTCACTCCCCACACCCTTTGATATCCCACCCAGTCAAATCCCACTCCCCCCCTCACTCCCCACACACTTTAATATCCCACCCAGTCTAATCCCACTCTCCCCCTCACTCCCCACTCCCTTTAATATCCCATCCAGTCTAATCCCACTCTCCCCCTTACTCCCCGCAACCTTTAATATCCCACCCAGTCTAATGCCACTCTCCCCCTCACTCCCCGCACCCTTTAATATCCCACCCAGTCTAATCCCACCCTCCCCCTCACTCCCCACACCCTTTACTATCCCACCCAGTCTAATTCCACTCTCCCCCTCACTCCCCGCACCCTTTAATATCCCACTAGGTCTAATCCCACTCACTCCCTCACTCACCGCACCCTTTAATATCCCACCCAGTCTAATCATACTCTCCCCCTCACTGCCCACACCGTTTAATATCCCACCCAGTCTAATCCCACTCTCCCCCTCACTCCCCACACCATTTAATATCCCACCCAGTCTAATCCCACTCTCCCCCTCACTCCCCGCACCCTTTAATATCCCACCCAGTCTAATCCCACTCTCCCCCTCACTCCCCGCACCCTTTAATATCCCACCCAGTCTAATCCCACTCTCCGCCTCACTCCCCGCACCCTTTAATATCCCACCCAGTCGAATCCCACTCTCCCCCTCACTCCCCACACCCTTTGATATCCCAACCAGTCAAATCCCACTCCCCCCCTCACTCCCCACTCCCTTTAATATCCCATCCAGTCAAATCCCACTCCCCCCCTCACTCCCCGCACCCTTTAATATCCCACCCAGTCTAATCCCACTCTCCCCCTTACTCCTCGCAACCTTTAATATCCCACCCAGTCTAATGCCACTCTCCCCCTCACTCCCCGCACCCTTTAATATCCCACCCAGTCTAATCCCACCCTCCCCCTCACTCCCCACACCCTTTACTATCCCACCCAGTCTAATCCCACTCACTCCCTCACTCACCGCACCCTTTAATATCCCACCCAGTCTAATCCCATTCTCCCCCTCACTCCCCGCACCCTTTAATATCCCACCCAGTCTAATCCCACTCTCCCCCTCACTCCCCACATCCTTTAATATCCCACCCAGTCTAATCCCACTCTCCCCCTCACTCCCCACACCCTTTCATATCCCACCCAGTCTACTCCCACTGCCCCCTCACTCCCCGCACCCTTTAATATCCCACCCAGTCTAATCCCACTCTCCCCCTCACTCCCCACACCCTTTAATATCCCACCCAGTCTAATCCCACTCTCCCCCTCACTCCCCACACCCTTTAATATCCCACCCACTCTAATCCCACTCTCCCCCTCACTCCCCGCACCCTTTAATATCCCACCCAGTCTAATCCCACTCTCCCCCTCACTCCCCGCACCCTTTAATATCCCATCCAGTCTAATCCCACTCTCCCCCTCACTCCCCACACCCTTTAATATCCCACCCAGTCCAATCCCTCTCTCCCCCTCACCCTTTAATATCCCACCCAGTCTAATCCCACTCTCCCCACCCATTAATATCCCACCCAGTCTAATCCCACTCTCCCCCCTCACCCTTTAATATCCCACCCAGTCTAATCCCACTCTCCCCGCACCCTTTAATACCCCACCCAGTCTAATCCCACTCTCCCCTCACTCCCCGCACCCTTTAATATCCCATCCAGTCTAATCCCACTCTACCCCTCACTCCCCGCACCCTTTAATATCCCACCCAGTCTAATCCCACTCTCCCCCTCACTCCCCGCACCCTTTAATATCCTGCCTAGTCTAATCCCACTCTCCGCCTCACTCCCCGCACCCTTTAATATCCCACCCAGTCTAATCCCACTCTCCCCCTCACACTTTAATATCCCACCCAGTCTAATCCCACTCTCCCCGCACCCTTTAATATCCCACCCAGTCTAATCCCACTCTCCCCTCACTCCCCGCACCCATTAATATCCCATCCAGTCTAATCCCACTCTACCACTCATTCCCCGCACCCTTTAATATCCCTCCCATTCTAATCCCACTGTCCCCCTCACTCCCCACACCCTTTAATATCCCACCCAGTCTAATCCCACTCTCCCCCTCACTCCCCACACCCTTTAATATCCCACCCAGTCTTATCCCTCTCTCCCCCTCACTCCCCACACCCTTTAATATCCCACCCAGTCTAACTCCACTCTCCGCCTCACTCCCCGCACCCTTTAATATCCCACCCAGTCGAATCCCACTCTCCCCCTCACTCCCCACACCCTTTGATATCCCACCCAGTCAAATCCCACTCTCCCCTCACCCTTTAATATCCCACTAGGTCTAATCCCTCACTCCCCCCGCACCCTTTAATATCCAACCTAGTCTAAACCCCCTCACTCCCCTCACCCTTTAATATCCCATCCAGTCTAATCCCACTCTCCCCCTCACTCCCCGCACCCTTTAATATCCCACCCAGTCCAATCCCTCTCTCCCCCTCACCCTTTAATATCCAACCTAGTCTAAACCCCCTCACTCCCCGCACCCTTTAATATCCCATCCAGTCTAATCCCACTCTCCCCCTCACTCCCCGCACCCTTTAATATCCCACCCAGTCTAATCCCACTCTCCCCCTCACCCTTTAATATCCCACCCAGTCTAATCCCACTCTCCCCACCCATTAATATCCCACCCAGTCTAATACCACTCTCCCCCCACACCCTTTAATATCCTACCCAGTCTAATCACACTCTCCCCGCACCCTTTAATACCCCACCCAGTCTAATCCCACTCTACCCCTCACTCCCCGCACCCTTTAATATCCCACCCAGTCTAATCCCACTCTCCCCCTCACACTTTAATATCCCACCCAGTCTAATCCCACTCTCCCCGCACCCTTTAATGCCCCACCCAGTCTAATCCCACTCTCCCCTCACTCCCCGCACCCTTTAATATCCCTCCCATTCTAATCCCACTCTCCCCCTCACTCCCCACACCCTTTAATATCCCACCCAGTCTAATCCCACTCTCCCCCTCACTCCCCACACCCTTTAATATCACACCCAGTCTAACTCCACTCTCCGCCTCACTCCCCGCACCCTTTAATATCCCACCCAGTCGAGTCCCACTCTCCCCCTCACTCCCCACACCCTTTGATATCCCACCCAGTCAAATCCCACTCTCCCCTCACCCTTTAATATCCCACCCAGTCTAATCCCACTCTCCCCTCACCCTTTAATATCCCACCCAGTCTAATCCCACTCTCCCCTCACCCTTTAATATCCCATCCAGTCTAATCCCACTCTACCCCTCACCCTTTAATATCCCACCCAGTCTAATCCCACTCTCCCCTCACCCTTTAATATCCCAACCAGTCTATTCCCACTCTACCCCTCACTCCCCGCACCCTTTAAAATCCCACCCAGTCTAATCGCCCTCTCCCCCTCACACCTTAATGTCCCACACAGTCTAATCCCCCTCTCCCCCTCACCCTTTAATATCCCACCCTGTCTGATCCCCCTCATTCGACACACCCTTTAATATCCCATCCAGTCTAATCCCACTCTCCCCCTCACTCCCCGCACCCTTTAATATCCCACCCAGTCTAATCCCACTCTCCCCCCTCACTCCCGGCACCCATTAATATCCCACCCAGTCTAATCCCCCTCACCCTTTAATATCCCACTAGATCTAATCCCTCACTCCCCCCGCACCCTTTAATATCCAACCCAGTCTAATCCCCCTCATTCCCCACACCCTTTCATATCCCATCCAGTCTAACCCCACTCTCCCCCACTCCCCGCACCCTTTAATATCCGACCCAGTCTAATCCCACTCTCCCCCTCATTCCCCGCACCCTTTAATATCCCACCCAGTCCAATCCCTCTCTCCCCCTCACCCTTTAATATCCCACCCAGTCTAATCCCACTCTCCCCACCCTTTAATATCCCACCCAGTCTAATCCCACTCTCCCCTCACCCTTTAATATCCCACCCAGTCTAAACCCACTCTCCCCTCACCCTTTAATATCCCATCCAGTCTAATCCCACTCTACCCCTCACCCTTTAATATCCCACCCAGTCTAATCCCACACTCCCCGCACCCTTTAATATCCCATCCAGTCTATTCCCACTCTACCCCTCACTCCCCGCACCCTTTAATATCCCACCCAGTCTAATCGCCCTCTCCCCCTCACACTTTAATGTTCCACACAGTCTAATCCCCATCTCCCCCTCACCCTTTAATATCCCACCCTGTCTGATCCCCCTCATTCGCCACACCCTTTAATATCCCATCCAGTCTAATCCCATTCTCCCCCTCACTCCCCGCACCCTTTAATATCCCACCCAGTCTAATCCCACTCTCCCCCTCACTCCCCACATCCTTTAATATCCCACCCAGTCTAATCCCACTCTCCCCCTCACTCCCCACACCCTTTCATATCCCACCCAGTCTACTCCCACTGCCCCCTCACTCCCCGCACCCTTTAATATCCCACCCAGTCTAATCCCACTCTCCCCCTCACTCCCCACACCCTTTAATATCCCACCCAGTCTAATCCCACTCTCCCCCTCACTCCCCACACCCTTTAATATCCCACCCACTCTAATCCCACTCTCCCCCTCACTCCCCGCACCCTTTAATATCCCACCCAGTCTAATCCCACTCTCCCCCTCACTCCCCGCACCCTTTAATATCCCATCCAGTCTAATCCCACTCTCCCCCTCACTCCCCACACCCTTTAATATCCCACCCAGTCCAATCCCTCTCTCCCCCTCACCCTTTAATATCCCACCCAGTCTAATCCCACTCTCCCCACCCATTAATATCCCACCCAGTCTAATCCCACTCTCCCCCCTCACCCTTTAATATCCCACCCAGTCTAATCCCACTCTCCCCGCACCCTTTAATACCCCACCCAGTCTAATCCCACTCTCCCCTCACTCCCCGCACCCTTTAATATCCCATCCAGTCTAATCCCACTCTACCCCTCACTCCCCGCACCCTTTAATATCCCACCCAGTCTAATCCCACTCTCCCCCTCACTCCCCGCACCCTTTAATATCCTGCCTAGTCTAATCCCACTCTCCGCCTCACTCCCCGCACCCTTTAATATCCCACCCAGTCTAATCCCACTCTCCCCCTCACACTTTAATATCCCACCCAGTCTAATCCCACTCTCCCCGCACCCTTTAATATCCCACCCAGTCTAATCCCACTCTCCCCTCACTCCCCGCACCCATTAATATCCCATCCAGTCCAATCCCACTCTACCACTCATTCCCCGCACCCTTTAATATCCCTCCCATTCTAATCCCACTGTCCCCCTCACTCCCCACACCCTTTAATATCCCACCCAGTCTAATCCCACTCTCCCCCTCACTCCTCACACCCTTTAATATCCCACCCAGTCTTATCCCTCTCTCCCCCTCACTCCCCACACCCTTTAATATCCCACCCAGTCTAACTCCACTCTCCGCCTCACTCCCCGCACCCTTTAATATCCCACCCAGTCGAATCCCACTCTCCCCCTCACTCCCCACACCCTTTGATATCCCACCCAGTCAAATCCCACTCTCCCCTCACCCTTTAATATCCCACTAGGTCTAATCCCTCACTCCCCCCGCACCCTTTAATATCCAACCTAGTCTAAACCCCCTCACTCCCCTCACCCTTTAATATCCCATCCAGTCTAATCCCACTCTCCCCCTCACTCCCCGCACCCTTTAATATCCCACCCAGTCCAATCCCTCTCTCCCCCTCACCCTTTAATATCCAACCTAGTCTAAACCCCCTCACTCCCCGCACCCTTTAATATCCCATCCAGTCTAATCCCACTCTCCCCCTCACTCCCCGCACCCTTTAATATCCCACCCAGTCCAATCCCTCTCTCCCCCTCACCCTTTAATATCCCACCCAGTCTAATCCCACTCTCCCCACCCATTAATATCCCACCCAGTCTAATACCACTCTCCCCCCACACCCTTTAATATCCTACCCAGTCTAATCACACTCTCCCCGCACCCTTTAATACCCCACCCAGTCTAATCCCACTCTACCCCTCACTCCCCGCACCCTTTAATATCCCACCCAGTCTAATCCCACTCTCCCCCTCACACTTTAATATCCCACCCAGTCTAATCCCACTCTCCCCGCACCCTTTAATGCCCCACCCAGTCTAATCCCACTCTCCCCTCACTCCCCGCACCCTTTAATATCCCTCCCATTCTAATCCCACTCTCCCCCTCACTCCCCACACCCTTTAATATCCCACCCAGTCTAATCCCACTCTCCCCCTCACTCCCCACACCCTTTAATATCACACCCAGTCTAACTCCACTCTCCGCCTCACTCCCCGCACCCTTTAATATCCCACCCAGTCGAGTCCCACTCTCCCCCTCACTCCCCACACCCTTTGATATCCCACCCAGTCAAATCCCACTCTCCCCTCACCCTTTAATATCCCACCCAGTCTAATCCCACTCTCCCCTCACCCTTTAATATCCCACCCAGTCTAATCCCACTCTCCCCTCACCCTTTAATATCCCATCCAGTCTAATCCCACTCTACCCCTCACCCTTTAATATCCCACCCAGTCTAATCCCACTCTCCCCTCACCCTTTAATATCCCAACCAGTCTATTCCCACTCTACCCCTCACTCCCCGCACCCTTTAAAATCCCACCCAGTCTAATCGCCCTCTCCCCCTCACACCTTAATGTCCCACACAGTCTAATCCCCCTCTCCCCCTCACCCTTTAATATCCCACCCTGTCTGATCCCCCTCATTCGACACACCCTTTAATATCCCATCCAGTCTAATCCCACTCTCCCCCTCACTCCCCGCACCCTTTAATATCCCACCCAGTCTAATCCCACTCTCCCCCCTCACTCCCGGCACCCATTAATATCCCACCCAGTCTAATCCCCCTCACCCTTTAATATCCCACTAGATCTAATCCCTCACTCCCCCCGCACCCTTTAATATCCAACCCAGTCTAATCCCCCTCATTCCCCACACCCTTTCATATCCCATCCAGTCTAACCCCACTCTCCCCCACTCCCCGCACCCTTTAATATCCGACCCAGTCTAATCCCACTCTCCCCCTCATTCCCCGCACCCTTTAATATCCCACCCAGTCCAATCCCTCTCTCCCCCTCACCCTTTAATATCCCACCCAGTCTAATCCCACTCTCCCCACCCTTTAATATCCCACCCAGTCTAATCCCACTCTCCCCTCACCCTTTAATATCCCACCCAGTCTAAACCCACTCTCCCCTCACCCTTTAATATCCCATCCAGTCTAATCCCACTCTACCCCTCACCCTTTAATATCCCACCCAGTCTAATCCCACACTCCCCGCACCCTTTAATATCCCATCCAGTCTATTCCCACTCTACCCCTCACTCCCCGCACCCTTTAATATCCCACCCAGTCTAATCGCCCTCTCCCCCTCACACTTTAATGTTCCACACAGTCTAATCCCCATCTCCCCCTCACCCTTTAATATCCCACCCTGTCTGATCCCCCTCATTCGCCACACCCTTTAATATCCCATCCAGTCTAATCCCACTCTCCCCCTCACTCCCCGCACCCTTTAATATCCCACCCAGTCTAATCCCACTCTCCCCCCTCACTCCCGGCACCCTTTAATATCCCACCCAGTCTAATCCCCCTCACCCTTTAATATCCCACTAGGTCTAATCCCTCACTCCCCCCGCACCCTTTAATATCCAACCCAGTCTAATCCCCCTCATTCCCCACACCCTTTCATATCCCATCCAGTCTAATCCCACTCTCCCCCTCACTCCCCGCACCCTTTAATATCCCACCCAGTCTAATCCCACTCTCCCCCTCACTCCCCGCCCCCTTTAATATCCCACCCAGTCCAATCCCTCTCTCCCCCTCACCCTTTAATATCCCACCCAGTCTAATCCCACTCTCCCCACCCATTAATATCCCACCCAGTCTAATCCCACTCTCCCCCTCACCCTTTAATATCCCACCCAGTCTAATCCCACTCTCCCCGCACCCTTTAATACCCCACCCAGTCTAATCCCACTCTCCCCTCACTCCCCGCACCCTTTCATATCCCATCCAGTCTAATCCCACTCTACCCCTCACTCCCCGCACCCTTTAATATCCCACCCAGTCTAATCCCACTCTCTCCCTCACACTTTAATATCCCACCCAGTCTAATCCCACTCTCCCCGCACCCTTTAATATCCCACCAAGTATAATCCCACTCTCCCCTCACTCCCCGCACCCATTAATATCCCATCCAGTCTAATCCCACTCTACCACTCATTCCCCGCACCCTTTAATATCCCATCCAGTCTAATCCCACTCTACCACTCATTCCCCGCACCCTTTAATATCCCACCCATTCTAATCCCACTCTCCCCCTCACTCCCCACACCATTTAATATCCCACCCAGTCTAATCCCACTCTCCCCCTCACTCCCCACACCCTTTGATATCCCACCCAGTCTAATCCCACTCTCCCCTCGCCCTTTAATATCCCACCCAGGCTAATCCCACTCTCCCCTCACCCTTTAATATCCCACCCAGTCTAATCCCACTCTCCCCTCACCCTTTAATATCCCATCCAGTCTAATCCCACTCTACCCCTCACCCTTTAATATCCCACCCAGTCTAATCCCACTCTCCCCCTCACTCCCCACACCCTTTAATATCACACCCAGTCTAACTCCACTCTCCGCCTCACTCCCCGCACCCTTTAATATCCCACCCAGTCGAATTCCACTCTCCCCCTCACTCCCCACACCCTTTGATATCCCACCCAGTCAAATCCCACTCTCCCCTCACCCTTTAATATCCCACCCAGTCTAATCCCACTCTCCCCTCACCCTTTAATATCCCACCCAGTCTAATCCCACTCTCCCCTCACCCTTTAATATCCCATCCAGTCTAATCCCACTCTACCCCTCACCCTTTAATATCCCACCCAGTCTAATCCCACTCTCCCCTCACCCTTTAATATCCCATCCAGTCTATTCCCACTCTACCCCTCACTCCCCGCACCCTTTAATATCCCACCCAGTCTAATCGCCCTCTCCCCCTCACACTTTAATGTCCCACACAGTCTAATCCCCCTCTCCCCCTCACCCTTTAATATCCCACCCTGTCTGATCCCCCTCATTCGACACACCCTTTAATATCCCATCCAGTCTAATCCCACTCTCCCACCTCACCCTTTCATATCCCACTCAGTCTAATCCCACTCTCCCTCCTCACTCCCCACACCCTTTAATATCCCACCCAGTCTAATCCCACTCTCCCCCTCACTCCCCGCACCCTTTAATATCCCACCCAGTCTAATCCCACTCTCCCCCCTCACTCCCGGCACCCTTTAATATCCCACCCAGTCTAATCCCCCTCACCCTTTAATATCCCAACAGGTCTTATCCCTCACTCCCTGCAGCCTTTAATATCCCACCCAGTCTAATCCCACACTCCCCCTCACTCCCCACACCCTTTAATATCCCACCCAGTCTAATCCCACTCTCCCCCTCACCCTTTAATATCCCACCCAGTCTAATCCCACTCTCCCCCTCACTCCCCACACCCTTTAATATCCCACCCAGTCTAATCCCACTCTCCCCCTCACCCTTTAATATCCCACCCAGTCTAATCCCACTCTCCCTACCCTTTAATATCCCACCCAGTCTAATCCCATTCTCCCCCTCACTCCCCGCACCCTTTAATATCCCATCCAGTCTAATCCCGCTCTCCCCCTCACTCCCCACACCCTTTAATATCCCACCCAGTCTAATCCCACTCTCCCCCCTCACTCCCGGCACCCTTTAATATCCCACCCAGTCTAATCCCCCTCACCCTTTAATATCCCACTAGGTCTAATCCCTCACTCCCCCCGCACCCTTTAATATCCAACCCAGTCTAATCCCCCTCATTCCCCACACCCTTTCATATCCCATCCAGTCTAATCCCACTCTCCCCCTCACTCCCCACACCCTTTCATATCCCATCCAGTCTAATCCCACTCTCCCCCTCACTCCCCGCCCCCTTTAATATCCCACCCAGTCCAATCCCTCTCTCCCCCTCACCCTTTAATATCCCACCCAGTCTAATCCCACTCTCCCCACCCATTAATATCCCACCCAGTCTAATCCCACTCTCCCCCCTCACCCTTTAATATCCCACCCAGTCTAACCCCACTCTCCCCCTCACTCCCCGCACCCTTTAATATCCCACCCAGTCTAATCCCACTCTCCCCTCACTCCCCGCACCCTTTAATATCCCATCCAGTCTAATCCCACTCTACCCCTCACTCCCCGCACCCTTTAATATCCCACCCAGTCTAATCCCACTCTCCCCCTCACACTTTAATATCCCACCCAGTCTAATCCCACTCTCCCCGCACCCTTTAATATCCCACCCAGTCTAATCCCACTCTCCCCTCACTCCCCGCACCCATTAATATCCCATCCAGTCTAATCCCACTCTACCACTCATTCCCCGCACCCTTTAATATCCCACCCATTCTAATCCCACTCTCCCCCTCATTCCCCACACCCTTTAATATCCCACCCAGTCTAATCCCACTCTCCCCCTCACCCTTTAATATCCCACCCAGTCTAATCCCACTCTCCCCCTCACTCCCCGCACCCTTTAATATCCCACCCAGTCTAATCCCACTCTCCCCCTCACTCCCCCTCACCCTTTAATATCCCACCCAGTCTAATCCCACTCTCCCCCTCACTCCCCGCACCCTTTAATATCACACCCAGTCTAATCCCACTCTCCCCCTCACTCCCCGCACCCTTTAATATCCCACCCAGTCTAATCCCACTCTCCCCCTCACTCCCCTCACCCTTTAATATCCCACCCAGTCTAATCCCACTCTCCCCCTCACTCCCCACACCCTTTAATATCCCACCCAGTCTAATCCCACTCTCCCCTCACTCCCCGCACCCTTTAATATCCCACCCAGTCTAATCCCACTCTCCCCTCACTCCCCGCACCCCTTAATATCCCACCCAGTCTAATCCCACTCGCCCCCTCACTCCCCGAACCCTTTAATATCCCACCCAGTCTAATCCCACTCTCCCCCCTCACTCCCCGCACCCCTTTATATCCCACCCAGTCTAATCCCACTCTCCCCCCTCACTCCCCGCACCCCTTAATATCCCACCCAGTCTAATCCCACTCTCCCCCTCACTCCCCGCACACTTTAATATCCCACCCAGTCTAATCCCACTCTCCCCCCTCACTCCCCACACCCTTTAATATCCCACCCAGTCTAATCCCACTCTCCCCCATCACTCCCCGCACCCTTTAATATCCCACCCAGTCTAATCCCACTCTCCCCCTCACTCCCCACACCCTTTAATATCCCACCCAGTCTAATCCCACTCTCCCCCTCACTCCCCACACCCTTTAATATCCCACCCAGTCTAATCCCACTCTCCCCCTCACTCCCCGCACCCTTTAATATCCCACCCAGTCAAATCCCACTCTCCCCCTCATTCCCCTCACCCTTTAATATCCCAACCAGTCGAATCCCACTCTCCCCCCTCACTCCCCGCACCCCTTAATATCTCACCCAGTCTAATCCCACTCTCCCCCTCATTCCCCTCACCCTTTAATATCCCACCCAGTCTAATCCCACTTTCCCGCTCACTCCCCGCACCCTTTAATATCCCACCCAGTCTAATCCCCCTCTCCCCCTCACTCCCTGCACCCTTTAATATCCCACTAGGTCTAATCCCTCACTCCCCGCAGCCTTTAATATCCCACCCTGTATAATCCCCCTCATCCCTCACATCCTTTAATATCCCATCTAGTCTAATCCCACTCTCCCCGCAACCTTTAATATCCCACCCAGTCTAATCCCACTCTCCTCTTCACTCCCCACACCCTTTAATATCCCACCCAGTCTAATCCCACTCTCCCCCTCACTCCCCACACCATTTAATATCCCACCCAGTCTAATCCCACTCTCCCCCTCACTCCCCACACCCTTTAATATCCCACCCAGTCTAATCCCACTCTCCCCCTCACTCCCCACACCCTTTAATATCACACCCAGTCTAACTCCACTCTCCGCCTCACTCCCCGCACCCTTTAATATCCCACCCAGTCGAATCCCACTCTCCCCCTCACCCTTTGATATCCCACCCAGTCAAATCCCACTCCCCCCCTCACTCCCCACACACATTAATATCCCATCCAGTCTAATCCCACTCTCCCCCTTACTCCCCGCAACCTTTAATATCCCACCCAGTCTAATGCCACTCTCCCCCTCACTCCCCGCACCCTTTAATATCCCACCCAGTCTAATCCCACCCTCCCCCTCACTCCCCACACCCTTTACTATCCCACCCAGTCTAATTCCACTCTCCCCCTCACTCCCCGCACCCTTTAATATCCCACTAGGTCTAATCCCACTCACTCCCTCACTCACCGCACCCTTTAATATCCCACCCAGTCTAATCATACTCTCCCCCTCACTCCCCACACCCTTTAATATCCCACCCAGTCTAATCCCACTCTCCCCCTCACTCCCCACACCCTTTAATATCACACCCAGTCTAACTCCACTCTCCGCCTCACTCCCCGCACCCTTTAATATCCCACCCAGTCGAATCCCACTCTCCCCCTCACTCCCCACACCCTTTGATATCCCAACCAGTCAAATCCCACTCTCCCCTCGACCTTTAATATCCCACCCAGTCTAATCCCACTCTCCCCTCACCCTTTAATATCCCACCCAGTCTAATCCCACTCTCCCCTCACCCTTTAATATCCCATCCAGTCTAATCCCACTCTACCCCTCACCCTTTAATATCCCACCCAGTCTAATCCCACTCTCCCCCTCACTCCCCACACCCTTTAATATCACACCCAGTCTAACTCCACTCTCCGCCTCACTCCCCGCACCCTTTAATATCCCACCCAGTCGAATCCCACTCTCCCCCTCACTCCCCACACCCTTTGATATCCCACCCAGTCAAATCCCACTCTCCCCTCACCCTTTAATATCCCACCCAGTCTAATCCCACTCTCCCCTCACCTTTTAATATCCCACCCAGTCTAATCCCACTCTCCCCTCACCCTTTAATATCCCATCCAGTCTATTCCCACTCTACCCCTCACTCCCCGCACCCTTTAATATCCCACCCAGTCTAATCCCCCTCACCCTTTAATATCCCACTAGGTCTAATCCCTCACTCCCCCCGCACCCTTTAATATCCAACCCAGTCTAATCCCCCTCATTCCCCGCAACCTTTAATATCCCATCCAGTCTAATCCCACTCTACCCCTCACTCCCCGCACCCTTTAATATCCCACCCAGTCTAATCCCACTCTCCCCCTCACACTTTAATATCCCACCAAGTCTAATCCCACTCTCCCCGCACCCTTTAATATCCCACCCAGTCTAATCCCACTCTCCCCTCACTCCCCGCACCCATTAATATCCCATCCAGTCTAATCCCACTCTACCACTCATTCCCCGCACCCTTTAATATCCCACCCATTCTAATCCCACTCTCCCCCTCATTCCCCACACCCTTTAATATCCCACCCAGTCTAATCCCACTCTCCCCCTCACCCTTTAATATCCCACCCAGTCTAATCCCACTCTCCCCCTCACTCCCCGCACCCTTTAATATCCCACCCAGTCTAATCCCACTCTCCCCCTCACTCCCCCTCACCCTTTAATATCCCACCCAGTCTAATCCCACTCTCCCCCTCACTCCCCGCACCCTTTAATATCACACCCAGTCTAATCCCACTCTCCCCCTCACTCCCCGCACCCTTTAATATCCCACCCAGTCTAATCCCACTCTCCCCCTCACTCCCCTCACCCTTTAATATCCCACCCAGTCTAATCCCACTCTCCCCCTCACTCCCCACACCCTTTAATATCCCACCCAGTCTAATCCCACTCTCCCCTCACTCCCCGCACCCTTTAATATCCCACCCAGTCTAATCCCACTCTCCCCTCACTCCCCGCACCCCTTAATATCCCACCCAGTCTAATCCCACTCGCCCCCTCACTCCCCGAACCCTTTAATATCCCACCCAGTCTAATCCCACTCTCCCCCCTCACTCCCCGCACCCCTTTATATCCCACCCAGTCTAATCCCACTCTCCCCCCTCACTCCCCGCACCCCTTAATATCCCACCCAGTCTAATCCCACTCTCCCCCTCACTCCCCGCACACTTTAATATCCCACCCAGTCTAATCCCACTCTCCCCCCTCACTCCCCACACCCTTTAATATCCCACCCAGTCTAATCCCACTCTCCCCCATCACTCCCCGCACCCTTTAATATCCCACCCAGTCTAATCCCACTCTCCCCCTCACTCCCCACACCCTTTAATATCCCACCCAGTCTAATCCCACTCTCCCCCTCACTCCCCACACCCTTTAATATCCCACCCAGTCTAATCCCACTCTCCCCCTCACTCCCCGCACCCTTTAATATCCCACCCAGTCAAATCCCACTCTCCCCCTCATTCCCCTCACCCTTTAATATCCCACCCAGTCGAATCCCACTCTCCCCCCTCACTCCCCGCACCCCTTAATATCTCACCCAGTCTAATCCCACTCTCCCCCTCATTCCCCTCACCCTTTAATATCCCACCCAGTCTAATCCCACTTTCCCGCTCACTCCCCGCACCCTTTAATATCCCACCCAGTCTAATCCCCCTCTCCCCCTCACTCCCTGCACCCTTTAATATCCCACTAGGTCTAATCCCTCACTCCCCGCAGCCTTTAATATCCCACCCTGTATAATCCCCCTCATCCCTCACATCCTTTAATATCCCATCTAGTCTAATCCCACTCTCCCCGCAACCTTTAATATCCCACCCAGTCTAATCCCACTCTCCTCTTCACTCCCCACACCCTTTAATATCCCACCCAGTCTAATCCCACTCTCCCCCTCACTCCCCACACCCTTTAATATCCCACCCAGTCTAATCCCACTCTCCCCCTCACTCCCCACACCCTTTAATATCCCACCCAGTCTAATCCCACTCTCCCCCTCACTCCCCACACCCTTTAATATCACACCCAGTCTAACTCCACTCTCCGCCTCACTCCCCGCACCCTTTAATATCCCACCCAGTCGAATCCCACTCTCCCCCTCACCCTTTGATATCCCACCCAGTCAAATCCCACTCCCCCCCTCACTCCCCACACACATTAATATCCCATCCAGTCTAATCCCACTCTCCCCCTTACTCCCCGCAACCTTTAATATCCCACCCAGTCTAATGCCACTCTCCCCCTCACTCCCCGCACCCTTTAATATCCCACCCAGTCTAATCCCACCCTCCCCCTCACTCCCCACACCCTTTACTATCCCACCCAGTCTAATTCCACTCTCCCCCTCACTCCCCGCACCCTTTAATATCCCACTAGGTCTAATCCCACTCACTCCCTCACTCACCGCACCCTTTAATATCCCACCCAGTCTAATCATACTCTCCCCCTCACTCCCCACACCCTTTAATATCCCACCCAGTCTAATCCCACTCTCCCCCTCACTCCCCACACCCTTTAATATCAGACCCAGTCTAACTCCACTCTCCGCCTCACTCCCCGCACCCTTTAATATCCCACCCAGTCGAATCCCACTCTCCCCCTCACTCCCCACACCCTTTGATATCCCAACCAGTCAAATCCCACTCTCCCCTCGCCCTTTAATATCCCACCCAGTCTAATCCCACTCTCCCCTCACCCTTTAATATCCCACCCAGTCTAATCCCACTCTCCCCTCACCCTTTAATATCCCATCCAGTCTAATCCCACTCTACCCCTCACCCTTTAATATCCCACCCAGTCTAATCCCACTCTCCCCCTCACTCCCCACACCCTTTAATATCACACCCAGTCTAACTCCACTCTCCGCCTCACTCCCCGCACCCTTTAATATCCCACCCAGTCGAATCCCACTCTCCCCCTCACTCCCCACACCCTTTGATATCCCACCCAGTCAAATCCCACTCTCCCCTCACCCTTTAATATCCCACCCAGTCTAATCCCACTCTCCCCTCACCCTTTAATATCCCACCCAGTCTAATCCCACTCTCCCCTCACCCTTTAATATCCCATCCAGTCTATTCCCACTCTACCCCTCACTCCCCGCACCCTTTAATATCCCACCCAGTCTAATCCCCCTCACCCTTTAATATCCCACTAGGTCTAATCCCTCACTCCCCCCGCACCGTTTAATATCCAACCCAGTCTAATCCCCCTCATTCCCCGCAACCTTTAATATCCCATCCAGTCTAATCCCACTCTACCCCTCACTCCCCGCACCCTTTAATATCCCACCCAGTCTAATCCCACTCTCCCCCTCACACTTTAATATCCCACCAAGTCTAATCCCACTCTCCCCACCCATTAATATCCCACCCAGTCTAATCCCACTCTCCCCCCTCACCCTTTAATATCCCACCCAGTCTAATCCCACTCTCCCCGCACCCTTTAATACCCCACCCAGTCTAATCCCACTCTCCCCTCACTCCCAGCACCCTTTAATATCCCATCCAGTCGAATCCCACTCTCCCCCTCACACTTTAATATCCCACCCAGTCTAATTCCACTCTCCCCCTCACACTTTAATATCCCACCCAGTCTAATCCCACTCTCCCCCTCACTCCCCACACCCTTTAATATCCCACCCAGTCTAATCCCACTTTCCCCCTCACTCCCCGCACCCTTTAATATCCCACCCAGTCTAATCCCACTCTCCCCCTCACTCCCCGCACCCTTTAATATCCCACCCAGTCTAATCCCACTCTCCCCCTCACTCCCCTCACCCTTTAATATCCCACCCAGTCTAATCCCACTCTCCCCCTCACTCCCCACACCCTTTAATATCCCACCCAGTCTAATCCCACTCTCCCCTCACTCCCCGCACCCTTTAATATCCCACCCAGTCTAATCCCACTCTCCCCTCACTCCCCGCACCCCTTAATATCCCACCCAGTCTAATCCCACTCGCCCCCTCACTCCCCGAACCCTTTAATATCCCACCCAGTCTAATCCCACTCTCCCCCATCACTCCCAGCACCCTTTAATATCCCATCCAGTCGAATCCCACTCTCCCCCTCACACTTTAATATCCCACCCAGTCTAATCCCACTCTCCCCCTCACACTTTAATATCCCACCCAGTCTAATCCCACTCTCCCCTCACTCGCCACACCCTTTAATATTACACCCAGTCTAATCAAACTCTCCCCCTCACACTTTAATATCCCACCCAGTCTAATCCCACTCTCCCCTCACTCCCCGCACCCATTAATATCCCATCCAGTCTAATCCCACTCTACCACTCATTCCCCGCATCCTTTAATATCCCTCCCATTCTAATCCCACTCTCCCCCTCACTCCCCACACCCTTTAATATCCCACCCAGTCTAATCCCACTCTCCCCCTCACTCCCCACACCCTTTAATATCACACCCAGTCTAACTCCACTCTCCGCCTCACTCCCCGCACCCTTTAATATACCACCCAGTCGAATCCCACTCTCCCCCTCACTCCCCACACCCTTTGATATCCCACCCAGTCTAATCCCACCCTCCCCCTCACTCCCCACACCCTTTAATATCCCACCCAGTCGAATCCCACTCTCCCCCTCACTCCCCGCACCCTTTAATATCCCACCCAGTCTAATCCCACTATCCCCTCACCCTTTAATATCCCACCCAGTCGAATCCCACTCTCCCCCTCACTCCCCAGACCCTTTAATATCCCAACCAGTCTAATCCCACTCTCCCCTCACCCTTTAATATCCCATCCAGTCTATTCCCACTCTACCCCTCACTCCCCGCACCCTTTAATATCCCACCCAGTCTAATCGCCCTCTCCCCCTCACACTTTAATGTCCCACACAGTCCAATCCCCCTCTCCCCCTCACCCTTTAATATCCCACCCTGTCTGATCCCCCTCATTCGCCACACCCTTTAATATCCCATCCAGTCTAATCCCACTCTCCCCCTCACTCCCCGCACCCTTTAATATCCCACCCAGTCTAATCCCACTCTCCCCCTCACTCCCCGCAACCTTTAATATCCCACCCAGTCTAATCCCACTGTCCCCCCTCACTCCCGGCACCCTTTAATATCCCACCCAGTCTAATCCCCCTCACCCTTTAATATCCCACTAGGTCTAATCCCTCACTCCCCCCCGCACCCTTTAATATCCAACCCAGTCTAATCCCCCTCATTCCCCACACCCTTTCATATCCCATCCAGTCTAATCCCACTCTCCACCTCACTCCCCGCACCCTTTAATATCCCACCCAGTCTAATCCCACTCTCCCCCTCACTCCCCGCACCCTTTAATATCCCACCCAGTCTAATCCCACTCTCCCCACCCATTAATATCCCACCCAGTCTAATCCCACTCTCCCCGCACCCTTTAATACCCCACCCAGTCTAATCCCACTCTCCCCTCACTCCCCGCACCCTTTAATATCCCACCCAGTCTAATCCCACTCTCCCCGCACCCTTTAATATCCCACCCAGTCTAATCCCACTCTCCCCTCACTCCCCGCACCCATTAATATCCCACCCAGTCTAATCCCACTCTCCCCCTCACCCTTTAATATCCCACCCAGTCTAATCCCACTCTCCCCACCCATTAATATCCCACCCAGTCTAATCCCACTCTCCCCCCTCACCCTTTAATATCCCACCCAGTCTAATCCCAATCTCCCCGCACCCTTTAATACCCCACCCAGTCTAATCCCACTCTCCCCTCACTCCCCGCACCCTTTAATATCCCATCCAGTCGAATCCCACTCTACCCCTCACTCCCCGCACCCTTTAATATCCCACCCAGTCTAATCCCACTCTCCCCACACCCTTTAATATCCCACCCAGTCTAATCCCACTCTCCCCTCACTCCCCGCACCCATTAATATCCCACCCAGTCTAATCGCACTCTCCCCGCACCCTTTAATATCCCACCCAGTCTAGTCCCACTCTCCCCTCACTCCCCGCACCCATTAATATCCCACCCAGTCTAATCCCACTCTCCCCACCCATTAATATCCCACCCAGTCTAATCCCACTCTCCCCCCTCACCCTTTAATATCCCACCCAGTCTAATCCCAATCTCCCCGCACCCTTTAATACCCCACCCAGTCTAATCCCACTCTCCCCTCACTCCCCGCACCCTTTAATATCCCATCCAGTCGAATCCCACTCTACCCCTCACTCCCCGCACCCTTTAATATCCCACCCAGTCTAATCCCACTCTCCCCACACCCTTTAATATCCCACCCAGTCTAATCCCACTCTCCCCTCACTCCCCGCACCCATTAATATCCCACCCAGTCTAATCCCACTCTCCCCGCACCCTTTAATATCCCACCCAGTCTAATCCCACTCTCCCCTCATTCCCCGCACCCTTTAATATCCCACCCATTCTAATCCCACTCTCCCCCTCACTCCCCACACCCTTTAATATCCCACCCAGTCTAACTCCACTCTCCGCCTCACTCCCCGCACCCTTAAATATCCCACCCAGTCGAATCCCACTCTCCCCCTCACTCCCCACACCCTTTGATATCCCACCCAGTCAAATCCCACTCCCCCCCTCACTCCCCACACACTTTAATATACCACCCAGTCTAATCCCACTCTCCCCCTCACTCCCCACTCCCTTTAATATCCCATCCAGTCTAATCCCACTCTCCCCCTCACTCCCCGCAACTTTTAATATCCCACCCAGTCTAATGCCACTCTCCCCCTCACTCCCCGCGCCCTTTAATATCCCACCCAGTCTAATCCCACCCTCCCCCTCACTCCCCACACCCTTTACTATCCCACTCAGTCTAATTCCACTCTCCCCCTCACTCCCCGCACCCTTTAATATCCCACTAGGTCTAATCCCACTCACTCCCTCACTCACCGCACCCTTTAATATCCCACCCAGTCTAATCCCATTCTCCCCCTCACTCCCCGCACCCTTTAATATCCCACCCAGTCTAATCCCACTTTCCCCCTCACTCCCCACATCCTTTAATATCCCACCAAGTCTAATCCCACTATCCCCCTCACACCCCGCACCCTTTAATATCCCACCCAGTCTACTCCTACTCTCCCCCACGCTCCCGACCCTTTAATATCCCACCCAGTCTAATCCCGCTCTCCCCCTCACTCCCCACACCCTTTAATATCCCACCCAGTCTAATCCCACTCTCCCCTCACCCTTTAATATCCCACCCAGTCTAATACCACTCTCCCCCTCACTCCCCACATCCCTTAATATCCCACCCAGTCTAATCCCACTCTCCCCCTCACTCTTTAATATCCCACGAGGTCTAATCCCTCACTCCCCGCAGCCTATAATATCCCACCCAGTCTAATCCCACTCTCCCCTCATTCCCCACACCCTTTAGTATCCCATCCAGTTTAATCCCACACTCCCTCTCACTCCCCACACCCTTTAATATCCCACCCAGTCTAATCCCACTCTCCCCCTCACTCCCGGCACCATTTAATATCCCACCCAGTCTAATCCCCCTCTCCCCCTCACTCCCTGCACCCTTTAATATCCCACTAGGTCTAATCCCTCACTCCCCGCAGCCTTTAATATCCCACCCTGTATAATCCCCCTCATCCCACACACCCTTTAATATCCCATCTAGTCTAATCCCACTCTCCCCCTCACTCCCCGCACCCTTTAATATCCCACCCAGTCTAATCCCACTCTACCCCCTCACTCCCAGCACCCTTTAATATCCCACCCAGTCTAATCCCACTCTCCCCCTCACCCTTTAATATCCCACTAGGTCTAATCCCTCACTCCCCCCGCACCCTTTAATATCCAACCTAGTCTAAACCCCCTCATTCCCCACACCCTTTAATATCCCACCCAGTCTAACCCCACTCCCCGCACCCTTTAATATCCCACCCAGTCTAATCCCACTCTCCCCCTCACTCCCCGCACCCTTTAATATCCCACCCAGTCCAATCCCTCTCTCCCCCTCACCCTTTAATATCCCACCCAGTCTAATCCCACTCTCCCCACCCTTTAATATCCCACCCTGTCTAATCCCACTCTCCCCTCACCCTTTAATATCCCACCCAGTCTAATCCCACTCTCCCCTCACCCTTTAATATCCCCCCCAGTCTAATCCCACTCTCCCCTCACCCTTTAATATCCCATCCAGTCTATTCCCACTCTACCCCTCACTCCCCGCACCCTTTAATATCCCACCCAGTCTAATCCCCCTCTCCCCCTCACACTTTAATGTCCCACACAGTCTAATCCACCTCTACCTTCACCCTTTAATATCCCACCCTGTCTGATCCCCCTCATTCGCCACACCCTTTAATATCCCATCCAGTCTAATCCCACTCTCCCCCTCACTCCCCGCACCCTTTAATATCCCACCCAGTCTAATCCCACTCTCCCCCCTCACTCCCGGCACCCTTTAATATCCCACCCAGTCTAATCCCCCTCACCCTTTAATATCCCACTCGGTCTAATCCCTCACTCCCCCCGCACCCTTTAATATCCAACCCAGTCTAATCCCCCTCATTCCCCACACCCGTTCATATCCCATCTAGTCTAATCCCACTCTCCCCCTCACCCTTTAATATCCCACCCAGTCTAATCCCACTCTCCCCCTCACTCCCCGCACCCTTTAATATCCCACCCAGTCCAACCCCTCTCTCCCCCTCACCATTTAATATCCCACCCAGTCTAATCCCACTCTCCCCACCCATTAATATCCCACCCAGTCTAATCCCACTCTCCCCCCTCACCCTTAAATATCCCACCCAATCTAATCCCACTCTCCCCGCACCCTTGAATACACCACCCAGTCTAATCCCACTCTCCCCTCACTCCCCGCACCCATTAATATCCCATCCAGTCTAATCCCACTCTCCCCCTCACTCCCCACACCCTTTAATATCACACCCAGTCTAACTCCACTCTCCGCCTCACTCCCCGCACCCTTTAATATCCCACCCAGTCGAATCCCACTCTCCCCCTCACTCCCCACACCCTTTGATATCCCACCCAGTCTAATCCCACCCTCCCCCTCACTCCCCACACCCTTTAATATCCCACCCAGTCGAATCCCACTCTCCCCCTCACTCCCCGCACCCTTTAATATCCCACCCAGTCTAATCCCACTATCCCCTCACCCTTTAATATCCCACCCAGTCGAATCCCACTCTCCCCCTCACTCCCCAGACCCTTTAATATCCCAACCAGTCTAATCCCACTCTCCCCTCACCCTTTAATATCCCATCCAGTCTATTCCCACTCTACCCCTCACTCCCCGCACCCTTTAATATCCCACCCAGTCTAATCGCCCTCTCCCCCTCACACTTTAATGTCCCACACAGTCCAATCCCCCTCTCCCCCTCACCCTTTAATATCCCACCCTGTCTGATCCCCCTCATTCGCCACACCCTTTAATATCCCATCCAGTCGAATCCCACTCTCCCCCTCACTCCCCGCACCCTTTAATATCCCACCCAGTCTAATCCCACTCTCCCCCTCACTCCCCGCAACCTTTAATATCCCACCCAGTCTAATCCCACTGTCCCCCCTCACTCCCGGCGCCCTTTAATATCCCACCCAGTCTAATCCCCCTCACCCTTTAATATCCCACTAGGTCTAATCCCTCACTCCCCCCCCGCACCCTTTAATATCCAACCCAGTCTAATCCCCCTCATTCCCCACACCCTTTCATATCCCATCCAGTCTAATCCCACTCTCCACCTCACTCCCCGCACCCTTTAATATCCCACCCAGTCTAATCCCACTCTCCCCCTCACTCCCCGCACCCTTTAATATCCCACCCAGTCTAATCCCACTCTCCCCACCCATTAATATCCCACCCAGTCTAATCCCACTCTCCCCGCACCCTTTAATACCCCACCCAGTCTAATCCCACTCTCCCCTCACTCCCCGCACCCTTTAATATCCCACCCAGTCTAATCCCACTCTCCCCGCACCCTTTAATATCCCACCCAGTCTAATCCCACTCTCCCCTCACTCCCCGCACCCATTAATATCCCACCCAGTCTAATCCCACTCTCCCCCTCACTCCCCGCACCCTTTAATATCCCACCCAGTCTAATCCCACTCTCCCCACCCATTAATATCCCACCCAGTCTAATCCCACTCTCCCCCCTCACCCTTTAATATCCCACCCAGTCTAATCCCAATCTCCCCGCACCCTTTAATACCCCACCCAGTCTAATCCCACTCTCCCCTCACTCCCCGCACCCTTTAATATCCCATCCAGTCGAATCCCACTCTACCCCTCACTCCCCGCACCCTTTAATATCCCACCCAGTCTAATCCCACTCTCCCCACACCCTTTAATATCCCACCCAGTCTAATCCCACTCTCCCCTCACTCCCCGCACCCATTAATATCCCACCCAGTCTAATCCCACTCTCCCCGCACCCTTTAATATCCCACCCAGTCTAATCCCACTCTCCCCTCACTCCCCGCACCCATTAATATCCCACCCAGTCTAATCCCACTCTCCCCCTCACTCCCCGCACCCTTTAATATCCCACCCAGTCTAATCCCACTCTCCCCACCCATTAATATCCCACCCAGTCTAATCCCACTCTCCCCCCTCACCCTTTAATATCCCACCCAGTCTAATCCCAATCTCCCCGCACCCTTTAATACCCCACCCAGTCTAATCCCACTCTCCCCTCACTCCCCGCACCCTTTAATATCCCATCCAGTCGAATCCCACTCTACCCCTCATTCCCCGCACCCTTTAATATCCCACCCATTCTAATCCCACTCTCCCCCTCACTCCCCACACCCTTTAATATCCCACCCAGTCTAACTCCACTCTCCGCCTCACTCCCCGCACCCTTAAATATCCCACCCAGTCGAATCCCACTCTCCCCCTCACTCCCCACACCCTTTGATATCCCACCCAGTCAAATCCCACTCCCCCCCTCGCTCCCCACACACTTTAATATACCACCCAGTCTAATCCCACTCTCCCCCTCACTCCCCACTCCCTTTAATATCCCATCCAGTCTAATCCCACTCTCCCCCTCACTCCCCGCAACCTTTAATATCCCACCCAGTCTAATGCCACTCTCCCCCTCACTCCCCGCACCCTTTAATATCCCACCCAGTCTAATCCCACCCTCCCCCTCACTCCCCACACCCTTTACTATCCCACTCAGTCTAATTCCACTCTCCCCCTCACTCCCCGCACCCTTTAATATCCCACTAGGTCTAATCCCACTCACTCCCTCACTCACCGCACCCTTTAATATCCCACCCAGTCTAATCCCATTCTCCCCCTCACTCCCCGCACCCTTTAATATCCCACCCAGTCTAATCCCACTTTCCCCCTCACTCCCCACATCCTTTAATATCCCACCAAGTCTAATCCCACTATCCCCCTCACACCCCGCACCCTTTAATATCCCACCCAGTCTACTCCTACTCTCCCCCACGCTCCCGACCCTTTAATATCCCACCCAGTCTAATCCCGCTCTCCCCCTCACTCCCCACACCCTTTAATATCCCACCCAGTCTAATCCCACTCTCCCCTCACCCTTTAATATCCCACCCAGTCTAATACCACTCTCCCCCTCACTCCCCACATCCCTTAATATCCCACCCAGTCTAATCCCACTCTCCCCCTCACTCTTTAATATCCCACGAGGTCTAATCCCTCACTCCCCGCAGCCTATAATATCCCACCCAGTCTAATCCCACTCTCCCCTCATTCCCCACACCCTTTAGTATCCCATCCAGTTTAATCCCACACTCCCTCTCACTCCCCACACCCTTTAATATCCCACCCAGTCTAATCCCACTCTCCCCCTCACTCCCGGCACCATTTAATATCCCACCCAGTCTAATCCCCCTCTCCCCCTCACTCCCTGCACCCTTTAATATCCCACTAGGTCTAATCCCTCACTCCCCGCAGCCTTTAATATCCCACCCTGTATAATCCCCCTCATCCCACACACCCTTTAATATCCCATCTAGTCTAATCCCACTCTCCCCCTCACTCCCCGCACCCTTTAATATCCCACCCAGTCTAATCCCACTCTACCCCCTCACTCCCAGCACCCTTTAATATCCCACCCAGTCTAATCCCACTCTCCCCCTCACCCTTTAATATCCCACTAGGTCTAATCCCTCACTCCCCCCGCACCCTTTAATATCCAACCTAGTCTAAACCCCCTCATTCCCCACACCCTTTAATATCCCACCCAGTCTAACCCCACTCCCCGCACCCTTTAATATCCCACCCAGTCTAATCCCACTCTCCCCCTCACTCCCCGCACCCTTTAATATCCCACCCAGTCCAATCCCTCTCTCCCCCTCACCCTTTAATATCCCACCCAGTCTAATCCCACTCTCCCCACCCTTTAATATCCCACCCTGTCTAATCCCACTCTCCCCTCACCCTTTAATATCCCACCCAGTCTAATCCCACTCTCCCCTCACCCTTTAATATCCCACCCAGTCTAATCCCACTCTCCCCTCACCCTTTAATATCCCCCCCAGTCTAATCCCACTCTCCCCTCACCCTTTAATATCCCATCCAGTCTATTCCCACTCTACCCCTCACTCCCCGCACCCTTTAATATCCCACCCAGTCTAATCCCCCTCTCCCCCTCACACTTTAATGTCCCACACAGTCTAATCCCCCTCTACCCTCACCCTTTAATATCCCACCCTGTCTGATCCCCCTCATTCGCCACACCCTTTAATATCCCATCCAGTCTAATCCCACTCTCCCCCTCACTCCCCGCACCCTTTAATATCCCACCCAGTCTAATCCCACTCTCCCCCCTCACTCCCGGCACCCTTTAATATCCCACCCAGTCTAATCCCCCTCACCCTTTAATATCCCACTCGGTCTAATCCCTCACTCCCCCCGCACCCTTTAATATCCAACCCAGTCTAATCCCCCTCATTCCCCACACCCGTTCATATCCCATCTAGTCTAATCCCACTCTCCCCCTCACCCTTTAATATCCCACCCAGTCTAATCCCACTCTCCCCCTCACTCCCCGCACCCTTTAATATCCCACCCAGTCCAATCCCTCTCTCCCCCTCACCCTTTAATATCCCACCCAGTCTAATCCCACTCTCCCCACCCATTAATATCCCACCCAGTCTAATCCCACTCTCCCCCCTCACCCTTAAATATCCCACCCAATCTAATCCCACTCTCCCCGCACCCTTTAATACACCACCCAGTCTAATCCCACTCTCCCCTCACTCCCCGCACCCATTAATATCCCATCCAGTCTAATCCCACTCTCCCCCTCACTCCCCACACCCTTTAATATCACACCCAGTCTAACTCCACTCTCCGCCTCACTCCCCGCACCCTTTAATATCCCACCCAGTCGAATCCCACTCTCCCCCTCACTCCCCACACCCTTTGATATCCCACCCAGTCTAATCCCACCCTCCCCCTCACTCCCCACACCCTTTAATATCCCACCCAGTCGAATCCCACTCTCCCCCTCACTCCCCGCACCCTTTAATATCCCACCCAGTCTAATCCCACTATCCCCTCACCCTTTAATATCCCACCCAGTCGAATCCCACTCTCCCCCTCACTCCCCAGACCCTTTAATATCCCAACCAGTCTAATCCCACTCTCCCCTCACCCTTTAATATCCCATCCAGTCTATTCCCACTCTACCCCTCACTCCCCGCACCCTTTAATATCCCACCCAGTCTAATCGCCCTCTCCCCCTCACACTTTAATGTCCCACACAGTCCAATCCCCCTCTCCCCCTCACCCTTTAATATCCCACCCTGTCTGATCCCCCTCATTCGCCACACCCTTTAATATCCCATCCAGTCTAATCCCACTCTCCCCCTCACTCCCCGCACCCTTTAATATCCCACCCAGTCTAATCCCACTCTCCCCCTCACTCCCCGCAACCTTTAATATCCCACCCAGTCTAATCCCACTGTCCCCCCTCACTCCCGGCACCCTTTAATATCCCACCCAGTCTAATCCCCCTCACCCTTTAATATCCCACTAGTTCTAATCCCTCACTCCCCCCCGCACCCTTTAATATCCAACCCAGTCTAATCCCCCTCATTCCCCACACCCTTTCATATCCCATCCAGTCTAATCCCACTCTCCACCTCACTCCCCGCACCCTTTAATATCCCACCCAGTCTAATCCCACTCTCCCCCTCACTCCCCGCACCCTTTAATATCCCACCCAGTCTAATCCCACTCTCCCCACCCATTAATATCCCACCCAGTCTAATCCCACTCTCCCCGCACCCTTTAATACCCCACCCAGTCTAATCCCACTCTCCCCTCACTCCCCGCACCCTTTAATATCCCACTCTCCCCGCACCCTTTAATATCCCACCCAGTCTAATCCCACTCTCCCCTCACTCCCCGCACCCATTAATATCCCACCCAGTCTAATCCCACTCTCCCCCTCACTCCCCGCACCCTTTAATATCCCACCCAGTCTAATCCCACTCTCCCCACCCATTAATATCCCACCCAGTCTAATCCCACTCTCCCCCCTCACCCTTTAATATCCCACCCAGTCTAATCCCAATCTCCCGGCACCCTTTAATACCCCACCCAGTCTAATCCCACTCTCCCCTCACTCCCCGCACCCTTTAATATCCCATCCAGTCGAATCCCACTCTACCCCTCACTCCCCGCACCCTTTAATATCCCACCCAGTCTAATCCCACTCTCCCCACACCCTTTAATATCCCACCCAGTCTAATCCCACTCTCCCCTCACTCCCCGCACCCATTAATATCCCACCCAGTCTAATCCCACTCTCCCCGCACCCTTTAATATCCCACCCAGTCTAATCCCACTCTCCCCTCACTCCCCGCACCCATTAATATCCCACCCAGTCTAATCCCACTCTCCCCCTCACTCCCCGCACCCTTTAATATCCCACCCAGTCTAATCCCACTCTCCCCACCCATTAATATCCCACCCAGTCTAATCCCACTCTCCCCCCTCACCCTTTAATATCCCACCCAGTCTAATCCCAATCTCCCCGCACCCTTTAATACCCCACCCAGTCTAATCCCACTCTCCCCTCACTCCCCGCACCCTTTAATATCCCATCCAGTCGAATCCCACTCTACCCCTCACTCCCCGCACCCTTTAATATCCCACCCAGTCTAATCCCACTCTCCCCACACCCTTTAATATCCCACCCAGTCTAATCCCACTCTCCCCTCACTCCCCGCACCCATTAATATCCAACCCAGTCTAATCCCACTCTCCCCGCACCCTTTAATATCCCACCCAGTCTAATCCCACTCTCCCCTCACTCCCCGCACCCATTAATATCCCATCCAGTCTAATCCCACTCTACCACTCATTCCCCGCACCCTTTAATATCCCACCCAGTCTAATCCCACTCTCCCCCTCACTCCCCGCACCCTTTAATATCCCACCCAGTCGAATCCCACTCTCCCCCTCACTCCCCGCACCCTTTAATATCCCACCCATTCTAATCCCACTCTCCCCCTCACTCCCCACACCCTTTAATATCCCACCCAGTCTAACTCCACTCTCCGCCTCACTCCCCGCACCCTTAAATATCCCACCCAGTCGAATCCCACTCTCCCCCTCACTCCCCACACCCTTTGATATCACACCCAGTCAAATCCCACTCCCCCCCTCACTCCCCACACACTTTAATATACCACCCAGTCTAATCCCACTCTCCCCCTCACTCCCCACTCCCTTTAATATCCCATCCAGTCTAATCCCACTCTCCCCCTCACTCCCCGCAACCTTTAATATCCCACCCAGTCTAATGCCACTCTCCCCCTCACTCCCCGCACCCTTTAATATCCCACCCAGTCTAATCCCACCCTCCCCCTCACTCCCCACACCCTTTACTATCCCACTCAGTCTAATTCCACTCTCCCCCTCACTCCCCGCACCCTTTAATATCCCACTAGGTCTAATCCCACTCACTCCCTCACTCACCGCACCCTTTAATATCCCACCCAGTCTAATCCCATTCTCCCCCTCACTCCCCGCACCCTTTAATATCCCACCCAGTCTAATCCCACTTTCCCCCTCACTCCCCACATCCTTTAATATCCCACCAAGTCTAATCCCACTATCCCCCTCACACCCCGCACCCTTTAATATCCCACCCAGTCTACTCCTACTCTCCCCCACGCTCCCGACCCTTTAATATCCCACCCAGTCTAATCCCGCTCTCCCCCTCACTCCCCACACCCTTTAATATCCCACCCAGTCTAATCCCACTCTCCCCTCACCCTTTAATATCCCACCCAGTCTAATACCACTCTCCCCCTCACTCCCCACATCCCTTAATATCCCACCCAGTCTAATCCCACTCTCCCCCTCACTCTTTAATATCCCACGAGGTCTAATCCCTCACTCCCCGCAGCCTATAATATCCCACCCAGTCTAATCCCACTCTCCCCTCATTCCCCACACCCTTTAGTATCCCATCCAGTTTAATCCCACACTCCCTCTCACTCCCCACACCCTTTAATATCCCACCCAGTCTAATCCCACTCTCCCCCTCACTCCCGGCACCATTTAATATCCCACCCAGTCTAATCCCCCTCTCCCCCTCACTCCCTGCACCCTTTAATATCCCACTAGGTCTAATCCCTCACTCCCCGCAGCCTTTAATATCCCACCCTGTATAATCCCCCTCATCCCACACACCCTTTAATATCCCATCTAGTCTAATCCCACTCTCCCCCTCACTCCCCGCACCCTTTAATATCCCACCCAGTCTAATCCCACTCTACCCCCTCACTCCCAGCACCCTTTAATATCCCACCCAGTCTAATCCCACTCTCCCCCTCACCCTTTAATATCCCACTAGGTCTAATCCCTCACTCCCCCCGCACCCTTTAATATCCAACCTAGTCTAAACCCCCTCATTCCCCACACCCTTTAATATCCCACCCAGTCTAACCCCACTCCCCGCACCCTTTAATATCCCACCCAGTCTAATCCCACTCTCCCCCTCACTCCCCGCACCCTTTAATATCCCACCCAGTCCAATCCCTCTCTCCCCATCACCCTTTAATATCCCACCCAGTCTAATCCCACTCTCCCCACCCTTTAATATCCCCCCCAGTCTAATCCCACTCTCCCCTCACCCTTTAATATCCCATCCAGTCTATTCCCACTCTACCCCTCACTCCCCGCACCCTTTAATATCCCACCCAGTCTAATCCCCCTCTCCCCCTCACACTTTAATGTCCCACACAGTCTAATCCCCCTCTACCCTCACCCTTTAACATCCCACCCTGTCTGATCCCCCTCATTCGCCACACCCTTTAATATCCCATCCAGTCTAATCCCACTCTCCCCCTCACTCCCCGCACCCTTTAATATCCCACCCAGTCTAATCCCACTCTCCCCCCTCACTCCCGGCACCCTTTAATATCCCACCCAGTCTAATCCCCCTCACCCTTTAATATCCCACTCGGTCTAATCCCTCACTCCCCCCGCACCCTTTAATATCCAACCCAGTCTAATCCCCCTCATTCCCCACACCCGTTCATATCCCATCTAGTCTAATCCCACTCTCCCCCTCACCCTTTAATATCCCACCCAGTCTAATCCCACTCTCCCCCTCACTCCCCGCACCCTTTAATATCCCACCCAGTCCAATCCCTCTCTCCCCCTCACCCTTTAATATCCCACCCAGTCTAATCCCACTCTCCCCACCCATTAATATCCCACCCAGTCTAATCCCACTCTCCCCCCTCACCCTTAAATATCCCACCCAATCTAATCCCACTCTCCCCGCACCCTTTAATACACCACCCAGTCTAATCCCACTCTCCCCTCACTCCCCGCACCCATTAATATCCCATCCAGTCTAATCCCACTCTACCACTCATTCCCCGCACCCTTTAATATCCCACCCATTCTAATCCCACTCTCCCCCTCACTCCCCGCACCCTTTAATATCCCACCCAGTCGAATCCCACTCTCCGCCTCACACTTTAATATCCCACCCAGTCTAACCCCCTCATTCCCCACACCCTTTAATATCCCACCCAGTCTAACCCCACTCTCCCCCTCACCCTTTAATATCCCACCCAGTCCAATCCCTCTCCCCCTCAGCCTTTAATATCCCACCCAGTCTAATCCCCCTCACACTTTAATATCCCACCCAGTCTAATCCCCCTCTCCCCCTCACCCTTTAATATCCCACTAGGTCTAATCCCCCTCATTCGCCACACCCTTTAATATCCCATCCAGTCGAATCCCACTCTCCCCCTCACTCCCCGCACCCTTTAATATCCCACCCAGTCTAATCCCACTCTCCCCCTCACTCCCCGCAACCTTTAATATCCCACCCAGTCTAATCCCACTGTCCCCCCTCACTCCCGGCACCCTTTAATATCCCACCCAGTCTAATCCCCCTCACCCTTTAATATCCCACTAGGTCTAATCCCTCACTCCCCCCCGCACCCTTTAATATCCAACCCAGTCTAATCCCCCTCATTCCCCACACCCTTTCATATCCCATCCAGTCTAATCCCACTCTCCACCTCACTCCCCGCACCCTTTAATATCCCACCCAGTCTAATCCCACTCTCCCCCTCACTCCCCGCACCCTTTAATATCCCACCCAGTCTAATCCCACTCTCCCCACCCATTAATATCCCACCCAGTCTAATCCCACTCTCCCCGCACCCTTTAATACCCCACCCAGTCTAATCCCACTCTCCCCTCACTCCCCGCACCCTTTAATATCCCACCCAGTCTAATCCCACTCTCCCCGCACCCTTTAATATCGCACCCAGTCTAATCCCACTCTCCCCTCACTCCCCGCACCCATTAATATCCCACCCAGTCTAATCCCACTCTCCCCCTCACTCCCCGCACCCTTTAATATCCCACCCAGTCTAATCCCACACTCCCCACCCATTAATATCCCACCCAGTCTAATCCCACTCTCCCCCCTCACCCTTTAATATCCCACCCAGTCTAATCCCAATCTCCCCGCACCCTTTAATACCCCACCCAGTCTAATCCCACTCTCCCCTCACTCCCCGCACCCTTTAATATCCCATCCAGTCGAATCCCACTCTACCCCTCACTCCCCGCACCCTTTAATATCCCACCCAGTCTAATCCCACTCTCCCCACACCCTTTAATATCCCACCCAGTCTAATCCCACTCTCCCCTCACTCCCCGCACCCATTAATATCCCACCCAGTCTAATCCCACTCTCCCCGCACCCTTTAATATCCCACCCAGTCTAATCCCACTCTCCCCTCACTCCCCGCACCCATTAATATCCCACCCAGTCTAATCCCACTCTCCCCCTCACTCCCCGCACCCTTTAATATCCCACCCAGTCTAATCCCACTCTCCCCACCCATTAATATCCCACCCAGTCTAATCCCACTCTCCCCCCTCACCCTTTAATATCCCACCCAGTCTAATCCCAATCTCCCCGCACCCTTTAATACCCCACCCAGTCTAATCCCACTCTCTCCTCACTCCCCGCACCCTTTAATATCCCATCCAGTCGAATCCCACTCTACCCCTCATTCCCCGCACCCTTTAATATCCCATCCAGTCTAATCCCACTCTCCCCCTCACTCCCCACACCCTTTAATATCCCACCCAGTCTAACTCCACTCTCCGCCTCACTCCCCGCACCCTTAAATATCCCACCCAGTCGAATCCCACTCTCCCCCTCACTCCCCACACCCTTTGATATCCCACCCAGTCTAATCCCACCCTCCCCCTCACTCCCCACACCCTTTAATATCCCACCCAGTCGAATCCCACTCTCCCCCTCACTCCCCGCACCCTTTAATATCCCACCCAGTCTAATCCCACTATCCCCTCACCCTTTAATATCCCACCCAGTCGAATCCCACTCTCCCCCTCACTCCCCAGACCATTTAATATCCCAACCAGTCTAATCCCACTCTCCCCTCACCCTTTAATATCCCATCCAGTCTATTCCCACTCTACCCCTCACTCCCCGCACCCTTTAATATCCCACCCAGTCTAATCGCCCTCTCCCCCTCACACTTTAATGTCCCACACAGTCCAATCCCCCTCTCCCCCTCACCCTTTAATATCCCACCCTGTCTGATCCCCCTCATTCGCCACACCCTTTAATATCCCATCCAGTCTAATCCCACTCTCCCCCTCACTCCCCGCACCCTTTAATATCCCACCCAGTCTAATCCCACTCTCCCCCTCACTCCCCGCAACCTTTAATATCCCACCCAGTCTAATCCCACTGTCCCCCCTCACTCCCGGCACCGTTTAATATCCCACCCAGTCTAATCCCCCTCACCCTTTAATATCCCACTAGGTCTAATCCCTCACTCCCCCCGCACCCTTTAATATCCAACCCAGTCTAATCCCCCTCATTCCCCACACCCTTTCATATCCCATCCAGTCTAATCCCACTCTCCACCTCACTCCCCGCGCCCTTTAATATCCCGCCCAGTCTAATCCCACTCTCCCCCTCACTCCCCGCACCCTTTAATATCCCACCCAGTCTAATCCCACTCTCCCCACCCATTAATATCCCACCCAGTCTAATCCCACTCTCCCCGCACCCTTTAATACCCCACCCAGTCTAATCCCACTCTCCCCTCACTCCCCGCACCCTTTAATATCCCACTCTCCCCGCACCCTTTAATATCCCACCCAGTCTAATCCCACTCTCCCCTCACTCCCCGCACCCATTAATATCCCACCCAGTCTAATCCCACTCTCCCCCTCACTCCCCGCACCCTTTAATATCCCACCCAGTCTAATCCCACTCTCCCCACCCATTAATATCCCACCCAGTCTAATCCCACTCTCCCCCCTCACCCTTTAATATCCCACCCAGTCTAATCCCAATCTCCCCGCACCCTTTAATACCCCACCCAGTCTAATCCCACTCTCCCCTCACTCCCCGCACCCTTTAATATCCCATCCAGTCGAATCCCACTCTACCCCTCACTCCCCGCACCCTTTAATATCCCACCCAGTCTAATCCCACTCTCCCCACACCCTTTAATATCCCACCCAGTCTAAATACACTCTCCCCTCACTCCCCGCACCCATTAATATCCCACCCAGTCTAATCCCACTCTCCCCGCACCCTTTAATATCCCACCCAGTCTAATCCCACTCTCCCCTCACTCCCCGCACCCATTAATATCCCACCCAGTCTAATCCCACTCTCCCCCTCACTCCCCGCACCCTTTAATATCCCACCCAGTCTAATCCCACTCTCCCCACCCATTAATATCCCACCCAGTCTAATCCCACTCTCCCCCCTCACCCTTTAATATCCCACCCAGTCTAATCCCAATCTCCCCGCACCCTTTAATACCCCACCCAGTCTAATCCCACTCTCCCCTCACTCCCCGCACCCTTTAATATCCCATCCAGTCGAATCCCACTCTACCCCTCACTCCCCGCACCCTTTAATATCCCACCCAGTCTAATCCCACTCTCCCCACACCCTTTAATATCCCACCCAGTCTAATCCCACTCTCCCCTCACTCCCCGCACCCATTAATATCCCACCCAGTCTAATCCCACTCTCCCCGCACCCTTTAATATCCCACCCAGTCTAATCCCACTCTCCCCTCACTCCCCGCACCCATTAATATCCCATCCAGTCTAATCCCACTCTACCACTCATTCCCCGCACCCTTTAATATCCCACCCAGTCTAATCCCACTCTCCCCCTCACTCCCCGCACCCTTTAATATCCCACCCATTCTAATCCCACTCTCCCCCTCACTCCCCACACCCTTTAATATCCCACCCAGTCTAACTCCACTCTCCGCCTCACTCCCCGCACCCTTAAATATCCCACCCAGTCGAATCCCACTCTCCCCCTCACTCCCCACACCCTTTGATATCCCACCCAGTCAAATCCCACTCCCCCCCTCACTCCCCACACACTTTAATATACCACCCAGTCTAATCCCACTCTCCCCCACTCCCCGCAACCTTTAATATCCCACCCAGTCTAATGCCACTCTCCCCCTCACTCCCCGCACCCTTTAATATCCCACCCAGTCTAATCCCACCCTCCCCCTCACTCCCCACACCCTTTACTATCCCACTCAGTCTAATTCCACTCTCCCCCTCACTCCCCGCACCCTTTAATATCCCACTAGGTCTAATCCCACTCACTCCCTCACTCACCGCACCCTTTAATATCCCACCCAGTCTAATCCCATTCTCCCCCTCACTCCCCGCACCCTTTAATATCCCACCCAGTCTAATCCCACTTTCCCCCTCACTCCCCACATCCTTTAATATCCCACCAAGTCTAATCCCACTATCCCCCTCACACCCCGCACCCTTTAATATCCCACCCAGTCTACTCCTACTCTCCCCCACGCTCCCGACCCTTTAATATCCCACCCAGTCTAATCCCGCTCTCCCCCTCACTCCCCACACCCTTTAATATCCCACCCAGTCTAATCCCACTCTCCCCTCACCATTTAATATCCCACCCAGTCTAATACCACTCTCCCCCTCACTCCCCACATCCCTTAATATCCCACCCAGTCTAATCCCACTCTCCCCCTCACTCTTTAATATCCCACGAGGTCTAATCCCTCACTCCCCGCAGCCTATAATATCCCACCCAGTCTAATCCCACTCTCCCCTCATTCCCCACACCCTTTAGTATCCCATCCAGTTTAATCCCACACTCCCTCTCACTCCCCACACCCTTTAATATCCCACCCAGTCTAATCCCACTCTCCCCCTCACTCCCGGCACCATTTAATATCCCACCCAGTCTAATCCCCCTCTCCCCCTCACTCCCTGCACCCTTTAATATCCCACTAGGTCTAATCCCTCACTCCCCGCAGCCTTTAATATCCCACCCTGTATAATCCCCCTCATCCCACACACCCTTTAATATCCCATCTAGTCTAATCCCACTCTCCCCCTCACTCCCCGCACCCTTTAATATCCCACCCAGTCTAATCCCACTCTACCCCCTCACTCCCAGCACCCTTTAATATCCCACCCAGTCTAATCCCACTCTCCCCCTCACCCTTTAATATCCCACTAGGTCTAATCCCTCACTCCCCCCGCACCCTTTAATATCCAACCTAGTCTAAACCCCCTCATTCCCCACACCCTTTAATATCCCACCCAGTCTAACCCCACTCCCCGCACCCTTTAATATCCCACCCAGTCTAATCCCACTCTCCCCCTCACTCCCCGCACCCTTTAATATCCCACCCAGTCCAATCCCTCTCTCCCCCTCACCCTTTAATATCCCACCCAGTCTAATCCCACTCTCCCCACCCTTTAATATCCCACCCTGTCTAATCCCACTCTCCCCTCACCCTTTAATATCCCACCCAGTCTAATCCCACTCTCCCCTCACCCTTTAATATCCCCCCCAGTCTAATCCCACTCTCCCCTCACCCTTTAATATCCCATCCAGTATATTCCCACTCTACCCCTCACTCCCCGCACCCTTTAATATCCCACCCAGTCTAATCCACCTCTCCCCCTCACACTTTAATGTCCCACACAGTCTAATCCCCCTCTACCCTCACCCTTTAATATCCAACCCTGTCTGATCCCCCTCATTCGCCACACCCTTTAATATCCCATCCAGTCTAATCCCACTCTCCCCCTCACTCCCCGCACCCTTTAATATCCCACCCAGTCTAATCCCACTCTCCCCCCTCACTCCCGGCACCCTTTAATATCCCACCCAGTCTAATCCCCCTCACCCTTTAATATCCCACTCGGTCTAATCCCTCACTCCCCCCGCACCCTTTAATATCCAACCCAGTCTAATCCCCCTCATTCCCCACACCCGTTCATATCCCATCTAGTCTAATCCCACTCTCCCCCTCACCCTTTAATATCCCACCCAGTCTAATCCCACTCTCCCCCTCACTCCCCGCACCCTTTAATATCCCACCCAGTCCAATACCTCTCTCCCCCTCACCCTTTAATATCCCACCCAGTCTAATCCCACTCTCCCCACCCATTAATATCCCACCCAGTCTAATCCCACTCTCCCCCCTCACCCTTAAATATCCCACCCAATCTAATCCCACTCTCCCCGCACCCTTTAATACACCACCCAGTCTAATCCCACTCTCCCCTCACTCCCCGCACCCATTAATATCCCATCCAGTCTAATCCCACTCTACCACTCATTCCCCGCACCCTTTAATATCCCACCCATTCTAATCCCACTCTCCCCCTCACTCCCCGCACCCTTTAATATCCCACCCAGTCTAATCCCCCTCACCCTTTAATATCCCACTAGGTCTAATCCCTCACTCCCCCCCGCACCCTTTAATATCCAACCCAGTCTAATCCCCCTCATTCCCCACACCCTTTCATATCCCATCCAGTCTAATCCCACTCTCCACCTCACTCCCCGCGCCCTTTAATATCCCACCCAGTCTAATCCCACTCTCCCCCTCACTCCCCGCACCCTTTAATATCCCACCCAGTCTAATCCCACTCTCCCCACCCATTAATATCCCACCCAGTCTAATCCCACTCTCCCCGCACCCTTTAATACCCCACCCAGTCTAATCCCACTCTCCCCTCACTCCCCGCACCCTTTAATATCCCACTCTCCCCGCACCCTTTAATATCCCACCCAGTCTAATCCCACTCTCCCCTCACTCCCCGCACCCATTAATATCCCACCCAGTCTAATCCCACTCTCCCCCTCACTCCCCGCACCCTTTAATATCCCACCCAGTCTAATCCCACTCTCCCCACCCATTAATATCCCACCCAGTCTAATCCCACTCTCCCCCCTCACCCTTTAATATCCCACCCAGTCTAATCCCAATCTCCCCGCACCCTTTAATACCCCACCCAGTCTAATCCCACTCTCCCCTCACTCCCCGCACCCTTTAATATCCCATCCAGTCGAATCCCACTCTACCCCTCACTCCCCGCACCCTTTAATATCCCACCCAGTCTAATCCCACTCTCCCCACACCCTTTAATATCCCACCCAGTCTAAATACACTCTCCCCTCACTCCCCGCACCCATTAATATCCCACCCAGTCTAATCCCACTCTCCCCGCACCCTTTAATATCCCACCCAGTCTAATCCCACTCTCCCCTCACTCCCCGCACCCATTAATATCCCACCCAGTCTAATCCCACTCTCCCCCTCACTCCCCGCACCCTTTAATATCCCACCCAGTCTAATCCCACTCTCCCCACCCATTAATATCCCACCCAGTCTAATCCCACTCTCCCCCCTCACCCTTTAATATCCCACCCAGTCTAATCCCAATCTCCCCGCACCCTTTAATACCCCACCCAGTCTAATCCCACTCTCCCCTCACTCCCCGCACCCTTTAATATCCCATCCAGTCGAATCCCACTCTACCCCTCACTCCCCGCACCCTTTAATATCCCACCCAGTCTAATCCCACTCTCCCCACACCCTTTAATATCCCACCCAGTCTAATCCCACTCTCCCCTCACTCCCCGCACCCATTAATATCCCACCCAGTCTAATCCCACTCTCCCCGCACCCTTTAATATCCCACCCAGTCTAATCCCACTCTCCCCTCACTCCCCGCACCCATTAATATCCCATCCAGTCTAATCCCACTCTACCACTCATTCCCCGCACCCTTTAATATCCCACCCAGTCTAATCCCACTCTCCCCCTCACTCCCCGCACCCTTTAATATCCCACCCAGTCGAATCCCACTCTCCCCCTCACTCCCCGCACCCTTTAATATCCCACCCATTCTAATCCCACTCTCCCCCTCACTCCCCACACCCTTTAATATCCCACCCAGTCTAACTCCACTCTCCGCCTCACTCCCCGCACCCTTAAATATCCCACCCAGTCGAATCCCACTCTCCCCCTCACTCCCCACACCCTTTGATATCCCACCCAGTCAAATCCCACTCCCCCCCTCACTCCCCACACACTTTAATATACCACCCAGTCTAATCCCACTCTCCCCCTCACTCCCCACTCCCTTTAATATCCCATCCAGTCTAATCCCACTCTCCCCCACTCCCCGCAACCTTTAATATCCCACCCAGTCTAATGCCACTCTCCCCCTCACTCCCCGCACCCTTTAATATCCCACCCAGTCTAATCCCACCCTCCCCCTCACTCCCCACACCCTTTACTATCCCACTCAGTCTAATTCCACTCTCCCCCTCACTCCCCGCACCCTTTAATATCCCACTAGGTCTAATCCCACTCACTCCCTCACTCACCGCACCCTTTAATATCCCACCCAGTCTAATCCCATTCTCCCCCTCACTCCCCGCACCCTTTAATATCCCACCCAGTCTAATCCCACTTTCCCCCTCACTCCCCACATCCTTTAATATCCCACCAAGTCTAATCCCACTATCCCCCTCACACCCCGCACCCTTTAATATCCCACCCAGTCTACTCCTACTCTCCCCCACGCTCCCGACCCTTTAATATCCCACCCAGTCTAATCCCGCTCTCCCCCTCACCCTTTAATATCCCACCCAGTCTAATCCCACTCTCCCCCTCACTCCCCGCACCCTTTAATATCCCACCCAGTCCAATCCCTCTCTCCCCCTCACCCTTTAATATCCCACCCAGTCTAATCCCACTCTCCCCACCCATTAATATCCCACCCAGTCTAATCCCACTCTCCCCCCTCACCCTTAAATATCCCACCCAATCTAATCCCACTCTCCCCGCACCCTTTAATACACCACCCAGTCTAATCCCACTCTCCCCTCACTCCCCGCACCCATTAATATCCCATCCAGTCTAATCCCACTCTACCACTCATTCCCCGCACCCTTTAATATCCCACCCATTCTAATCCCACTCTCCCCCTCACTCCCCGCACCCTTTAATATCCCACCCAGTCGAATCCCACTCTCCGCCTCACACTTTAATATCCCACCCAGTCTAACCCCCTCATTCCCCACACCCTTTAATATCCCACCCAGTCTAACCCCACTCTCCCCCTCACCCTTTAATATCCCACCCAGTCCAATCCCTCTCCCCCTCAGCCTTTAATATCCCACCCAGTCTAATCCCCCTCACACTTTAATATCCCACCCAGTCTAATCCCCCTCTCCCCCTCACCCTTTAATATCCCACTAGGTCTAATCCCTCACTCCCCGCAGCCTTTAATATCCCACCCTGTCTAATCCCCCTCATTCCCCACACCCTTGAATATCCCATCCAGTCTAATCCCACTCTCCCCCCTCACTCCCGGCACCCTTTAATATCACACCCAGTTTAATCCCACTCTCCCCTCACTCCCCGCACCCATTAATATCCCATCCAGTCTAATCCCACTCTACCACTCATTCCCCGCACCCTTTAATATCCCACCCATTCTAATCCCACTCTCCGCCTCACTCCCCGCACCCTTTAATATCCCACCCAGTCTAATCCCACTCTCCGCCTCACACTTTAATATCCCACCCAGTCTAATCCCCCTCATTCCCCACACCCTTTAATATCCCACCCAGTCTAATCCCCCTCTCCCCCTCACCCTTTAATATCCCACCCAGTCCAATCCCTCTCCCCCTCAGCCTTTAATATCCCACCCAGTCTAATCCCCCTCACACTTTAATATCCCACCCAGTCTAATCCCCCTCTCCCCCTCACTCCCCGCACCCTTTAATATCCCACTAGGTCTAATCCCTCACTCCCTGCAGCCTTTAATATCCCACCCAGTCTAATCCCACTCTCCGCCTCACACTTTAATATCCCACCCAGTCTAATCCCCCTCATTCCCCACACCCTTTAATATCCCACCCAGTCTAATCCCCCTCTCCCCCTCACCCTTTAATATCCCACCCAGTCCAATCCCTCTCCCCCTCAGCCTTTAATATCCCACCCAGTCTAATCCCCCTCACACTTTAATATCCCACCCAGTCTAATCCCCCTCTCCCCCTCACCCTTTAATATCCCACTAGGTCTAATCCCTCACTCCCTGCAGCCTTTAATATCCCACCCTGTCTAATCCCCCTCATTTCCCACACCCTTGAATATCCCATCCAGTCTAATCCCACTCTCCCCCCTCACTCCCGGCACCCTTTAATATCCCACCCAGTCTAATCCCCCTCTCCCCCTCACCCTTTAATGTCCCACTAGGTCTAATCCCTCACTCCCCCCGCACCCTTTAATATCCAACCCAGTCTAATCCCCCTCATTCCCCACACCCTTTAATATCCCATCCAGTCTAATCCCACTCTCCCCGCACCCTTTAATATCCCACCCAGTCTAATCCCCTCATTCCCCACACCCTTTAATATCCCATCCAGTCTAATCCCACTCTCCCCGCACCCTTTAATATCCCACCCAGTCTAATCCCACTCACTCCCCGCACCCTTTAATATCCCACCCAGTGTAATCCCACTCTCCCCCCGCACCCTTCAATATCCCACCCAGTCTAATCCCACTCTCCCCACACCCTTTAATATCCCACCCATTCTAATCCCACTCTCCCCTCACCCTTTAATATCCCACCCAGTCTAATCCCACTCTCCCCGACACTTTAATATCCCACCCAGTCTAATCCCACTCTCCCCCTCACACTTAAATATCCCACCCAGTCTAATCCCACTCTCCCCTCACCCTTTAATATCCCACCCAGTCTAATCCCACCCTCCCCGCACCCTTTAATATCCCACCCTGTCTAATCGCACTCTCCCCACACCCTTTAATATCTCACCCAGTCTAATCCCACTCTCCCCTCACCCATTAATATCCCATCCAGTCTAATCCCACTCTACCACTCATTCCCCGCACCCTTTAATATCCCACCCAGTCTAATCCCACTCTCCCCCTCACCCTTTAATATCACCTCAATGTTCAGTGTCTGCCCTCTCTTATCGCTATGTTTCTCCATGGCTGAGTTTACGCAGAACTTTGATTTTATTCCGCGTGATAGCGATCCTGCTAATGTTGGTCGGGGAATAAATATCGATCCCAGGACAACACCCCGGTGTGGTCCTTCTCTTTGTCTGTCACTGGGATATTTTTACAGCCGGCTGAGGGGGCAGACTAGGCCTCGCCTTTTAAAGTCCTCTCCAACAGAAGCCCACCACCCCCCCCACAGTCTAGGTCTCGGGGGTGCCAGCCTTCATTCGGTGCTCATCTCCGGAGTGGGTTCCGAGCCCACATCATTCTCACTCGGGCTGCGGATGGGAAATCTGAAATAAGAACTGAAAATGGCGAGGGGCGCCAACGGTTCGAGTCTTCTCCGAGGAGTCACATTGGACTCGAAAGGCTTTCGATTCTCTCCCCACACACACACATGCAGTTTAGGAAAAAGGGGGAAGTGCGACAAGACCTGGGTGTGATGGTGGAACAGTCGCTGAAGGTCGGCATGCAGGTACAGCAGGCGGCGAGGAAAGCTAATGGCATGATGGCCTTCATAGCGAGAGGTTTGAGTGTAGTCGGGATGTCTTGCTGCAGTGATACAGGGCCTTGGTGAGGCCACACCTCGAGTATAGTGTGCCGTTTTGGTCTCCTAGTTTGAGGAAGGACATTGTTGCTATTGAGGGTGTCCAGCGAAGGTTCACCAGACTAATCCCCGGGACGGCAGGGCTGACATATGAAGACTGGATCGCCTGGGCTTGCCGATGGGCCGAATGGCCTCCTTCTGCACTGTAAATTCGATGATGAATCAAGAATGAGAGGGGATCTCGTAGAAACGTATAAAATCCTGATGGGACTGGACAGGCTAGATGCGGGAAGAATGTACCCGATGTCGGGGGACGTCCAGAACTAGGGCTCACAGCCTATTAAGGGTTAAGCCTTTAAGGACCGAGGAGAACTTCTTCTCTCAGAGAGTTATGAACTTGTGGAATTCTCTACCAGAGAGCGGTTGGGGCCAGGTCGTTGGGCATATTCAAGAGGGAGCTGGACATGACCTTTGCGGCTAAAGGGGTGTGGAGAGAAAGGAGGGTTGGGATACCGAATTTGCATGATCTGCCATGATCATATGGAATGGCGGTGCAGGCTCGACGGGGCCGACTCCCGCACCCATTTTCTATGCTGCTGGATGGCCAAGTTTTTCCAGCACTTCTCGTCTGTGCTTCTAGACACAAGAGGCGAGCAGAGATGAAGAGAACGACGTCAGACACCTTAACAGCAGCAAGGTCGGCACAATCCCAACGGAGCAAACCAAGTGGACAAGGAAATGGACGAGACGGGATTGGAGTGGACGGCCTTCGAGGGCCAGTTTGCTTAAACGCCTGGGGGGTGGGGGGGGGTGTGTGGTACGGGCCGCAGCAGAACGAAAGGGAGAGGTATATACCGCAGGGCAAGAGTTATATCTGGGGGAAAGGCAATTATGATGCGATGAGGCAAGACTTTGGATGCATCGGATGGAGAGGAAAACTGCAGGGGATGGGCACAATGGAAATGTGGAGCCTGTTCAAGGAACAGCTACTGCGTGTCCTAGATAAGTATGTACCTGTCAGGTAGGGAGGAAGTGGTCGAGTGAGGGAACCGTGGTTTACTAAAGCAGTCGAAACACTTGTCAAGAGGAAGAAGGAGGCTTATGTAAAGATGAGACATGAAGGTTCAGTTGGGCGCTCGAGAGTTACAAGTTAGCTAGGAAGGACCTAAAGAGTGAGCTAAGAAGAGCCAGGAGGGGACATGAGAAGTCTTTGGCAGGCAGGATCAAGGATAACCCTAAAGCTTTCTATAGATATGTCAGGAATAAAAGAATGACTAGGGTAAGAGTAGGGCCAGTCAAGGACAGTAGTGGGAAGTTGTGCTTGGAGTCCGAGGAGATAGGAGAGGTGCTAAATGAATATTTTTCGTCAGTATTCACACAGGAAAAAGATAGTGTTGTCGAGGAGAATACTGAGATTCAGGCTACTAGACTAGAAGGGCTTGAGGCTTAAGGAGGAGGTGTTAGCAATTCTGGAAAGTGTGAAAATAGATCCATCACCTGGGCCGGATGGGATTTATCCTAGGATTCTCTGGGAAGCTAGGGAGGAGATTGCTGAGCCTTTGGCCTTGATCTTTAAGTCATCTTTGTCAACAGGAATAGTGCCAGAAGACTGGAGTAGAGCAAATGTTGTCCCCTTGTTCAAGGGGAGTAGAGACAACCCCGGTAACTATAGACCAGTGAGCCTTACTTCTGTTGTGGGAAAAATCTTGGAAAGGTTTATAAGAGATAGGATGTATAATCATCTGGAAAGGAATAATTTGATTAGAGATAGTCAACACGGTTTTGTGAAGGGTAGGTCGTGCCTCACAAACCTTATTGAGTTCTTTGAGAAGGTGACCAAACAGGTGGATGAGCGTAAAGCAGTTGATGTGGTGTATATGGATTTCAGTAAAGCGTTTGATAAGGTTCCCCATGGTAGGCTACTGCAGAAAATACAGAGGCATGGGATTCAGGGTGATTTAGCAGTTTGGATCAGAAATTGGCTAGCTGGAAGACGACAAAGTGGTGGTTGATGGGAAATGTTCAGACTGGAGTCCAGTTACTAGTGGTGTACCACAAGGATCTGTTTTGGGGGCCAATGCTGTTTGTCATTTTTATAAATGACCTGGAGGGCGTAGAAGGATGGGTGAGTAAATTTGCATATGACACTAAAGTCGGTGGAGTTGTGGACAGTGCGGAAGGATGTTACAAGTTACAGAGGGACATAGATAAGCTGCAGCGCTGGGCTGAGAGGTGGCAAATGGAGTTTAATGCAGAAAAGTGTGAGGTGATTCACTTTGGAAGGAATAACAGGAAGACGGAGTACTGGGCTAATGGTAAAATTCTTGGCAGTGTGGATGAGCAGAGATCTCGGTGTCCATGTACATGGATCTCTGAAAGTTGCCACCCAGTTTGAGAGGGTTGTTAAGGTGTACGGTGTGTTAGCTTTTATTGGTAGAGGGATTGAATTTAGGAGCCATGAGGTCATGTTGCAGCTATACAACACTCTGGTGCGGCCGCATTTGGAGTATTGCGTGCAATTCCGGTCGCCGCATTATAGGAAGGATGTGGAAGCATTGGAAAGGGTGCAGAGGAGATTTACCAGAATGTTGCCTGGTATGGAGGGAAGATCTTATGAGGAAAGGCTGAGGGACTTGAGGCTGTTTTCGTTAGAGAGAAGGTTAAGAGGTGACTTAATTGAGGCATACAAGATGATCAGAGGATTGGATAGGGTGGACAGTGAGAGCCTTTTTCCTCGGATGGTGATGTCTAGCACCTTTAAATTGAGGGGAGATAGATATAAGACAGACGTCAGAGGTAGGTTCTTTACTCAGAGTAGTAAGGGCGTGGAATGCCCTGCCTGCAACAGTAGTGGACTTGCCAACACTAAGGGCATTCAAACGGTCATTGGATAGACATATGGACAAGGGAAGTGTAGATGGGCTTTAGAGTGGTTTCACAGGTCGGTGCAACATCGAGGGCCGAAGGGCCTGTACTGCGCTGTAATGTTCTATGAACGTCAAGGTAAGAGGCGCACACACAAAAAGGTAATTCAGGTGAGGTTTATTGAATCTTGCTACATGGTACAAACAACCCTCCCTACTCACCGCCAACTCCTTCAATTTCAGACACCGGTTTCTCTAGTGTCGGCAATTATTACACAAACTAAATCATTTATCATACTGAAAGAAAATTAAACGAGCCTCATTTTTGTTTTGTGTGACAGCACACATGAAAACTCCCCCCCCCCCCCCATTCCTCTTCTACTTGCCCCCCCCCACCCACCCCATCCAACAGCCCGAAGAAAACCCCACTTTGTCACTTACACCGCCCGCCCGAAGAAAACCCCACTTTGTCACTTACACCGCCCGCCCTCACTGAAGGTGCCAGCTCTCGCTAGGTACATTCGTACAGTCGGCAGCTCCCCGCCAGCATTGCACCCGGACGGTTCATTCTTACCGCACGGGTTCATATTCGACGTTAGACAACAGGAGGTGTCGCAATCGATTAAATTGGTCTCCTCAATCCCCCCCAGGACGCTTCAGCAATCACTTGCTGGCCGGAGGGGGAGAGAGGGTCCCCCATGAGGAGAAGCAGTCAATTGTGCCCCCCCCCCCCTCCCCAAAGGAGAGTAGGACACTTACAAGCTTGCCTGTCAGAGGAGCCACATATTTGCACTACGGCCCCCTCTACAAAATCAGCAGCCACCATGAATCCAAATGCATCCTACCGGCCAGGTAGAAAGGATCGAGCACCGCTTTATTGGTCATTTTGCCACGGCATTCGTACGGAAGGCACACATAACCCCACACACACACCCACTCACTCAATCTGGAAAAAAAGTACACCCTGCCATCTCGCAGCAAGTCCGACAAGCCAGACCCGGAAGCCAGGAAATGCCCCCCCCCCCCCCTTCATGCCAACACGATGGCGCCGAGCGGCTTTTGGCAGTAAAATTAAAAAAGGGCGGAGCGGGAGGAGGAAAAGAGAGCTCATTTCTCGAGGGGGGGAAAGAGTCGGACTATTATCGCTAACCTTGGCCAGTAATGTACGGGTTACGCACTCAGCCACCCTATCCGCAAGTGGGCCCCAGGCTGCGGGAAGGCGAGGGACTGACGCGGGATCCTGTGCGTCCCTCAGCAGCTGGGGTCCAAGCGGCGTTGGCAAGGTGTGGGAAAGCAGCGCCTGTCTGAGGCAGGGTGGCAGCTTTTCGTTATGTATTTAATTGTTCACGGTGGTGGTGACGGGGCTGGGATAATTTAAAGGGGGGAGCCAGTCCCAGCTTCGCTGTATAATCGCTGTAGCCATTTTGTACCTTGGGAAGGCAAGGGCCAAGTGCCTGGATGCCCTCCCACCTGTGCATACTAGTTGGAAACTAGGCCCCGACATACGTGCCCCCCCGCCCCCCCATAGAGGGGCTGCCTGCACTCGAGCCGTGAGGGACGCCCATGGATGGTGCGAGCGAAACAGCCTCCAAGGCAAAATGGCAGAACAGGCTCCCCGCCCCTTTAAAAAGGTCAGGAGGAAGCATCAGTGATCGGGAAGGGTGTCCTCCACCGCTTGGTAAAGCACCCGAGTTTGATAAGGATATTTAGCAGGACTTGCATGAAGGGCGGGTTTTTTTTTTTTTATTATTTTAGGGTGCGGGGAAGTTGGAAACAAAAATAAAATTACCCTAGCGAGCAGTTTCCGATCACAATCATCGGCGAGAAAGAGAGCGTTTTAAGTGTTTACTGAATCTATGCCTCACAAGGCCGGGCTGCAGTGACCGTATCTATTTGTTTTGAGAGAGAGATAGATAGATGTAAATTTTGTTTTAAACGCCAAGGCGCTGCGGTGCCGCAATCGCGGGGTCGTGTATTCGTCTGGAGAGAGCGATCTTCTGGTCGGAGAACGGCGGCGACGGCGACGGAGGAGGAGGAGGAAGAGGAGGAGGAGGAAATCGTCGGTTCATTGGGCATAGCGGGTGTCGGTGGTATTATCATAGTCAAACTGATCATACCTAAGAGAAAAAGCACATCATGTCAATACAGGGCTGGCCGGAAAAGGAAAAGTCGTTCATGCATTCATCGAGGGGAGGGGAGGGAGGAGCCGGGGTGGGCAAGACTCCAAACGCGGGGAGGAGGGGGTGGGGGTGGGAGAAGAGAAGAGATTGGGGAGAGCGGAGGGAGGACCAATGGGGGGGCCTCTTATGCTTTTGTTTCAAAATGTGCCTCCCCGCCACCAGATCGAGAAACTGCAAACGGGACATCCTGCCACCCCTTTTCTCCCCCACATTCCACCGCGCAGACCCCCCAGCCAGGATGGTGACCCGCTGCACAAAACAGGGAGCTGGCTCTGCATTACCAACGTTTGCCCTCACACCTCAAAAGCACTTCACAGGCCCCCGACAAACGCGCCGAGACCAAGTCCCTCTTCTTTTGTGTCAGTCACCTTGGATTGATTTATTATTGTGCGTGGGCGGGAGCCACTGCCCCTGGCTGTAGCCGCAAGCAAATTACGTCGTGGATATACACTAGTCAAATGTTTTTAGCATCTCGTAGAACGTAAAGAACCGTGCGGTTGCACAGCGGAGGGAGGCGGGGAACTAGCTGCTCGACCTGGGGAGCCTTCGGGGCAGGAGACATCAGGTTGTGGGTACGAACAGGCCCCGTGCTGTGCCAGTTAGTGGGGACAATTCAGGGGGAAGGGGAAACTGATAGGGCCCCCCCTCCCCCCCGTTCCACTTTGCTGCAGAGGAGTGGGGAACGCAATTAAGTGTCTGAGGGCTTTTGGGGGGGGGGGGGCGGCGTCTGGAAAGATAAGATTCTTAATCAAGCGGCTGTGCAAGCGATCGGAGATCTTCTTGGGAGGATGGGAGGCTGCAGTGTCCTGGAGTGGGAAGGTGTATCTGAGAGCTAGGGGCTTCTGACAACAAACTGACCTGCGAGTCGGACGTCAAGAGGCAGCCGACTTGATGGACACGGTTAGAAAATCAGACCCACAATCGCCGCATTCAGCGTCAGGAGCTACCTCCAAACAGGGAGGCAAGCGCGCTGACGTTACAATCCACCCTCACCACTTGCACATACTGATGAGGAGGGGGTCAAAACTGTTCACAACGGCCAATGCTCCCGAGTGGTCACAAGTATCCATCGGCTTGGAATTCCTCGTAGTGAATGCATCGTCCCCCAGAGATCTCACCGCAACCCCGACAACCACAACTGACCCCCCCCCCCCCCCCCCCCCCCCCCCCCCACCCCAGAGCTGAGAAGCTAATGCTTCTACATTCAGGACTAATGGAAGATCCCCCCCCCCCACCATTTTGTTTCACCCAATGGATTGCGACAAGGCTCCTGCGTAACGATCTAGGGTTTTGAGTGTGGGCGATGATAACACAACGATGCCTTCGCCATGCATCTCTGTTACCGCCAAAACTGGCTATTCTCACACGAGGCTCGTTAGTTAGCGGAGGGCACTCTCGCGCTAAGGGGGCCTTAGCCCACCTTGAGGGCGTTAAACCAGGCGGAATCTGCAGGGATTATGAACAGGCTTACGGAGGCCATTCGGCACATCGTTTCACTGTCATCTCTCTGATCCAGCCACCCAATCAGCCCTGCCTCACTTACTCTTCGATGAAAAGCCTTTGTGATTTTGAATGCCGCTATCAAATCGCCCGTCCTAAACTTCTCAGCTGGGAGAACACCCCCATCCACTCCTCTGTTCTGGGCCGGGTTCCACGCAAATAAATCTGTGTGACACCCTCGCTAAGGCCTTGGCACCCTGAAGCTCTGCACCGTGGGGGTTCCTCAAGTTAGTGGGTCAACAGTTGACAAATTGATAGATCGATTGCTGCGACCAGTCAGGCGCTTTAAGCGACATTTGCTCAGGATATGAAAGGTAACTACTTGTTTTAAGCAGCTGCTCCAAAACAAAATTCTCTGGAAGGGTAACAAAGTGTGCTCCACAGCTCACACCACACTCTCCCAGACACAACCTTGGTTACAAAAGATCCTTAAAGCTACAGCGGAACAGCCGGCTATCTCCCTAACTCCACGCAGCCTGTGCGTACCCATCCGATCAATTACTCTCCGACAACTGCGTTCTCGAATTGAATGAAATGAAAATCGCTTATTGTCACGAGTAGGCTTCAATGAAGTTACTGTGAAAAGCCCCTAGTCGCCACATTCCGGCGCCTGTTCGGGGAGGCTGTTACGGGAATTGAACCGTGCTGCTGGCTTGCCTTGGTCTGCTTTCAAAGCCAGCGATTTAGCCCTGTGCTAAACAGCCCCAGTGCGCAGTTGACACACAGAAGGATCTGCTCAATTTACAACCAGGAGCTTAAGTAGCACCCACAGCAAGGGGGCAAGTGGATTGGTGTCTGACCAACACAATGTACACCGCTCCACGCCAGCGTTAGGGTCTGCTTTACTTACTGCGGAGCCCAAAGGATAACCAAGCTGGCACTACCAAACCCTGGGCATCACCGAGAAACGATTCTTTAAGGTGTGACTCTAGAGTTCCATGCGGAGGTGGGGCGAGTCACATCAGCGGCTTCTCCTCCCCTCAACCCCCCTCCCTTCCAGCGCTTTTGCCCGCAATGGATACATACCTACTGATACTATCGTCTACGAACTTCTCGTTCTGATATTTTGGCAGCGATAGCGGCGATAGGCGGGTGCGTTCGTACAGAGTGCAGCTGTTGGCCGCCGCCGCTGGTGCGGGCGTGCTCAGGCGGCTTGGACTCCTCTCCCTCACGTAGTCGAGCGGCGCGTAACTTGGGGCGGCACCCGCGGCCTGGTAATCTTCGTAATAGTCGTAATAGGAGCCGTGGCCGTAGTCGTAATCGTAATACGAATAGTAGGAGGGGTGATATTGAGACTGGAGCTGTTGCGGGTTGTACTGACTATGGCGCGAGGAGTGGCAATCTCTCGCCTGGTGCCCCTGCCTTCCACAGCGCTGGCAGACATCTCGCTGCCCGCCAGACTTCCCGTAGGTCGACCGGGAGAGCTGCACCCTGAGCTTGTTCCCATTGAATTCCTTCTCATCCAGATTGGCAATCGCTTGGATCGCGTCTTCCTCCTTTTCCATGTGCACAAAGGCGTAATCTGGAAGGCGGAAGAACAGAGGTTATACGTCGCGTCAACAGAATCTTACGGGACCGACGCTGGCAAACTGCCCCGGGGTGGGGGGGGGGGGGGGGGGGACACACGCACCCAACACTCCTCTGCACATGACAGCACGGTAGCATTGTGGATAGCACAATTGCTTCACGGTCCCAGGGTCCCAGGTTCGATTCCGGCTTGGGTCACTGTCTGTGTGTCCACGCACACACATCCTCCCCGTGTGTGCGTGGGTTTCCTCCGGGTGCTCCGGTTTCCTCCCACAGTTCAAAGATGTGCAGGTTAGGTGGATGGGCCGTGATAAATTGCCCTTAAGTGTCCGAAATTGCCCTTGGTGTTGGGTGGGGTTACTGGGTTATGGGGATAGGGTGGAGGTGTTGACCTTGGGTAGGGTGCTCTTTCCAAGGGCCGGTGCAGACTCGATGGGCCGAATGGCCTCCTTCTGCACTGTAAATTCTATGACGGCCGTTGACCTTTCAGGGAAAGTTAAGAGAAGTGCGGGGGAAGATTGGGGGGCGGCTGGTGCAGCACACGAGGGCCCAACAGCCAGTTTCTACGTTCTACATACGCACAAAACCCATGGTCATTAAGTCTGAACAAAGAAATACCGGAAATACCCAGCGGGTCAGGCAGGATCTGTGGAGGGAGAAACAGAGCTCACACTGAGTCCGTGCGAGAGTTTAATGTTAACCCTCTTTCTCTCCACAGGGGCTGCCAGACCTGCTGGATACTTCCAACATCGGCAACACTTTGCGTGTTTTTATTTTATACAATTCAGGGTCTCTGGATTCGGAAGAAACAATGTGTCCCGGTTGGAAAAGGGCGAAATTGTTCCTCCGACTCACCAGCTTTCTATTATCGCACGCGCTCGCTTCTACAAATTGTCAAAGTGACCTCGGCTTCCCTACTGGTGTGTCATTATAACACGGGCATGGCCTTCTTTCCTGGCCAACGATTTTTGCAACTCGGAGCTCGATCTCAATTATCTGGCTTCTGGAATGAAGGTTCGCAGTTCGCGACTCCAAACCCCAAAGAACAGAAAATCGGTGGGAGCAATGTGAGACTCTGGAATCAAGGTCGCTCAGCCATGCCCGTCAGGAAGGCCTCGAGTGCGATGTATGTAGGAATTTCAGATAGATTGCAGGCATTTGGTGCAGTGAGGGTTAAATGTCTGGGGTTAGAGCGTGTGAGGCTGCTGTAGTCATGTTTGATTTGATTTATGTATAGAAGTACAGTGAAAAGTATTTTTCTGCGGCCAAGAGAGCGTACACAGTACGTACATAGTAGACAAAAAGAACAATCAACAGAGAACATTGACAAATGGTACGTCAACAAAGTGATTGGCTACAGTGCGGAACAAGAGGCCAAACAAAGTAAATACATGAGCAAGAGCAGCATAGGGCGTCGTGAATAGTGTTATTACAGGGAACAGATCAGTCAGAGCGGGACGGTTTCAAAATAAATCCTAGTTTGAAAGACAACAAAGGTTTTGGGACCCAGGGGTGGGGTGCAATGAAGCCATCATCAAAAGCTTGGGCTAATGCAGTTTTGTTTGGATTAAGGGGATTCCCTGTGGAGTTAATTAGATTCAGCGCTGTAAAATTATGTCATTACTGGGTGGAGCTACGGTGTCAGGCATTTCATACGTAAAGCGGGTAAGTGGAGTTCTAGACGAAGCTGTAAACAGACATCAAGCACTTTGCCCTCTGTAGTCCAATTAAAGATAAGTCTGTCGGCAGATTAGCAGTCTTTCAAAGCAGTTCAGACTTGTCTGATTAGAAGGCGAGCAGAAGCAGCTTCTGAAGACATATAGCCAGAGCTTCTGCATGGTTCTGACAGGAGTCAGATCTTTTTTACTACAGCAGTGTCAAGAGATCTCTCTCTCTCAGAAGTCTTACAGCACCAGGTTAAGAACACACCTACTGATGTTATCATCTACGATTTCTCAATCTGATATTCCTATGTGCCATTGGCAGTCAAAATGGATTGAGAGCAGAGATGCTTTTTCTCATTGTTTGCGTGATAATAAAGATAGCAGTTAAGGGTATTGTATTCACTGTGCTGATTGGCATAGTTCAAGGAGTAATTGCAAGTCATTTTCTGGTGTGATGTTGAGATATTTTAACACTGTTGTAATAAAGTTTGTTTTAACCTACCACACCCCTATGTCTTCGTGAAATCACTCCTGGAGCGAGATATCCTTTCCTCAGTCTTACAAAATTAAATTAAAATATTGGGGTTTCTGACCAGTATCCTCGCCACTGTTGGGGTCTGGTCTGGGATTGTAACATCAGTCTCAGGCAGATTGACACACTGAGGTTACAATAACAAGATTCAACTGCCCTCGGGGATGAGGCAGAACCGCAGCCAGCGATGGTCATTTCAGCGACCAACTTGCTGGAAGGCAGGCGTGCGTGCACGATTTGCGCTCTGCTGCGCAGTGGCCTCTTGGCCACTAGCTGGAAAGTGTGCTTGCACCTGCGCCATGGTGATCTGTTCCCCAATTGAATGGGCCTTTGTAGAATCTCACACGAGGGCTGCCTAAAGCCAGCAGTGAGAGAACGGCACAAGTCACCACTGTTGACTTGCATCAGGGAGGAAGCTATTAGAAAGCGAAGATTCATAAGAACTAGGAACAGGAGTAGGCCATCTGGCCCCTCAAGCCTGCTCCGCCATTTAATGCGATCATGGCTGATCTTTGTGGACTCAGCTCCACTCTCCGGCCCGTACACCATATCCCCGAATCCCTTTATTCTTTAGAAAGGCATCTATCTTTTTCTTAAAAACGTTTAAAGAAGGAGCCTCAACTGCTTCACTGGGCAAGGAATTCCAGAGATTCACAACCCTTTGGGTGAAGAAGTTCCTCCTACACTCCGTCCTAAATCTACTTCCCCTTATTTTGAGGCTATGCCCCCTAGTTCTGCTTTCCCCAACCAGTGGAAACAACCTGCCCGCATCTATCCTATCTATTCCCTTCATAATTTTATATGTCTCAATAACATCCCCCCGCATCCTTCTAAACTCCAATGAGTACAGTCCCAGTCTACTCAACCTCTCGTCATAATCTAATTCCCTCAACTCTGGGATCAACCTAGTGAATCTCCTCTGCACTCCCTCCAGTGCCAATATGTCCTTTCTCAGGTAAGGAGACCAAAACTGAACACAATACTCCAGATGCGGCCTCACCAACACCCTATAATATTGCAGCATAACCTCACTAGTCTTGAACTCCGTCCCTCTAGCAATTTCAAGCGAGAAATGTAAGAACTTATGAGATGCTGCAGTGTGGCTGGGTAGGCGACAGAAATTTGTCCTCAAATTAACGGTCCCGGTGGGTTTCGTCAGCGTTTTAATTTAATTTGTAGCCTTTTCCTTTCCTCGCCATTTTCTTGGTGTTTGCGCGTCTCCCCAGGATTTCTGTTCCCACTCATCTTGCCACAACTTCACTCAACCATACTGAAGGAGGCGCCGTCTCTCACATGGGACATTAAAAAAACAAATCCCACATGCAAAAAAGATCCCTAAATGGAGGGGCTAAGTGCGCTCCCCTCAATGGAGGGATTGAGTGTGTGAGGCCCCCCTCAATGGAGGGATTGAGTGTGTGAGGCCCCCCTCAATGGAGGGACGGAGCGTGTGAGGCCCTCAATGGAGGGACTGGGGGATGGAGGGACTGTGTGAGTGAGCCCCCCTCAATGGAGGGACTGAGTGTGAGGCAGCATGGTTGCATAGTGGTTAGCACTGTTGCTTCACAGCTCCAGGGTCCCAAGTTCGATTCCTGGCTTGGGTCACTGTCTGTGCGGAGTCTGCATGTTCTCCCCGTGGGTGCGTGGGTTTCCTCCGGGTGCTCCGGTTTCCTCCCACAGTCCAAAGACGTGCAGGTTAGGTGGATTGGCCGTGATAAATTGTCCTTAGTGTCCAAATATGTTAGGTTGGGTTACGGGGGTAGGGTGGAGGAGTGGGGCTTAAGTATGGTGCTCTTTCCAAAGGCCGGTGCAGACCCGATGGGCTGAATGGCCTTCTCCTGCACTGTAAATTCTGTGAGGCCCCCCTCAATGGAGGGACTCAGTTTGAGTGAGGCCCCCCTCAATGGAGGGAATCTGTGTGTGAGACCCCCCTCAATGGAGGGATTGTGAGACCCCCCCTCAATGGAGCGACTGAGTGTGAGGCCACCCTCATTGGAGGGATGGAGTGTGAGATGCCCACCTAAACGGAGGAACTGAATGTGAGGGCACCCTCAATGGAGAGACTGAGGGATGGAGAGACTGAGTATGAGTGAGCCCCCCTCAATGAAGGGACATAAGTATTTGTGAGGCCCCCCTCAATGGATGGTCGGAGTGTGAGGCCCCCTCAATGGAGGGATGGAGTGCGTGAGGCCCCCTCAATGAAGGGCTTGAGTGTGAGCAAAGGCCCGCTCAACAGAGGGACCGAGTGTGAGGCACCCTCAATGGAGGGATGGAGTGCGTGAGGCCCCCTCAATGAAGGGATTGAGTGTGAGTGAGGCCCCGCTCAATGGAGGAACTGAGTGTGAGGCTCCCTCAATGGAGAGACTGTGAGACCCCCCTCAATGGAGGGAATGTGTGTGAGTGATCCCCCTCAAAGGAGGGACTGAGTGTGAGGCCTCTCAATGGAGGGACTGAGTGTGAGGCCCCCCTCAATGGAGGGACTGAGTGTGAGGCCCCCTCAATGGAGGGACTGAGTGTGAGTGATCCCCCTCAATGGAGGGACTGAGTGTGAGTGATCCCCCTCAATGGAGGGACTGAGTGTGAGTGATCCCCCCTCAATGGAGGGACTGAGTGTGAGGCCCCCTCAATGGAGAGACTGTGAGACCCCCCTCAATGGAGGGAATGTGTGTGAGAGATCCCCCTCAAAGGAGGGACTGAGTGTGAGGCCTCTCAATGGAGGGACTGAGTGTGAGGCCCCCCTCAATGGAGGGACTGAGTGTGAGGCCCCCTCAATGGAGGGACTGAGTGTGAGTGATCCCCCTCAATGGAGGGACTGAGTGTGAGTGATCCCCCTCAATGGAGGGACTGAGTGTGAGTGATCCCCCCTCAATGGAGGGACTGAGTGTGAGTGATCCCCCCTCAATGGAGGGACTGAGTGTGAGTGATCCGCCCTCAATGGAGGGACTGAGTGTGAGTGATCCCCTCAATGGAGGGACTGAGTGTGAGTGATCCCCCTCAATGGAGGGACTGAGTGTGAGTGATCCCCCTCAATGGAGGGACTGAGTGTGAGTGATCCCCCTCAATGGAGGGACTGAGTTTGAGGCCTCTCAATGGAGGGACTGAGTGTGAGGCCCCCTCAATGGAGGGACTGAGTGTGAGTGATCCCCCTCAATAGAGGGACTGAGTGTGAGTGATCACCATCAATGGAGGGACTGAGTGTGAGTGATTCCCCTCTCAATGGAGGGACTGAGTGTGAGTGATCCCCCTCAATGGAGGGACTGAGTGTGAGTGATCCCCCTCAATGGAGGGACTGAGTGTGAGTGATCCCCCCTCAATGGAGGGACTGAGTGTGTGACCCCCCTCAATGGAGGGACTGAGTGTGAGTGATCCCCCCTCAATGGAGGGACTGAGTGTGAGGCCTCTCAATGGAGGGACTGAGTGTGAGGCCCCCTCAATGGAGGGACTGAGTGTGAGTGATCCCCCTCAATGGAGGGACTGAGTGTGAGTGGTCCCCCTCAATGGAGGGACTGAGTGTGAGGCCTCTCAATGGAGGGACTGAGTGTGAGGCCCCCTCAATGGAGGGACTGAGTGTGAGGCCCCCTCAATGGAGGGACTGAGTGTGAGTGATCCCCCTCAATGGAGGGACTGAGTGTGAGTAATCCCCCCTCAATGGAGGGACTGAGTGTGAGTGATCCCCCTCAATGGAGGGACTGAGTGTGAGTGATCCCCCTCAATGGAGGGACTGAGTGTGAGGCCTCTCAATGGAGGGACTGAGTGTGAGGCCCCCTCAATGGAGGGACTGAGTATGAGTGATCCCCCCTCAATGGAGGGACTGAGTATGAGTGATCCCCCCTCAATGGAGGGACTGAGTGTGAGTGACCCCCCTCAATGGAGGGACTGAGTGTGAGTGACCCCCCTCAATGGAGGGACTAAGTGTGATGCCCCCTCAATGGAGGGACTGAGTGTGAGTGACCCCCCTGAATGGAGGGCCTGAGTGCGAGGCCCCCTGAATGGAGGGACTGAGTGTGAGTGATCCCCCTCAATGGAGGGACTGAGACCCCCTCAATGGAGGAACTGAGTGATCTCCCTCAATGGAGGGACTGAGTGTGAGTGATCCCCCCTCAATGGAGGGCCTGAGTGTGAGTGATCCCCCTCAATGTAGGGACTGAGTGTGAGTGATCCACCTCAATGGATGGACTGAGTGTGAGTGAGCCCCTTCATTGGAGGGACTGAGTGTGAGTGACCCCCCTCAATGGAGGGACTGAGTGTGAGGCCCTTCAATGGAGGGACTGAGTGGGAGTGATTCCCCTCAATGGAGGCACTGAGTGTGAGTGATCCCCCTCAATGGAGGGACTGAGTGTGAGGTCCCTCAATGGAGGCACTGAGTGTGAGTGATCCCCTCAAAGGAGGGACTGAGTGTGAGGCACCCTCAATGGAGGGACTGAGTGTGAGTGATCCCCCTCAATGGAGGGACTGAGTGTGAGTGATCCCCCTCAATGGAGGGACTGAGTGTGAGTGATCCCCCTCAATGGAGGGACTGAGTGTGAGGCCCTTCAATGGAGGGACTGAGTGGGAGTGATTCCCCTCAATGGAGGCACTGAGTGTGAGTGATCCCCCTCAATGGAGGGACTGAGTGTGAGGTCCCTCAATGGAGGCACTGAGTGTGAGTGATCCCCTCAATGGAGGGACTGAGTGTGAGGCCCCTCAATGGAGGGACTGAGTGTGAGGCCCCTCAATGGAGGGACTGATGTGAGTGATCCCCCTCAATGGAGGGACTGAGTGTGAGTGACCCCCCTCAATGGAGGGACTGAGTGTGAGGCCCCTCAATGGAGGGACTGAGTGGGAGTGATTCCCCTCAATGGAGGGACTGAGTGTGAGGCCCCTCAATGGAGGGACTGAGTGGGAGTGATTCCCCTCAATGGAGAGACTGAGTGTGAGGCCCCTCAATGGAGGGACTGAGTGTGATGCCCCTCAATGGAGGAACTGAGTGTGAGTGATTCCCCTCAATGGAGAGACTGAGTGTGAGTGACCCCCCTCAATGGAGGGACTGAGTGTGAGGCCCCTCAATGGAGGGACTGAGTGTGAGGCCCCTCAATGGAGGGACTGAGTGTGAGTGACCCCCCTCAATGGAGGGACTGAGTGTGAGTGACCCCCCTCAATGGAGGGACTGAGTGTGAGTGACCCCCCTCAATGGAGGGACTGAGTGTGAGTAATCCCCCCTCAATGGAGGGACTGAGTGTGAGTGATCCCCTCAATGGAGGGACTGAGTGTGAGTGACCCGCCTCAATGGAGGGACTGAGGGTGAGTGATCCCCCTCAATGGAGGGACTGTGTGTGAGGCACCCTCAATGGAGGGACTGAGTGTGAGTGATCCCCCTCAATGGAGGGACTGAGTGTGAGTGATCCCCCTCAATGGAGGGACTGAGTGTGAGGCCCCTCAATGGAGGGACTGAGTGTGAGTGATCCCCCTCAATGGAGGGACTGAGTGTGAGGCCCCTCAATGGAGGGACTGAGTGTGATCCCCCTCAATGGAGGGACTGAGTGTGAGGCCCCTCAATGGAGGGACTGAGTGTGAGTGATCCCCCTCAATGGAGGGACTGAGTGTGAGTGATCCCCCTCAATGGAGGGACTGAGTGTGAGGCCCCCTCATTGGAGGGACTGAGTGTGAGTGATCCCCCCTCAATGGCGGGACTGAGTGTGAGTGACCCCCCTCAATGGAGGGACTGAGTGTGAGTGATCCCCCTCAATGGAGGGACCGAGTGTGAGGCCCCTCAATGGAGGGGCTGAGTGTGAGGCCCCTCAATGGAGGGACTGAGTGTGAGGCCCCCTCAATGGAGGGACTGAGTATGAGTGATCCCCCCTCAATGGAGGGACTGAGTATGAGTGATCCCCCCTCAATGGAGGGACTGAGTATGAGTGATCCCCCCTCAATGGAGGGACTGAGTGTGAGTGACCCCCCTCAATGGAGGGACTGAGTGTGAGTGACCCCCCTCAATGGAGGGACTAAGTGTGATGCCCCCTCAATGGAGGGACTGAGTGTGAGTGACCCCCCTGAATGGAGGGCCTGAGTGCGAGGCCCCCTGAATGGAGGGACTGAGTGTGAGTGATCCCCCTCAATGGAGGGACTGAGACCCCCTCAATGGAGGAACTGAGTGATCTCCCTCAATGGAGGGACTGAGTGTGAGTGATCCCCCCTCAATGGAGGGCCTGAGTGTGAGTGATCCCCCTCAATGTAGGGACTGAGTGTGAGTGATCCACCTCAATGGATGGACTGAGTGTGAGTGAGCCCCTTCATTGGAGGGACTGAGTGTGAGTGACCCCCCTCAATGGAGGGACTGAGTGTGAGGCCCTTCAATGGAGGGACTGAGTGGGAGTGATTCCCCTCAATGGAGGCACTGAGTGTGAGTGATCCCCCTCAATGGAGGGACTGAGTGTGAGGTCCCTCAATGGAGGCACTGAGTGTGAGTGATCCCCTCAAAGGAGGGACTGAGTGTGAGGCACCCTCAATGGAGGGACTGAGTGTGAGTGATCCCCCTCAATGGAGGGACTGAGTGTGAGTGATCCCCCTCAATGGAGGGACTGAGTGTGAGTGATCCCCCTCAATGGAGGGACTGAGTGTGAGGCCCTTCAATGGAGGGACTGAGTGGGAGTGATTCCCCTCAATGGAGGCACTGAGTGTGAGTGATCCCCCTCAATGGAGGGACTGAGTGTGAGGTCCCTCAATGGAGGCACTGAGTGTGAGTGATCCCCTCAATGGAGGGACTGAGTGTGAGGCCCCTCAATGGAGGGACTGATGTGAGTGACCCCCCTCAATGGAGGGACTGAGTGTGAGGCACCTCAATGGAGGGACTGATGTGAGTGACCCCCCTCAATGGAGGGACTGATGTGAGTGACCCCCCTCATTGGAGGGACTGAGTGTGAGTGATCCCCCTCAATGGAGGGACTGAGTGTGAGTGACCCCCCTCAATGGAGGGACTGAGTGTGAGGCCCCTCAATGGAGGGACTGAGTGGGAGTGATTCCCCTCAATGGAGGGACTGAGTGTGAGGCCCCTCAATGGAGGGACTGAGTGTGATGCCCCTCAATGGAGGAACTGAGTGTGAGTGACCCCCCTCAATGGAGGAACTGAGTGTGAGTGATTCCCCTCAATGGAGAGACTGAGTGTGAGTGACCCCCCTCAATGGAGGGACTGAGTGTGAGGCCCCTCAATGGAGGGACTGAGTGTGAGGCCCCTCAATGGAGGGACTGAGTGTGAGTGACCCCCCTCAATGGAGGGACTGAGTGTGAGTGACCCCCCTCAATGGAGGGACTGAGGGTGAGTGACCCGCCTCAATGGAGGGACTGAGGGTGAGTGATCCCCCTCAATGGAGGGACTGTGTGTGAGGCACCCTCAATGGAGGCACTGAGTGTGAGTGATCCCCCTCAATGGAGGGACTGAGTGTGAGGCCCCTCAATGGAGGGACTGAGTGTGAGTGACCCCCCTCAATGGAGGGACTGAGTGTGAGTGACCCCCCTCAATGGAGGGACTGAGTGTGAGGCCCCCTCATTGGAGGGACTGAGTGTGAGTGATCCCCCTCAATGGAGGGACTGAGTGTGAGTGATCCCCCTCAATGGAGGGACTGAGTGTGAGGCCCCTCAATGGAGGGACTGAGTGTGAGTGATCCCCCTCAATGGAGGGACTGAGTGTGAGGCCCCCTCATTGGAGGGACTGAGTGTGAGTGATCCCCCCTCAATGGCGGGACTGAGTGTGAGTGACCCCCCTCAATGGAGGGACTGAGTGTGAGTGATCCCCCTCAATGGAGGGACCGAGTGTGAGGCCCCTCAATGGAGGGGCTGAGTGTGAGGCCCCTCAATGGAGGGACTGAGTGTGAGTGATTCCCCTCAATGGAGGGACTGAGTGTGAGGCCCCTCAATGGAGGGACTGAGTGTGAGGCCCCCTCAATGGAGGGACCGAGTGTGAGTGACCCCCCTCAATGGAGGGACTGAGTGTGAGGCACCTCAATGGAGGGATGGAGTGTGAGTGATCCCCCTCAATGGAGGGACTGAGGGTGAGGCCCCCTCAATGGAGGGACTGAGTGTGAGGCCCCCTCAATGGAGGGACTGAGTGTGAGTGACCCCCCTCAATGGAGGCACTGAGTGTGAGTGATCCCCCTCAATGGAGGGACTGAGTGTGAGGCCCCTCACTGGAGGGACTGAGTGTGAGGCCCCTCACTGGAGGGACTGAGTGTGAGGCCCCTCAATGGAGGGACTGAGTGTGAGTGACCCCCCTCAATGGAGGGTCTGAGTGTGAGTGATCCCCCTCAATGGAGGGACTGAGTGTGAGTGATCCCCCTCAATGGAGGGACCGAGTGTGAGGCCCCCTCATTGGAGGGACTGAGTGTGAGTGATCCCTCCTCAATGGCGGGACTGAGTGTGAGTGACCCCCCTCAATGGAGGGACTGAGTGTGAGTGATCCCCCTCAATGGAGGGACCGAGTGTGAGGCCCCTCAATGGAGGGGCTGAGTGTGAGGCCCCTCAATGGAGGGACTGAGTGTGAGTGATTCCCCTCAATGGAGGGACTGAGTGTGAGGCCCCTCAATGGAGGGACTGAGTGTGAGGCCCCCTCAATGGAGGGACCGAGTGTGAGTGACCCCCCTCAATGGAGGGACTGAGTGTGAGGCACCTCAATGGAGGGACGGAGTGTGAGTGATCCCCCTCAATGGAGGGACTGAGTGTGAGTGATCCCCCTCAATGGAGGGACTGAGTGTGAGGCCCCCTCAATGGAGGGACCGAGTGTGAGTGACCCCCCTCAATGGAGGCACTGAGTGTGAGTGATCCCCCTCAATGGAGGCACTGAGTGTGAGTGATCCCCCTCAATGGAGGGACTGAGTGTAAGGCCCCTCAATGGAGGGACTGAGTGTGAGTGATCCCCGTCAATGGAGGGACTGAGTGTGAGTGATCCCCCTCAATGGAGGGACTGAGTGTGAGGCCCCCTCAATGGAGGGACCGAGTGTGAGTGACCCCCCTCAATGGAGGCACTGAGTGTGAGTGATCCCCCTCAATGGAGGCACTGAGTGTGAGTGATCCCCCTCAATGGAGGGACTGAGTGTGAGTGACCCCCCTCAATGGAGGGACTGAGTGTGAGGCCCCCTCAATGGAGGGACTGAGTGTGAGTGACCCCCCTCAATGGAGGGACTGAGTGTGAGTGACCCCCTCAATGGAGGGACTGAGTGTGAGGCCCCCTCAATGGAGGGACCGAGTGTGAGGCCCCCTCAATGGAGGGACTGAGTGTGAGGCCCCCTCAATGGAGGGACTGAGTGTGAGTGACCCCCCTCAATGGAGGGACCGAGTGTGAGGCCCCCTCAATGGAGGGACTGAGTGTGAGTGACCCCCTCAATGGAGGGACTGAGTGTGAGTGACCCCCTCAATGGAGGGACTGAGTGTGAGTGACCCCCCTCAATGGAGGGACCGAGTGTGAGGCCCCTCAATGGCGGGACTGAGTGTGAGGCCCCTCAATGGAGGGACTGAGTGTGAGGCCCCTCAATGGAGGGACTGAGTGTGAGTGATCCCCCTCAATGGAGGGACTGGGTGTGAGTGACCCCTCAATGGAGGGACTGAGTGTGAGGCCCCTCAATGGAGGGACTGAGTGTGAGGCCCCTCAATGGAGGGACTGAGTGTGAGTGATCCCCCTCAATGGAGGGACTGGGTGTGAGTGATCCCCCCTCAATGGAGGGACTGAGTGTGAGGCCCCTCAATGGAGGGACTGAGTGTGAGGCCCCTCAATGGAGGGACTGAGTGTGAGTGATCCCCCTCAATGGAGGGACTGAGTGTGAGGCCTCTCAATGGAGGGACTGAGTGTGAGGCCCCTCAATGGAGGGACTGAGTGTGAGTGATCCCCCTCAATGGCGGGACTGAGTGTGAGGCCCCTCAATTGAGGGACTGAGTGTGAGGCCCCTCAATGGAGGGACTGGGTGTGAGTGACCCCTCAATGGAGGGACTGAGTGTGAGGCCCCTCAATGGAGGGACTGAGTGTGAGTGATCCCCCTCAATGGAGGGACTGAGTGTGAGTGACCCCCCTCAATGGAGGGACTGAGTGTGAGTGACCCCCCTCAATGGAGGGACTGAGTGTGAGTGACCCCCCTCAATGGAGGGACTGAGTGTGAGTGACCCCCCTCAATGGAGGGACCGAGTGTGAGTGATCCCCCTCAATGGAGGGACTGAGTGTGAGGCCCCTCAATGGCGGGACCGAGTGTGAGTGACCCCCCTCAATGGAGGCACTGAGTGTGAGTGATCCCCCTCAATGGAGGGACTGAGTGTGAGTGACCCCCCCTCAATGGAGGGACTGAGTGTGAGTGATCCCCCTCAATGGAGGGACTGAGTGTGAGTGATCCCCCTCAATGGAGGGACTGAGTGTGAGGCCCCTCAATGGAGGGACTGAGTGTGAGTGACCCCCCTCAATGGAGGGACTGAGTGTGAGGCCCCTCAATGGAGGGACTGAGTGTGAGTGACCCCCCTCAATGGAGGGACTGAGTGTGAGGCCCCTCAATGGAGGGACTGAGTGTGAGGCCCCTCAATGGAGGGACCGAGTGTGAGTGACCCCCCTCAATGGAGGGGCTGAGTGTGAGGCACCTCAATGGAGGGACGGAGTGTGAGTGATCCCCCTCAATGGAGGGACTGAGTGTGAGGCCCCTCAATGGAGGGACTGAGTGTGAGTGACCCCCCTCAATGGAGGGACCGAGTGTGAGGCCCCTCAATGGAGGGACTGAGTGTGAGTGACCCCCTCAATGGAGGGACTGAGTGTGAGGCCCCTCAATGGAGGGACTGAGTGTGAGGCCCCTCAATGGAGGGACCGAGTGTGAGGCACCTCAATGGAGGGACTGAGTGTGAGGCCCCTCAATGGAGGGACCGAGTGTGAGGCACCTCAATGGAGGGACTGAGTGTGAGGCCCCTCAATGGAGGGACCGAGTGTGAGGCACCTCAATGGAGGGACTGAGTGTGAGGCACCTCAATGGAGGGACTGAGTGTGAGGCACCTCAATGGAGGGACTGAGTGTGAGGCCCCTCAATGGAGGGACTGAGTGTGAGTGACCCCCCTCAATGGAGGGACTGAGTGTGAGGCCCCTCAATGGAGGGACTGAGTGTGAGGCCCCTCAATGGAGGGACCGAGTGTGAGTGACCCCCCTCAATGGAGGGACTGAGTGTGAGGCCCCTCAATGGAGGGACCGAGTGTGAGGCACCTCAATGGAGGGACTGAGTGTGAGGCACCTCAATGGAGGGACTGAGTGTGAGGCCCCTCAATGGAGGGACTGAGTGTGAGTGAGGCCCCCTCAATGGAGGGACTGAGTGTGAGTGAGGCCCCCTCAATGGAGGGACTGAGTGTGAGTGACCCCCCTCAATGGAGGGACTGAGTGTGAGTGACCCCCCTCAATGGAGGGACTGAGTGTGAGGCCCCTCAATGGAGGGACTGAGTGTGAGGCCCCTCAATGGAGGGACCGAGTGTGAGGCCCCCTCAATGGAGGGACCGAGTGTGAGTGACCCCCCTCAATGGCGGGACCGAGGGCCGGCCTCACCTTTGACGATGTCGCACTCCTGCACCCGGCCATACTCCTCGAAGCGGGCGCGCAGCTCCTGGTTGCTGCAGCCGGGCGCCAGGTTGCCCACGTAGACCTTGGTGACGGCGGCGGGCCGGGGCCGCGACTCGGCCACGTTGAGCTTCTGGCCGTGCAGCTCGTACTGGTGCAGCGCGGCGATGGCCTGCGCCGCCTCCTCGGCGCCCTCCATGTGCACGAAGCCGTAGTGCCGGATGATGTCGCACTCGCGCACCGCGCCGTAGTACTCGAACAGGGCCTTCAGCTCCTCCACCGTGCTCTCGCTGGGGATGTTGCCCACGAAGATCTTCATTTTTCACCCCCCCCCCTCCTCCTACTCTTACACAAAATGGCGCCGGTCCCCGCCGTTCGTCCGAGGGAGAAGCCCCGCCTCCCTCCCCCCCCCACCCTCCTGCTGACGGACGGCGCCGCCGGCCAATCCGCAGCCGCGTCGCTCAGGCGCAACCACTAGGAGGACGCGTCGACCTGCAGGGCCCGCCCCTTCCGCTTCCTGCCGGGAGGCGGGACCGCCGCCCCTTCCACGCCGGAAGGGGATCACGACTGGCCGGGAGGGGCCGGGCGTGCGATCCGATTGGCCCAATCCGCTGTCACTCAATGGGCGGCGGGAAGGAGGAGGAGGAGGAAGAGAGGGGGGGAAGGGCCGGTGGCCATTTTGAGTCGTGTTTTTTTTCTCACCGGCGGCGGCGGCGAGTCGAATGTGATCGAGCGACCGACCTGCCCCAACCCCGCCTCACCGTCATCCCCGCCCCGGTAGACGGGCCGGGTGAAAGGCGCTTTCCACTCCTTGCTCCGTTTTATTAGGGGACGAATGACTGAATTTGAGGTGAGCGGTCGCTTGGCTTCTCCCGCCCCCCCCCCCCCCAATTCCCGGGCGACGGCGGGTCCGAGCGCCCGTTTACCCGCGAATCCCACCCCCCCCCCGGCGCCCGTTTACCCGCGAATCCCACCCCCCCCCCCCCCCCCGGCGCCCGTTTACCCGCGAATCCCCCCCCCGGCGCCCGTTTACCCGCGAATCCCCCCCCCCCCCGGCGCCCGTTTACCCGCGAATCCCACACCCCCCCCCCCCCCGGCGCCCGTTTACCCGCGAATCCCCCCCCCGGCGCCCGTTTACCCGCGAATCCCCCCCCCCCCGGCGCCCGTTTACCCGCGAATCCCACCCCCGGCGCCCGTTTACCCGCGAATCCCCCCCCCCCCCCCGGCGCCCGCGGGCGGCGGCGTCTCGGGCGCTCATCTCGCCGCCCGTCGATTGTTGTTGGAGTCGCTGCCGCTTTGGGGCGGTGGGATCGTGAAAAGGGCCCCCCCCCCCCCCCCCCCGTTCACTGCCCCTCTGGGCGGGAAGAGGCTTTTACCCCCTTCTTTATCTCCCCCCCCCCTTCCCTCTCTCTGGGCGGGAAGAGGCTTTTCCCTCCTTCTTTTCCCCCTCTCTGGGCAGGAAGAGGCGTTTCCCTCCTTTACCCCCCCCCTTCTTTCCCCCCCCCTTCTTTCCCCCCCCCTCTTTTACCCCCCCCTCTTTTACCCCCCCCCCCTCTTTTACCCCCCCCTCTTTTACCCCCCCCTTCTTTACCCCCCCCCCTCTTTTACCCCCCCCTCTTTTACCCCCCCCTCTTTTACCCCCCCCCTTCTTTACCCCCCCCCCTTCTTTACCCCCCCCCTTCTTTACCCCCCCCTTCTTTACCCCCCCCCCTTCTTTACCCCCCCCCTTCTTTACCCCCCCCTTCTTTACCCCCCCCCCTTCTTTACCCCCCCCTTCTTTACCCCCCCCCCTTCTTTACCCCCCCCCCTTCTTTACCCCCCCCCCTCTTTACCCCCCCCCCCTTCTTTACCCCCCCCCCTTCTTTACCCCCCCCCCCTTCTTTACCCCCCCCCCCCCTTCTTTACCCCCCCCCCCCCTTCTTTACCCCCCCCCCCCTTCTTTACCCCCCCCCCCCTTCTTTCCCCCCCCCTTCTTTCCCCCCCCCTCTTTTACCCCCCCCTCTTTTACCCCCCCCCCCTCTTTTACCCCCCCCTCTTTTACCCCCCCCTTCTTTACCCCCCCCCCTCTTTTACCCCCCCCTCTTTTACCCCCCCCTCTTTTACCCCCCCCCTTCTTTACCCCCCCCCCCTTCTTTACCCCCCCCCTTCTTTACCCCCCCCTTCTTTACCCCCCCCCCTTCTTTACCCCCCCCCTTCTTTACCCCCCCCTTCTTTACCCCCCCCCCTTCTTTACCCCCCCCTTCTTTACCCCCCCCCCTTCTTTACCCCCCCCCCTTCTTTACCCCCCCCCCTCTTTACCCCCCCCCCCTTCTTTACCCCCCCCCCTTCTTTACCCCCCCCCCTTCTTTACCCCCCCCCCCCCTTCTTTACCCCCCCCCCCCCTTCTTTACCCCCCCCCCCTTCTTTACCCCCCCCCCCCTTCTTTCCCCCCCCCCCCCTTCTTTACCCCCCCCCCCTTCTTTACCCCCCCCCTTCTTTACCCCCCCCCCTTCTTTACCCCCCCCCCTTCTTTACCCCCCCCCCCTCTTCCCTCTCTCTGGGCGGGAAGAGGCTTTTCCCTCCTCCTTTATCCCCCCCCCCTTCTTTATCTCTTCTCTCCCCCCCCCTTCTTTATCTCTTCTCCCCCCCCCTTCTTTATCTCTTCTCCCCCCCCCCTTCTTTATCTCTTCTCCCCCCCCCCTTCTTTATCTCTTCTCCCCCCCCCCCTTCTTTATCTCTTCTCTCCCCCCCCTTCTTTATCTCTTCTCCCCCCCCCCTTCTTTATCTCTTCTCCCCCCCCTTCTTTATCTCTTCTCCCCCCCCCTTCTTTATCTCTTCTCCCCCCCCCTTCTTTATCTCTTCTCCCCCCCCCTTCTTTATCTCTCTCCCCCCCCCTTCTTTATCTCTCCCCCCCCCTTCTTTATCTCTCCCCCCCCTTCTTTATCTCCCCCCCCCCCTTCTTTATCTCTCCCCCCCCCCCCTTCTTTATCCCCTCTTCCCTCTGGGCGGGAAGAGGCTTTTCCCTCCTTTACCCCCTCTTCCCTCTGGGCGGGAAGAGGCTTTTCCCTCCTCCTTTACACCCCCTCTTCTCTCTCTCTCTCTCTCTGGGCGGGAAGAGGCGTTCCCCTCCTTCTTTACCCCCTCTTCCCCCTCTCTGGGTGGGGGAGAGGCTTTTCCCTCCTCCTTTACCCCCCCCCCCCCTCTTCCCTCTCTCTGGGTGGGGAGAGGCTTTTCCCTCCTTCTTTACCCCCTCTTCCCCCTCTCTGGGTGGGGAGAGGCTTTTCCCTCCTTCTTTACCCCCTCTCTCTGGGTGGGGAGAGGCTTCCCCCCCCCCCTTCTTTACCCCCTCTTCCCCCTCTCTGGGTGGGGAGAGGCTTTCCCCTCATTCTCATCTCTTTCCCCCCCCCCCCCCATCTCTCTCTGGGTAGCCAGAGGTTTATTCCCTCATTCTTTGCTCCCCGTCCCCCTCTGGGTGGGAAGATGCTTTTTGCCCTCCCTCTCTCTCCCCCCCCAACCCGGCTATCGATCCCTCCACGGGGGGGGGGGGGGGCCATTTCCCTCCTGTCTGCCCTCCCTGCGCCCCACGTGATTTGACGCGCTGCGATCGGGCCCCCTTGCGGCGGATGTTTCCTCTAGTTGGAGAAGCCAGAATGAAATGAAAATCGCTTATTGTCACGAGTAGGCTTCAATGAAGTTGCTGTGAAAAGCCCCTAGTCGCCACATTCCGGCACCTGTTCGGGGAGGCCGGTACAGCAATTGAACCTGCACTGCTGGCCTTGCTCTGCATTACAAGCCAGCTGACATAGCCCACTGCTAACCCAGCCCCTGAAGGTCTTCTCTGGTTGCCTTTTTAAAAATACATATTTTTGTTCAGGACATTTTCCATTTTACAATATTCAACTTTATACAATTTTCGGAGCGCCGCAGTGTTTAGCACTGCTGCCTCACGGCGCTGAGGTCCCGGGTTCGATCCCAGCCCCCGGGTCACTGTCCATGTGGAGTTTGCACATCCTACCCGTGCCTGCGTGGGTTTCACCCCCACAACCCAAAAAGATGTGCAGGGTAGGTGGCCGCGCTAAATTGCCCCTTCATTGGGGGGGAAAAAATTGGATGCTGTTTAAGTTTATTGAAAAAAAACTTTATACAATTTTCAAATCCCACCCCATATGCCCGTTTTTTTGTGCAAACCCTCCCACCCCTCCCTATCTACCCCAATTTTCTGGCAACGCCCAATTCTTGAAGGAGATAAACCGTCTGCCTGGAAAGAGAAAATGCTGGAAAATCTCAGCGGGTCTGGCAGCATCTGTAGGGAGAGAAAAGAGCGAACGTTTCGCATCCGATGACTCTTTGTCAAAGCTAACAGACAGAGAAAGTGGGCAATATTTATACTGTAGAGTGAGAATGAAAGATGAGTCATAGCCACAGAAACCCAGGGAAACCAGGTGCTAATGGCCACAGAAACCAAGGGGAGAGAGTGCTATTGGCAGTCCCCAGAGAGGACAAAAGATGTGAAAGGCCAAACAGCAGAGAAACTAACATCAGAGGATGAACTAGATGTGGGGGAGGGGAAGGGGGCAGCAAAGAGGAGAAAGGTGGAGGAAAGGTGAATAAGATTTGGGGGGGGGGGGGGGTAAATATTTATTAAGAAAGAAAGAAATGGTCAAATGAAATGGGATGAAAACAAATGGGTCGAGGTGGGGTCGAGCTGATCATCTGAAGTTGTTCAATTCGATGTTGAGACCGGAAGGCTGGAGCGTGCCTAACCGGAAGATGAGATGTTGTTCCTCCAGTTTGCGTTGAGCCTCACTGGAACATTGCAGCAGGCCAAGAACGGGCATGTGAGCAGGGTCTTGTGTTAAAATGGCAAGCAACGGGAAGGTCCGTGTCGTGAATGCGCACAGACCGAAGGTGCTCAGCAAAGCGATCACAGTCTGCGTTTGGTCTCTCCGATATAGAGGAGACCACATTGGAAGCAGCGAATGCAGTCGACCAAACTGGAAGAGATGCAAGTGAAATGCTGCTTAACCTGGAATGTGTGTTTTGGGCCTGGGATGTTAAGCATGGAAGAGGTAAAGGGGCAGATGTTACACCTTCTGCGATTGCATGGAAGGTGCCATGGGTGATGGGAGAGGTACTGGGTATGGTGGAGGAGTGGACTAGATTATCTCGGCGGGAACGGTCTCTGCGGAATGCTGACAGAGGGAGTGAAGGGAAGATGTGTTTGGTGGTGGCATCACACTGGAGTTGGCGGAGGATTATGCTTTGCATACGGAGGCGGGTGGGATGAAATGTGAGAACAGGGGGGGGGCTCTGTCCTTGTTCTGGGAGGGAGGGGAGGGGGCAAGGGTGGTGGCGCGGGAGATGGACCGCACACTTGAGGGGCCCCCTGTCATCAAGGGTAGGTTGGAAATCCCGGTTGAGAACAAAGGAACACATTTTCGAAGCGCCATTTTGGAAAGTGGCATCATCGGAACAAATGCGACGGAGGCGAAGGAGCTGAGAGAAAGGGATGGAGTCCTTACAGGGTGTAGGGTGGAAAGAGCTGTAGTCCTCACAGCTGTAGGAATCAGTGGGCTTGTAGTGGATAGTCTATTGCCGGAAATGGATACCGAAAGATCAAGGAAGGGAAGTGTCTGAGATGGACCAGGTGAAAGTGATGGAGGGGTGGAAACTGGAAGCAAAGTTGATGAATTTTTCCAGGTCTGGGCGAGAGCATGACGCGGCAGCAAAATAGTCATCAATGTATCGGTAAAGGAGTTGTGGGAGGGGGCCCAGATAGGCCTGGAACAAGGAATGTTCCACATACCCCATAAAAAGGCAAGGGTAGCTAGGACCCATGCGGGTACTACACCTTTGATTTGGAGAAAGTGGGAGGACTTAAAGGAGAAGTTGTTGAGAGATAGAACAGTCTGCCTCGATTTGAACCCCTTCTCCGACCCCCTCGTGGCTTATTTAATTTTCTCCACATATAAGAATTCCGATAGATTCCCTACCCAAGTCGCCCTAGGTGGCTCCGGTGCCTCCCATCCGAGCAGAATCCTCCAGGGAGGCGAAGGCGACCGCCCTTTTTCCCCCTGCAGCCTCTGGTTCATCCGATACCCCAAATGTCACCACCCGCAGTCATAGCCCCCACCCCCCCAAAAAAAAAATCTCTGACATAGTCTCGAAGAAAGACTCCCATAACTTAATTTAGGGCAGGATCAAAACACGTGGGAGTGGTTTGTCCTCCCCCTTGAACAGGGCAGCGCGGTAGCACAGTGGTTAGCACAGTTGCTTCCCCGCTCTAGGGTCCCAGGTTCGATTCCCGGCTTGAGTCACTGTGCGGAGTCTGCACATCCTCCCCGTGTGTGCGGGGGTTTCTTCCGGGTGCTCCGGTTTCCTCCCACAGTCCAAAGATGTGCAGGTTAGGTGAATTGGCCATGCTAAATTGCCCCTTAGTGTCCAAAATTGCCCCTAGTGCCGGGTGGGGTTACTGTGTTATGGGGATGGGGTGGAGGTGTGGGCTTGGGTAGGGTGCTCTTTCCAAGAGCCGGTGCAGACTCGATGGGCCGAATGGCCTCCTTCTGCACTGTAAATTGTATGATCTATGAAATCCATTGTCCTTGAAATAGCTTAGGGGGCGGAGTCAGCCTTTTGAAATTGACTTCTAAAAGAGAATGCAGGGGGGGGCTTCTTAGTTTTGTAGAATGTGTGCGGAGTCTTCACATTCTCCCCGTGTGTGCGTGGGTTTGCTCCGGTTTCCTCCCGATGTGCGGTTAAGGTGGATTGGCCATGATGAATTGCCCTTGGTGTCCAAAAAGGTTAGGTGGGGTCACGGGGATAGGGTGGGGGCGTGGGCTTGAGTGGGGTGCTCTTTCCAAAGAGGCGGTGCGGACTCGACGGGCCGAATGGCCTCCTTCTGCACTGTAACTTCTATGATTTATGAACAGAGCTTGTATCTGCCCTCCACCCCGATAAGAACCCACTCGAGTGTTTTCGTCAGGTGCGCTCTGTGCAGCACTTCAAACCGTATTGGGCTCAGTCTCACACGCGCGGAGGTAGGGTTTATCCTGTACAGGGCCTCACTCCACCACCCCCCCGCCTTCAAACGCGCACCCCAACTCTACCTCCCATTTTCTCTTTATCGCCTCCAGCGAGGCTCCCTCCCTCTCCATCAACTGCCCATAAATATCAGTTCTTCCCTTCCCATATCTGGTCCAAAGACACTACCTTACCCATCAGAGAGGGGGTTGGCAACCAAGTAGATGTAGAAAGCTCCTTCTGAACTTTCTTTTTTTTTTAATTTGGAGTACCTAATTATTCTTTTCCAATTGAGGGACAATTTTAGCGTGGCCAGTCCTCCTAACCTGCACACCTTTGGGTTGTGGAGGTGAAAACCCACACACACAGGGGAGAATGTGCAAACTCCACATGGACAGTGACCCAGGGCCAGGATTTGAACCTGGATCCTCAGTGCCACAGTCCCGGTGCTAACCACTGCACCACATGCCGCCCTTCAAACTCCTTTCTCCTGGAAATACCTAAACCCATTCCCTTCCCCCACCCTCCCGCGGAAACTGAAACTTTCCCACCGGACCCGCCAACCTACCCTCCGCAGATAGATCCCCAAACATTTCGACTCCCTCCCGTTCACTGACCATGTACGGCCAGCCCATTCCCGCCGGGAACACTGTGGTCGACTCTTCACTGCCCCTCCGAAATGGCCGAGCGGGGCAAGGGTCAATTGGGGTGGGCAATGAATGCTGGGCCTTGCTAGCGATGCCCTCGCCCCACGAGGAAGAAAGTGAAAGGCGCCCACCTTATTCCCGACTCCTGTCATCGCAAGCAAAGGGTTCCCTTATCTGCTCTCCTTCATAACTCAAATACCTACGATGAAGGACCCTTCTGCTAAATACCAGGCCCCGCGCGTTCAGTTTGCGACTTCTCTCCTTTGTGGCTCAACCTTCCCTCGAGTTCCGGAGTCGCTCTTGATAAATCTACACTGCATTCCCTCCTCGTAAATTTCCCCCACCCCTGAAACCATTCGGGTAGCTCCCTGCAGCCTGGCCAAGGCCTCGACCTTTCTGCAGTGCGGTGCCCAGAGTTTGATGCAGTGCCCCAGTTCTGACCAAATCAGCGATTTATTGAGCCTGAGCACAAGATTATCATCCCAAAAGAATCCGAGGGCAAGGGTCTTAAACCTTGGCGCGGTACCGCACGCCCAATGATCCTGCATTTAATTCAACCCCTCTCTCACTCTCTTTCTCAGGTGATGTGTTTGCATCCAGGGAAGAAGCACTGAAAGCCATTAACAGGATGGATCTCGCTGACTTCACTGGAAAGCAAATTAGGATTCGGTCATCCGAAGCAAGCACCCAGCTCCAGTCAGTCGACAGTGTGGTGGGAAATTGTCAGCGGTGCGGAAGACCAAACTACCAGGCCGCAGAGTGCACCTGCGCGCCACGTGATTCCCTAGATATGTATGGACAGCAAATGTCGAGTTACACTCGCTATCACCTGGACTACGGACATGGCGAGGCGAGCGGGCAAGACGTTGAGCTGTTCCAGCCCGACCCCGCCAACGGCGTGCACAGGGGCCGCGAACCTGAGAGGCAGTTCGCGCCTCCCCTCGCCAAAAGAAGCTTCCCGCACCATCGTGCCTGCCTTCCTTTACCTCCTGCGCCAATGCTGGAGAACCGGCAGGCTGCAAAGCGGACACTGCCGCACGATATACTCTCCCCCGCCAAGAGGACACGGCACTCACTGCTAAATACCCCCGCCCTGGGGGCGAATCCCCGACCTGGCCTGTTAAATGCCCCCGCCCTGGGAGCTGGTCCCCGATCTGGCCTGTTACATGCCCCCGCCCTGGGAGTGAATCCCCGATCCGCACTGTTAAATGCCCCAGCCCTGGGAATGAATCCCCGATCTGGCCTGTTAAATGCCCCCTTCCAGGGAGAGAGTCTCCCTTCTGGCCTGTTAAATGCCCCCTTCCCGGGAGAGAGTCTCCCTTCTGGCCTGTTAAATGACCCCTTCCCGGGGGCGAATCCCCGATCTGGCCTGTTAAGTGCCCCCGCCCCTGGAGCGAGTCCCCGCTCCGCCCTGTTAAATACCCCCTTCCCGGGAGTGACTCCCCGTTCTGCCCTCCTAAATGCCCCCGCCCCGGGAGCGAGTCCTCGTTCCGCCCTATTCGATGCCCCCGACCCGGGAGCAAGTCCCCGCTCCGCCCTGTTAAATGCCCCCGCCCTGAGAGCAAGTCCTCGTACTGCCCTGTTAAATGACCCCGCCCCGGGAGCGAGTCCTCGTTCTGCCCTGTTCAATGCCCCCGCCCCGGGAGCGAGTCCTCGTTCCGCCCTGTTAAATGACCCCGTCCCAGGAGCGAATCCTCGTTCTGCCCTGTTCAATGCCCCCGCCCCGGGAGCGAGTCCTCGTTCCGCCCTATTCAATGCCCCCGACCCGGGAGCAAGTCCCCGCTCCGCCCTGTTAAATGCCCCCGCCCTGAGAGCAAGTCCTCGTACCGCCCTGCTAAATGACCCCACCCCGGGAGCGAGTCCTCGTTCTGCCCTGTTCAATGCCCCCGCCCCGGGAGCGAGTCCTCGTTCCGCCCTATTAAATGCTCCCCCACTGGGAGCAAAGCGCCGTTCAGACCATTTAATTGCCTCTGTCCTGGGATCGAGGCCCCGGTCCGGCCTGTTAAATGCCCCTGCCATGGGAGCAAGTCCCCGATCTGACTTAATCAATACCCTCGCCCTGGGCGACAATCCCCGATCTGGCCTAAGTCACCTCGCCTTGGGAGAGGATCCCCGATCTGGCCTGTTGAGCCACCCCTCTCTGGGAGAGAATCCCCGACCTTGCCTGTTAAATAATCCTGGCCTGTTAAATATTCCCACCCTGGGAGAGAATCCCCGATCTGGCCTGTTAAACCCTCCCTATCTGGGAGAGAATCCCCGATCTGCCCTGTTAAACCCCCCCTATCTGGGAGAGAATCCCCGATCTGGCCTGTTAAACCCCCCCTATCTGGGAGAGAATCCCCGATCTGGCCTGTTAAACCCCCCCTATCTGGGAGAGAATCCCCGATCTGGCCTGTTAAACCCCCCCTATCTGGCAGAGAATCCCCGATCTGGCCTATTGAATATTCACGCCATGAGGGAGAATCCCCGAAATGGCCTGTTGAATACTCCCACCCTGGGAACGAGTCCCCGATCAGGCCTGTTAAATAGCCCCGCCCTGGGAGCAAGTCCCCGATGTGGCCTGTTAAATACCCCTGCCCTGGGAATGAGTCCCCGATCTGGCCTGCTTAATACACCCGCCTTGGGAGCTGGTCCCCGATCTGGCCTATTAAATACCCCATTCCTGGGAATGAGTCCCCGATCTGGCCTGCTTAATACACCCGCCCTGGGAGCTGGTCCCCGGTCTGGCCTATTAAATACCCCCGCCCTGGGAATGAGTCCTTCATCTGGACTGTTAAAAACTCCCAGCCGAGGGATGGGTGTCCGTTCCGGCCTGTCAAATACCTCCGGCCGGGGTTCCAGAAAGTTGAAATCTCCCGCCCAGGTAACAAAGGTCCATTCCAGCTTGTCAGAAACCCCCAGCCCAGGCATGAGTGCACAGTCCGGCCAATCAAATGCCCCCACACTTGGGACAAGTGCGCAATCCAGCCCGTTGGATACCCCTGCTAAGGTACAGAGTGCCAAGTCTGGACGGTTAGATACCCCCGCTACAGAAACTGGTGCCCAATCTGGCCCGTTAAGTACCCCTGCCACGGGAACTAGTGCACAATCTGACCCGTTAAGTACCCCTGCCACGGAAACTAGTGCAGAATCCGGCCCGTTAATTACCCCCGCTGCCGAAACGAGTGCACAGACTGGTCCAATAGATACACCTGCGGCAGAAACGACCGGTCTGTTAGACACCCCCGTTACGGAAACAAGCGCCCAATCTGACCCGTTAATTACCCCAGCTGCGGGAACGAGTGCCCCGTCTGGTCCAGTAGACGCCCCGGCACCAGAGACGAGCGCACAGACTGGACTGTTGGACACCCCTACTACGGAAACGAGCGCCCAGTCTGGTCTGTTGGGTGCCCCTGCTGCGGAAACGAGTGTTAAGTCCCGTCCGTTAAATAAACCCGCCAAGGACACTAGTGCACAGTCTCCCGTTACAGGAACTGGTGCCCAGCCTGGCCTGTTACAAACACCCTGCCTGGGGAAGAGTGTCCGACCCAGCCTGTTGAATGCCCCCCCTTCGGGATTGAGTGCCCGACCCAGCCTGTTAAATACCCCTGCTCCAGGATTGAGTGCCCGACCCAGCCTGTTAAAAATCCCCGCCCCGGTAATGGGTGCACAGTCTGGCCTGCTAGATACCCCAGCTCTGAGGATGAGTGCCCGTTCTGGCCTGTTAAATACCCCCACTCAAGGAATGGGTGCCCGCTCTAGCCGGTTAAGTGCCCCCGCTCTTGGCATGGGTGCCCGGTTAAGCACCCCCACTCACGGAATGGGTGCCCGCTCTGGCCGGCTAAGTGCCCCCACTCTTGGCCTGGGTGCCCGCTCTGGCCTGTTGAATAATCCTGCTCTGGGACTGAGTGCCCGCCCTGGCCTGCTAAGTGCCCCCACCCAGAGAGGAAGTCCCCAACCCGGCCTCTTAAAAGCCCCTGCCCTCGGAACATTTGCCCCACATGGACAGCGACGCGCACCCTCTATCAATGCCGCCACTCAGGCAGAGGGGCACTTCAGAATGCGCCTGCCGTGTCCACCGCGTCATTATGCACCTCCAAAGCGAGATGCCAGTTCCTGCGCCTCTGTGGTGTAAAACCAATCCCCATTAGCAGTGCCTTAAAACATCTTTCCAGCGTTGCGTGTGGAGTTTCGGCTGTTATTTCATCACACCCGGAAGCATTAATGTTTAAACACAACGCAAGGACTGATCCCGAGTAGAAATATAGATTCATCTTCAACCGCCCTTTCCCCACTTCCTTCCAGTAGTCTAGGCAGGGCATTCTCTCGAGATCGTATTCCCTCCCTCCTTTCTCGCACTCCCCGTACGAAGATCCTGTGCCACGAGCTTAGCGAGGGCAAGGCATTGCACCCACCGACACACACACACACACACAAGCCCGTGACAGTGAGTGTCACTTTTTCCATCTAACGGCAGTGTACGCACGCCACTTCCGCATCCCTCCCGGCGTTCCCCAATGAGCTACTTGCCCCCTTCCCATGCTTCGCCTTGCGGACTGGCCTGACCTTGAACCTGGTCGGCCTTCGAGCTGCCCGACTAACCCGTGGCCCTGAGGGTCGCCGTCGCAGCTATTTCTACCCGCAGCGAGGGGAGATGCACACGGTGCAGTTGTAACGGCAAACCGATGGCTCCCCAGTATTCAACCGCGTACAAAAGCTTGGCAAAATGAATTAAAACATCGCAATGCTTACCTCTATGGAAGGAATATTCTGGCAAAATGAATTAAAACATTGCAATGCTTCTATGGAAGGAATATTCTGATCATCATAATTGTCGGCGACTATCAACTCCCCTCTATCAAGAGGTGCCCCTCTTGGAAGGCCGAAACGGTGAGCTCAAATCTCCACAAAAGGATGGATCAAATTAAATCAAATGCGATTGGCTGTATCTGCCGAGATCTCCTGTACAGAAACCCCATGTTTTCCTCTGCATAATTTTAATGAGCGCCGCGCTTGTTCCCAAGGCGGGGGCCACCCATGGGCGGCAGCTGGCCACCAGCATTTCATCGGCACATTCCAGCCTGCAATTGAACTCTGACTGACCCGAGTCGGGTGTTTACTCCACGATGTTGGGGCTTTAGAGGACGTGGGGCCACTTGCCCTATAGAACCATTCATTCTGTATTATCTGGTACAGCGTCCCTGCCCCAGTAAAATGGCAACTGATGTCTGAGCAATGCCATTGAATATTTGTTTTGGGGGGGGGGGGGTGGTGTGTGTGTGTGTGTGTGTATATATATATATTTTTTAAATTTATTAAATGATATTCCAACATCCAGCTATCGCATTTTTAAGTGTTGACCCGCAGCCGTCTGCAGGATTGCTTCCCGACCACTTTAAGTCCGCATTATGAGTCTAGAAACCGCTGGAAATACTCAACAGCATCTGTGGAGAGAGGCACAGTTTCAGGTTGATGATTTAAATTTTAAAAATCCAAGGTAGAAAGGTAAAGAGCTTGCAGCAGTAGGAGAAGAACAAACCAAATTTATGTAGCGCAGGTAATCTCTCTTTGGTTGTGTGATGCTGATTGGAGGATGAAGTATTGACCAGAGTGCCCTGCGCGGGGTGAGCCCTCGGCAGCTCCTTTGAACAACTGCCTCGGGATCTTTTAACGTTCGTCGGAGCAGGCAGGCCCGGGACTTGGGTTCAATGCCTGGCCTGAAGCACTCCAAGCAGTGCAGCACTCCTTCAGGACTGCACTGGGAAGTCGACTAAAACCCGGCAGAGTGGCAGGCTTGTGACTTTCCACCGCTGTCTTGCGAATCAGAACTTTACCAGGGGGGGGGGGGGGGGGGGGAATATAAGGTTGAGGCAAGTTCTGCCTCTTACTGAGAAAGTGGGGGATGCCTCCGGCCGCAAAGCTTTCTCAGAGCTAAATGCTCGCGGACTGGGCAGCAAAGGAGGTTTGGACATTCTTTTTTGGTATTGTGATTCAAAGCTATGCGAAGGATAAACTACTGGATGGCATTTTTTTTTAAAAACGATTAACGACGTCCGCCCAAGCTTTTAAGTGGCTACGTTTTTTTTTTAAAGTAAGATTGTTCCGTGGAAAAATACACCGTGGAGTTTGACCGACTGCGTTTGAGGTTGCAACGAATCCTAATCGGAAATTCCAAAGCCAACTACTGGACTGTGCTAGGATCCCGAGCCTGTGTCGGCTCTTGGGTTTCGCCTGGATTGGATTCAGAGAGAAAGAGAATCATAGAATTTACAGTGCAGAAGGAGGCCATTCGGCCCATCGAGTCTGCACCGGCCCTTGGAAAGAGCACCCTACTTAAGCCCACACCTCCACCCTATCCCCATAACCCTGCAACCCCATTCAACCTAAGGGGCAATTTAGCATGGCCAATCCACCTAACCTGCACATCTTTGGACTGTGGGAGGAAACCGGCGCAGGCACGGGGGAGAAGGTGCAGACTCCGCGCAGACAGTGACCCAAGCTGGGAATTGAACCTGGGACCCTGGTGCTGTGAAGCCATAGTGCTAACCACTGTGATGCTGGTCCGCGTTTGAGTCAAATGTCTGAAACCGTGAAAAAGAATTCTAGGAAAGCATCCGTTTCTGGCCCTCTTTTCAATGCCGCCAAAGGGGCTATTCACCAGTGACACCAAAGGGGGAGGATTCGTTCTTTCGAGACCGTTCGAACATGGGGCCTAAACACCTTTCGCGTGGGGACCCCCACCCCAGGAGTAGCCAAGGAACGGGTGCTCCGGATGTGTGACTCGAAGCGTGCAGTGTCTAGATAGTGGGTATACGTCCACGGTTTGTGAAGCGTACTGCCAAAACATTTTAAAGGATATTTTTATTAAGCTTTGTCATCTTATGCAAAAATACAATCGACAATAAACTTTTTTAAAAAACAATAATCTACGCAACACCCCCTCCTCTCATTTGCTCCCGCAGCGCTCCCCTTCCACCCCTCTAACAGCGACCAATTCCAATGGGAGTGGTTGCCATCTCTGTTAGAACCCGTCAATGGACTCCCTTGTGGTGTATTTTTTTTAAATTTTGGAGTACCCAATTAATTTCTTCCAATTAAGGGGCAATTTAGCGTGGCCAATCCACATAGCCAGCCCATCTTTGGGTTGTGGGGGCGAAACCCACACAAAAACGGGGAGAATGTGCAAACTCCACACGGACAGCGACCCGGGGCCAGGATCGAACCTGGGACCTCGGACCGTGAGGCAGCAGGGCTAACCCACCGTGCTGCCCCCTCATGGCATATTTGACCTCAAGGTGCAAAAACTCCATTACGTCCCCTAGCCGGGCCGAGGCACTAGGTGGCGTGGCCAACCGAGCAACCAACGAGGCGAAGGTAAGGACTTCTGCCTCCCCCTCCCATGCCACTCCGCAGCTCCGGCAAGCCTGAAACCCCAAACATGGCAGCCCAAAGGACAGGGCTCCATGCTCCGCATCGCCGACATGGTGCTGAAAAAAAAGAGATGGAAAGAGCCCACATGCTTGGCAGAGGACCAGACCGCGTGTGCGTGATTAGCTGGCCTCCTCGATCAGAGCTCGTACTTCATCCTCAACCCCTGCAAAGAAATGACTCCTGCTGGCTTTAGTAAGGTCCTAAACGCTGCCATGAGCTTTATCAGGCTCAGCCTCGCCCACGGTGATGTGGAGCTCACCCTGCCAAGGGCCTCACACCACATCAGCTCAACCTATTTGTCCTTTCACTGAGACCAGATCCTCTCCAAACATCTCTGTGCATGCCGGACATACTACCTCTCCAGCAAGGAAACATCCATTTTAGCAAAATGTCCGACCTGGAGGTACCTAAACGAATCGGAGCCCGATTTCCTCTTTCAATTCTTCCTAGCTGGCAAACCGCACCCCCAGGAATAAATCACTCACTCCCTCCAGCCCCTTGCACACCGCCAATGTAGCATCCAACTTTTATGGCTCAAACAAGTGGTTAATGGCAATGGGGGGGGGGGGCAGCCTTCGATGCGGACCCCAGCTTGAAATGCTGACGGAGATGCCTCATCTTTAAAGTGGAGATAACAAGCGGGTTTGAGGAGTACTCTGCCGGAGCGAATGGTCGCCAGCACCGCCTGGACTCTTTCTCCCCCCCCTCTCCAAACAAGATACCGAGAGCTAGTCCCGCCCAGGGGGGAAAAGGGACACCGGGTGATATGACCCACGTTCTGGGGGAATCCTTATCCTTTTTCAGAAGAGAGACGGACGCTTGCCCAAGCGACTCTGGGAGGGAGCCCTGTGCCAGAGAGTCGTTGAACATCCCCATTGATAACAGAACCGGCTGATGCCGCAGCCCCCTTGTAGAATTCCACCGGGAACCCATCCGGCCCCGGTGCCTTCCCTGTCTGCAGCTGACCCCAGCGGTGCTTCCAGCCCTTCTGCAATCCCCCTGCCACCTTGGGGAATTCCAGGCCCTTTAAAAGCTCTGCCAGTCCCAACTTGTCTTCCCCCTCCCCCCCCCCCCCCCCAAAACCGTCTGCTCCGAGCTACAAAAGCTTCTCGTAAAAGGCTCGAAATGCCCCATTTGCCTTGTCCGGGGCAGAAACCAGCAGCCTACTCTCCGAATTCCTCACCCGAGTGATCTCCCCAGCAGCCTCCTGCCACCTCAGCTGGTGAGCCAAGAGACGGCTGGCCTCCCCATACTCGCACACCACCCCTCCTCAAAACGCCTCAGTGCTGCAGCACCCTATCCTGTAGACAGCAGGTCAAACTGTATTTTCAGCTTTTTCCTGCACACCAAGAGTTCTGGCAGTGGGTCACTCGCTTGACCAGGGTCCACTTCCAGGATCTCATCAACTAACTTCTGGCACAGGTACAGTGGTTGGCACTGCAGCCTTATGGCACCGAGGACCCGGATACGATCCCGAGTCACTGTCCGTGTGGGGTTCGCACATTCTCACCCTGTGGTGCGTGGGCCTCACCCCCACAACCCAAAGATGTGCAAGGTAGGTGGATTGGCCATGCTAAATTGCCCCTCGATTGGGAAAAATAAAAGAATTGGGTACTCTAAATTTTTTTTTAAACTAACTCCTGGCGCTCCTTCCTAGCTCCCCTTCCATGTGTGCCTTATTTGATATGGTCTCCCCTTTAATCACCTCCTTCAACCCCTCCCACAGAGTAGTGGGCGAGACCATCCCGTCCTCCCTGAACTCCACACGTTTCCTTACGGCTCTCAAAACCCCCTGCCTGACAGAAAACCTGACATCCAACCTCCATCCCGTGTGCTGTGTCCAGCCCGCCCCCAACACTAGGGTCTACCAACTGCAGAGCATGGTCAGATATATCCACAGCCAAATATTCTCCGCCGCCTTCACCCTTAAGAGAAGTCCTACTCATGACAATGTGATCTATCCTTGAGTACACCTTGTGCATCGGGGGGGGGGGGGGGGGGGGGAAATAAGAACTCCTTACTCCCAGGGTGCATAAACCACCATGTTTCGGCACCCCCTGTCTCCATGAATGTGGAGAGCACCTTTGCCATCCCAGAACGGGCCAACGACTTTGGCGCTTCGAGCAGTCCAACTTCGGGTCTAATGCACAGTTTAAATCTTCCCCCCAGAATCAGTTGGTGAGTGTCTAGATCGGGTACTGCGGCAGCCGACAGCCGCTTTACGAATGTTACTTCATCCCAATTTCGGGACGTACCCGTTTACTAAGGTCACCGACTTTCTCTCCAGTGTGCCTGCATCCACCGCGTACTGACTCCCCATATCAGCCAGGACCTTCCTCGCTCAGAAGTGTACCCCCCCCACCAAAACAACCTTTGAGTCCGGACTGGCTAAATTGTTGCATTGATTCATTAAGAAGTCTTACAACACCAGGTTAAAGTCCAACAGGTTTGTTTCAAATCACTCACTAGCTTTCGGAGCGCTGCTCCTTCACCTGAGGAAGGAGCAGCGCTCCGAAAGCAAGTGATTTGAAACAAACCTGTTGGACTTTAACCTGGTGTTGTAAGACGTCTTACTGTGCTCACCCCAGTCCAACGCCAGCATCTCCGCATCTTGATTCATTAAGTAAGGAAGAGCAAAGTTGAAGAATGTCGCGGGTTCCACTTGTTTCAGGTTCGACGATGGTAAAACGCAAAAAAAGAATAGTGATGCGAAGTAAACCTTCAATCGAGAAGGCCCAAACGAAGTTGGACGTGGGGCACGTTAAAGCGGTTGTTTCTGGAAGGTCTGCGGTTTACATTACATTCCTTCAAGGCCTGTGCACTCGACAAGAAATAGTCGCCCCTACAATGGGGAGGTTCTAGTGGCTACTAGCGAGTTAATTGGGGGGGGAGACGAAACAAAAACAACTTGACAGCTGGGGAGAGTTTGGGTTCACACGGAGGCACCAGAGGAAAGACCAGAGGTTGCCCTGTAGGTGGATATGCACGGAGAAAGCACTTCCCGATGGTATATATAAAGCCAGACAGGCTTGTAGCTCAGGGATTTGGGGGACAACTGGGTGACCAATAAGTCAGAGCAGACTGCCCAACAGCGGAAAAGCACAAACGAGAATTTTACCAGGACGTTTAGTGACATCCTCATGGGAATGTAAATCCATTGATGTCAAAGCAACATATATAATAATAATCTTTATTATTGTCACAAGTAGGCTTACATTAACGCTGCAATGGAGTTACTGTGAAAAACCCCGAGTCGCCACATTCCGGCGCCTGTTCGGGTACACGGAGGGAGAATTCAGAATGTCCGATTCGCCTGACAAGCACGACTTTCGGGGACTTGTGGGAGGAAACCGGAGCACCCGGAGGAAACCCACGCACACGCGGGGGAGAACGTGCAGACTCCGCACAGACGGCGACCCAAGTCGGGAATTGAACCTGAGACCCTGGCGCTGTGAAGCAACAGTGCTAACCACTGTGCTGCCCCTATTTGCGAGGGGAAAAGTTTCCAAGAACGGTTCTTAAAGCTTCCAAAGTTAAAAGCTAGAGATAGAGAAGGGGCTCAATGAAACTACACTAGCGTGTATAGGGGCTAAAGCATGTATCCAGGCTGTGGTATTTTTCGATTAAGCTGATCCTACGCAAAGGTTGTATTCCGCTGAAAGCGGATCCTATAATGTTTTATTGATATGAGAAAACTATCAGGCATTTTCTTAATGCACATAGGTGATTTCCTGTGAGGGGGACCTCTGGCATTTTAGAAATCTGATAGATAAAATGAAAAAGGAACTCAAAATTGGAAGTTGGGCTTCTGGAGCTTTTAAGTATGTAGGGTCGGATGTCGAAGTTTGGAATGAGCCTGAATCCACAGTCTTTCCTGGAGAATATTAATAGGATCCCGATAAATTGGGGTCAGTTCCTGGCAAAGGACTGCACAATCAAGGCAGGTGCAGGTCAATTAAGAAGCTTAATTGGGAAATTCAACTGGCCACGGTAGCACAAGTGGTTAGCACTGTGGCTTCACAGCGCCAGGGTCCCAGGTTCGATTCCCGGCTTGGGTCACTGTCTGTGCAGAGTCTGCACGTTCTCCCCGTGTGTGCGTGGGTTTCCTCCGGGTGCTCCGGTTTCCTCCCACAGTCCAAAGACGTGCAGGTCAGGTGGATTGGCCGTGATAAATTGCCCTTAGTGACCAAAAAGGTTCGGAGGGGCTATTGGGTTACGGGGATAGGGTGGGAGTGAGGGCTTAAGTGGGTCGGTGCAGACTCGATGAGCCGAAATCGCTGGCTTTGAAAGCAGGCCAGCAGTACGGTTCAATTCCCGTATCAGCCTCCCCGAACAGGCGCCAGAATGTGGCGACTAGGGGCTTTTCACAGTAACTTCATTTGAAGCCTACTTGTGACAATAAGCGATTTTCATTTCATTTCTGCACCGTGTGTTCTATGTTCATACACACAAACTGCTGTGACGTTTGCGTCAAATGCAGCCACTCGCCGAGGCTCCTTCGACAGCACCTTCCAAACCCGCCACCTCTACCATCCAGAAGGACGAGGGCAGCAGCAGACGCACGGGGAACACCACCGCCTGCAAGTTCCCCCCCTCCGAGCCGCTCGCCATCCCGACTCGGAAATATATCGTCCGTTCCTTCGCTGTGGCTGGGGTCGAAATCCGCGGAAGTCCCTCCCCAACAGCACGGCGGGTGTACCTACACCACACGGGGACCGCGGCGGGTTCAAGATGGCGGCTCACCCGCCACCTTCTCGAGGGGCAATCGTGGATGGGCGACAAATGCTGGGCCCGGCCAGCGACGCCCGCGTCCCGTAAATGAACTGAGAAATGTATGTCACTGTTGGGGAAGAGCTAAAAGCAGATGAGACATTAAAGAAATCAAGTTTACGAGATTGTACACTCAGGTGTTCAGACGTGGGTGACCCAGGAGGAATGAAACTAGTCATTTTTAGTCATGCCTCTCATGCTATTTTTCAAAAATAAATTTTGAGTACCCAATTCTCTTTTTTTTTTGCAATAAAGGGGCAATTTAGCGTGGCCAATCTCCTCCTTCAACGCCTCCCACAGAGTAGTGGGCGAGACACTTCGACGTCTGACCCCACATATTTAAAAGCTCCAGAAGCCCAACTTCCAATTTTGAGTTCCTTTTTCATTTTATCTACGCTGCACATCTTTTTTGGGTTGGGGGGGGGGGGGGGGGGGGTGGGTGAGACCCACGCAAACACGGGGAGAGTGTGCAAACGCCACACGGACAGTGACCCGGGGCCGGGATCGAACCTGGGAACCTCAGCACGTGGGGCAGCAGTGCTAACCACTGCGCCACCGTGTCGCCTTACCCCTCACATGCTAATCTTCCCGATGGTTCAACTCCAGCAGGGTTCATTGCATATTTAGTGGGAGGAATTAAAATGAGTTATGAGAGCAAGGAAACACACATGTTGCAATCTTATACATTTTTTTTTTCGTTTTCTAGGTGGGGTCGGGGTTTGGAGTATGTTAAAGATTGATTAATAAAACATTGTCATTTGGTACCATTTCTTCTCAATAGTTAATGTTTGCATGTCAATTCAACCTAAAGAAAAGAGGTGAAACAATTAGTATCTAATAGGTTCTGTTGGCAGATGTTTATTACCTTCAAGTAATGAGTATGTGTGTGAACAGGCATTGAGTATTGATTTGTTAAAAATGCTCAAATGTGTATCGGGAGAGGAACCAGTGAGCACCAGGGAAAGAGGGCGCTGGACTGGACGAAGGAGCTCCGTGGCAAACAAGGGACGGTCCCCAACACACCTTAGGCTCTGCGTCTTCTTCACAACCAGGTTTGGGAACTTCTGTCGCAGTCCGAGGGGCTGGAGGAGGTTACAGAGATAGGGAGGGTTGGAGGAGGTTACCGAGATAGGGAGGGTTGTAAGAGGTTACAGAGATAGGGAGGGTTGTAGAGACTAGCGGTAGTTACAGAGATAGGGAGGGTTGTAGGGGTTGTACGAGGTTACAGAGATATGGAGGGTTGTGGGGACTAGAAGTTACAGAGATTGGGAGGGTTGTAGGGACCAGCGGTAGTTACAGAGACAGGGAGGGTTGTAGGGGCTGGAAGGGTTACAGAGATAGGGTTGTAGGAGCTGGAGGAGGTAACAGAGACAGTGAGGGTTGTAAGGAATGGGAGTTACAGAGATTGGGAGGGTTGTAGGGACTGGAGAAGTTACAGAGATAGGGAGGGTTGTAGGGGCTGGAGGAGGTTACAGAAATAGGGAGGGTTGTCGGGGCTGGAGGAGGTTACAGAGATAGGGAGGGTTGTAGGGACTGGAGAAGTTACAGAGATAGGGAGGGTTGTAGAGGCTGGAGGAGGTTACAGAGATAGGGAGGGTTGTAGGGGCTGGAGGAGGGTACAGTGATAGGGGTTGTCGGGGCTGGAGGAGGTTACAGAGATAGGGAGGGTTGTAGGGGCTGGAGGAGGTTACAGAGATAGGGAAGGTTGTAGGGGCTGGAGGAGGTTACAGAAATAGGGAGGGTTGTCGGGGCTGGAGGAGGTTACAGAGATAGGGAGGGTTGTAGAGGCTGGAGGAGGTTACAGAGATAGGGAGGGTTGGGGCTGGAGGAGGTTACAGAGATAGGGTTGTAGAGGCTGGCGGAGGTTACGGAGATAGGGGAGGGTTGTCGGGGCTGGAGGAGGTTACAGAGATAGGGGAGGGTTGTCGGGGCTGGAGGAGGTTACAGAGATAGGGAGGGGTGTAGGGGCTGGAGGAGGTTACAGAGATAGGTAGGGTTGTAGGGGGCTGGAGGAGGTTACAGAGATAGGGAGGGTTGTCGGGGCTGGAGGAGGTTACAGAGATAGGGAGGGTTGTAGAGGCTGGCGGAGGTTACGGAGATAGGGAGGGTTGTAGGGGCTGGAGGAGGTTACGGAGATAGGGAGGGTTGTAGAGGCTGGCGGAGGTTACGGAGATAGGGAGGGTTGTAGAAGCTGGCGGAGGTTACAAAGATAGGGAGGGTTGTAGGGACTGGAGGAGGTTACAGAGATAGGGAGGGTTGTAGGGAGCTGGAGGAGGTTACAGAGATAGGGAGGGTTGTAGAGGCTGGCGGAGGTTACGGAGATAGGGAGTGTTGTAGGGGCTGGAGGAGGTTACACAGATAGGGAGGGTTGTTGGGGCTGGAGGAGGTTACAGAGATAGGGAGGGGGTGTAGGGACTGGAGGAGGTTACAGAGATAGGGAGGGTTAACATATAGAACATAGAACATAGAACAATACAGCGCAGTACAGGCCCTTCGGCCCACGATGTTGCACCGAAACAAAAGCCATCTAACCTACACTATGCCATTATCATCCATATGTTTATCCAATAAACTTTTAAATGCCCTCAATGTTGGCGAGTTCACTACTGTAGCAGGTAGGGCATTCCACGGCCTCACTACTCTTTGCGTAAAGAACCTACCTCTGACCTCTGTCCTATATCTATTACCCCTCAGTTTAAAGTTATGTCCCCTCGTGCCAGCCATATCCATCCGCGGGAGAAGGCTCTCACTGTCCACCCTATCCAACCCCCTGATCATTTTGTATGCCTCTATTAAGTCTCCTCTTAGCCTTCTTCTCTCCAACGAAAACAACCTCAAGTCCGTCAGCCTTTCCTCATAAGATTTTCCCTCCATACCAGGCAACATCCTGGTAAATCTCCTCTGCACCCGCTCCAAAGCCTCCACGTCCTTCCTATAATGCGGTGACCAGAACTGTACGCAATACTCCAAATGCGGCCGGACCAGAGTTCTGTACAGCTGCAACATGACCTCTCGACTCCGGAACTCAATCCCTCTACCAATAAAGGCCAACACTCCATAGGCCTTCTTCACAACCCTATCAACCTGGGTGGCAACTTTCAGGGATCTATGTACATGGACACCTAGATCCCTCTGCTCAGCCACACTTTCAAGAACTTTACCATTAGCCAAATATTCCGCATTCCTGTTATTCCTTCCAAAGTGAATCACCTCACACTTCTCTACATTAAACTCCATTTGCCACCTCTCAGCCCAGCTCTGCAGCTTATCTATATCCCTCTGTAACCTGCTACATCCTTCCACACTATCGACAACACCACCGACTTTAGTATCATCTGCAAATTTACTCACCCACCCTTCTGTGCCTTCCTCTAGGTCATTGATAAAAATGACAAACAGCAACGGCCCCAGAACAGATCCTTGTGGTACTCCACTTGTGACTGTACTCCATTCTGAACATTTCCCATCAACCACCACCCTCTGTCTTCTTTCAGCTAGCCAATTTCTGATCCACATCTCTAAATCACCCTCAATCCCCAGCCTCCGTATTTTTTGCAATAGCCTACCGTGGGGAACCTTATCAAACGCTTTGCTGAAATCCATATACACCACATCAACTGCTCTACCCTCGTCTACCTGTTCAGTCACCTTCTCAAAGAACTCAATAAGGTTTGTGAGGCATGACCTACCCTTCACAAAGCCATGCTGACTATCCCTGATCATATCATTCCTATCTAGATGATTATAAATCTTGTCCCTTATAATCCCCTCCAAGACTTTACCCACTACAGACGTGAGGCTCACCGGTCTATAGTTGCCGGGGTTGTCTCTGCTCCCCTTTTTGAACAAAGGGACCACATTTGCTGTCCTCCAGTCCTCTGGCACTATTCCTGTAGCCAATGATGACATAAAAATCAAAGCCAAAGGTCCAGCAATCTCTTCCCTGGCCTCCCATAGAATCCTAGGATAAATCCCATCAGGTCCCGGGGACTTATCTATTTTCAGCCTGTCCAGAATTGCCAACACCTCTTCCCTACGTACCTCAATGCCATCTATTCTATTAGCCTGGGACTCAGCATTCTCCTCCACAACATTATCTTTTTCCTGAGTGAATACTGACGAAAAATATTCATTTAGTATCTCGCCTATCTCTTCAGACTCCACACACAATTTCCCATCCCTGTCCTTGACTGGTCCTACTCTTTCCCTAGTCATTCGCTTATTCCTGACATACCTATAGAAAGCTTTTGGGTTTTCCTTGATCCTTCCTGCCAAATACTTCTCATGTCCCCTCCTTGCTCGTCTTAGCTCTCTCTTTAGATCCTTCCTCGCTACCTTGTAACTATCCATCGCCCCAACCGAAACTTCACACTTCATCTTCACATAGGCCTCCTTCTTCCTCTTAACAAGAGATTCCACTTCCCTGGTAAACCACGGTTCCCTCGCTCGACGCCTTCCTCCCTGTCTGACCGGTACATACTTATCAAGAACACGCAGTAGCTGATCCTTGAACAAGCCCCACTTATCCAGTGTGCCCAACACTTGCAGCCTACTTCTCCACCTTATCCCCCCCAAGTCACGTCTAATGGCATCATAATTGCCCTTCCCCCAGCTATAACTCTTGCCCTGCGGTGTATACTTATCCCTTTCCATCATTAACGTAAACGTCACCGAATTGTGGTCACTATCCCCAAAGTGCTCTCCTACCTCCAAATCCAACACCTGGCCTGGTTCATTACCCAAAACCAAATCCAACGTGGCCTCGCCTCTTGTTGGCCTGTCAACATATTGTTTCAGGAAACCCTCCTGCACACACTGTACAAAAAACGACCCATCTATTGTACTCGAACTATATCTTTTCCAGTCAATATTTGGAAAGTTAAAGTCTCCCATAATAACTACCCTGTTACTTTCGCTCATATCCAGAATCATCTTCGCCATCCTTTCCTCTACATCCCTAGAACTATTAGGAGGCCTATAAAAAACTCCCAACAGGGTGACCTCTCCTTTCCTGTTTCTAACTTCAGCCAATACTACCTCGGAAGAAGAGTCCCCATCTAGCATCCTCTCCACCACCGTAATACTGCTCTTGACTAGCAGCGCCACACCTCCCCCTCTTTTGCCTCCTTCTCTGAGCTTACTAAAACACCTAAACCCCGGAACCTGCAACATCCATTCCTGTCCCTGCTCTATCCATGTCTCCGAAATGGCCACAACATCGAAGTCCCAGGTACCAACCCACGCTGCCAGTTCCCCTACCTTGTTTCGTATACTCCTGGCATTGAAGTAGACACACTTCAAACCACCTACCTGAACGCTGGCCCCCTCCTGCGACGTCAAATCTGTGCTCCTGACCTCTATACTCTCATTCTCCCTTACCCTAAAACTACAATCCAGGTTCCCATGCCCCTGCTGCATTAGTTTAAACCCCCCCAAAGAGCACTAACAAATCTCCCCCCCAGGATATTTGTGCCCCTCAGGTTCAGATGTAGACCATCCTGTCTGTAGAGGTCCCACCTTCCCCAGAAAGAGCCCCAGTTATCCAAAAATCTGAAACCCTCCCGCCTGCACCATCCCTGTAGCCACGTGTTTAAATGCTCTCTCTCCCTATTCCTCATCTCACTATCACGTGGCACGGGCAACAACCCAGAGATAACAACTCTGTTTGTTCTAGTTCTGAGCTTCCATCCTAGCTCCCTGAAAGCCTGTCTGACATCCTTGTCCCCTTTCCTACCTATGTCGTTGGTGCCAATGTGGACCACGACTTGGGGCTGCTCCCCCTCCCCCCTAAGGACCCGGAAAACACGATCCGAGACATCACGTACCCTTGCACCTGGGAGGCAACATACCAAACGTGAGTCTCTCACGCTCCCACAAAATCTCCTATCTGTGCCCCTGACCGGTTGTAGGGGCTGGAGGTGTTACAGAGATAGGGAGGGTTGTTGGGGCTGGAGGAGGTTACAGAGATAGGGAGGGGTGTAGGGAGGGGTGTAGGGACTGGAGGAGGTTACAGAGGTAGGGAGGGTTGTAGGGGCTGGCGGAGGTTACGGAGATAGGGAGGGTTGTAGAGGCTGGCGGAGGTTACGGAGATAGGGAGGGTTGTTGGGGATTTGAAGACGAGGGTGGAGAATTTTAAAATGGAACCCCACTCCCCTAAGCAACATGCTGTTTACAGAGCCTCCCTGAAAGAATGATCCAATTCGACAACTTCTCTTTCTCCATATTTCTCCACTTCAAGTATTGGCTTTTGAAAATTACTATTGTATCTGCTTCCAGCGTCCGTTATTCTGTACGTACCCCGTGCTGTACCTGTCCTGGGAGTGTTTGATGGGGAGAGTGTAGAGGGAGCTTTACTCTGTATCTAACCCCGTGCTGTACCTGTCCTGGGAGTGTTTGATGGGGACAGTGTAGAGGGAGCTTTACTCTGTATCTAACCCGTGCTGTACCTGTCCTGGGAGTGTTTGATGAGGACAGTGTAGAGGGAGCTTTACTCTGTATCTAACCCCATGCTGTACCTGTCCTGGGAGTGTTTGATGAGGACAGTGTAGAGGGAGCTTTACTCTGTATCTAACCCCATGCTGTACCTGTCCTGGGAGTGTTTGATGGGGATAGTGTAGAGGGAGCTTTACTCTGTATCTAACCCCGTGCTGTATCTGTCCTGGGAGTGTTTGATGGGGACAGTGTAGAGGGAGCCTTACTCTGTATCTAACCCCGTGCTGTACCTGTCCTGGGAGTGTTTGATGGGGACAGTGCAGAGGGAGCTTTACTCTGTATCTAACCCCGTGCTGTACCTGTCCTGGGAGTGTTTGATGGGGGACAGTGTAGTGGGAGCTTTACTCTGTATCGAACCCCATGCTGTACCTGTCCTGGGAGTGTTTGATGGGGACAGTGCAGAGGGAGCTTTACTCTGTATCTAACCCCGTGCTGTACCTGTCCTGGGAGTGTTTGATGGGGGACAGTGTAGTGGGAGCTTTACTCTGTATCTAGCCCCGTGCTGTACCTGTCCTGGGAGTGTTTGATGGGGACAGTGTAGAGAGAGCTTTACTCTGTATCTAACCCCGTGCTGTGCCTGTCCTGGGAGTGTTTGATGGGGACAGTGTAGAGGGAGCTTTACTCTGTATCTAACCCCGTGCTGTACCTGTCCTGGGAGTGTTTGATGGGGACATTGTAGAGGGACCTTTACTCTGTATCTAACCCCGTGCTGTACCTGTCCTGGGAGTGTTTGATGGGGACAGTGTAGAGGGAGCTTTACTCTGTATCTAACCCCGTGCTGTACCTGTCCTGGGAGTGTTTGATGGGGACAGTGTAGAGGGAGATTTACTCTGTATCTAACCACGTGCTGTTCCTGGCCTGGGAGTGATTGATGGGGACAGTGTAGAGGGAGCTTTACTCTGTATCTAACCCCGTGCTGTACCTGTCCTGGGAGTGTTTGATGGGGACGGTGTCGAGGGAGCTTTACTCTGTATCTAACCCCGTGCTATACCTGTCCTGGGAGTGTTTGATGGGGGACAGTGTAGAGGGAGCTTTACTCTGTATCTAACCACGTGCTGTTCCTGGCCTGGGAGTGATTGATGGGGACAGTGTAGAGGGAGCTTTACTCTGTATCTAACCCCGTGCTGTACCTATCCTGGAAGTGTTGATGGGGACAGTGTAGAGGGAGCTTTACTCTGTATCTAACCCCGTGCTGTACCTGCCCTGGGAGTGTTTGATGGGGACAGTGTAGAGGGAGCTTTACTCTGTATCTAACCACGTGCTGTTCCTGGCCTGGGAGTGATTGATGGGGACAGTGTAGAGGGAGCTTTACTCTGTATCTAACCCCGTGCTGTACCTAACCTGGAAGTGTTGATGGGGACAGTGTAGAGGGAGCTTTACCCTTTATCTAACCCCGTGCTGTACCTGTCCTGGGAGTGTTTGATGGGGACAGTGTAGAGGGAGCTTTACTCTGTATCTAACCCCGTGCTGTATCTGTCCTGGGAGTGTTTGATGGGGACAGTGTAGAGGGAGCTTTACTCTGTATCTAACCCTGTGCTGTACCTGTCCTGGGAGTGTTTGATGGGGACAGTGTAGAGGGAGCTTTACTCTGTATCTAACCCCGTGCTGTACCTATCCTGGGAGTGTTTGATGGGGACAGTGTAGAGGGAGCTTTACTCTGTATCTAACCCCGTGCTGTCCCTGTCCTGGGAGTGTTTGATGGGGACAGTGTAGAGGGAGCTTTACTCTGTATCTAACCCCGTGCTGTCCCTGTCCTGGGAGTGTTTGATGGGGACAGTGTCGAGGGAGCTTTACTCTGTATCTAACCCCGTGCTGTACCTGTCCTGGGAGTGTTTGATGGGGACAGTGTAGAGGGAGCTTTACTCTGTATCTAACCCCGTGCTGTACCTGTCCTGGGAGTGTTTGATGGGGACAGTGTAGAGGGAGATTTACTCTGTATCTAACCACGTGCTGTTCCTGGCCTGGGAGTGATTGATGGGGACAGTGTAGAGGGAGCTTTACTCTGTATCTAACCCCGTGCTGTACCTGTCCTGGGAGTGTTTGATGGGGACGGTGTCGAGGGAGCTTTACTCTGTATCTAACCCCGTGCTATACCTGTCCTGGGAGTGTTT